>NC_141691.1:1095308032-1095820532 GCF_964263255.1 Lissotriton vulgaris
TTTCCATGGGACGGGCACCTAATTTCTTAGCAAATCCAAGCAACCCTGCTGCCGCTCTAGCAACAGCGTTGCTTTTAACGGAATGCTGGGGGCCCCAAGTGCCCTTTTCATCAAAGGTCACCCCTAGGTAAGGGAAAGATGGGACTCTCCTAACCTCTTTCCCTGTGCAGAAAAATGTTTTTGTCTTTCTTTTCCTGCCTGCGACTCCTGCAATCATTACATGGGATTTCTCTGTATTAGTTTTCATGTCCAGCGAGGTCATGAAATCTCCAAAGGATGAGAGGAGTTTATTCAGTGCCACTCCGGAGCGTGCCAGTAAGACTGCATCGTCCGCGTACAGGAGGACAGGTAACTTTGTCTCACCTGCGCGCGGAATATCGGTGTGAGATGCAACCATAACTTTCTCCAGGTCGTTTATATAAAGAGTAAAGAGGAGGGGGGCAAGGATACACCCTTGCCTAACCCCCCTCTCTGAATTAAAGTGGCAAGTGCATCTTCCTTCCCTGGTCACTCTGACCGAGGTCTTAAGCTCCCTGTGTAATTCAGCAAGGTATTCAACCAAGGGGGGGTCAATGCCCATGGCCAGAAGGATCCTCCACAGCTTAGCCCTGTTGACCAGGTCAAAAGCTGATGAGAGGTCCATAAAGGCCATGTACAGGGAGCCCCCCTTGGCGATTACATATTTATTTAAAATTAGTTCCAGGTTTAGGCATTGGTCTATAGTACCTCTTTTGGCTCTAAAGCCATATTGTGAATTTGATAGAACACCCTTCCCTTCTATGAGCTGGGTCAGTCTTCCTAAAAGGACTCTCCCCAAGATTTTAACACTTGAATCTATGAGGGAAATTGGCCTATAACAGGCCGGATCTGTCCTTTGTCCTTTTTTAAAAATAGGTACTATTGTAGACTTTGTCCAGCTGATAGGCAAAATTAGGTCCCTAGTAACGTTAAAAATATTAGTAAGAATCTTGGTACTAAATTCTGGGGCACGTTTGAAAAAATCTGCAGGGACCCCATCGGGCCCGGTGCCTTTTTACAGAGTGTATCGTTGATTGCTTTCTTAACCTCCTCTGGAGTAAAGGGAGAGATTGGGGTTGTTGGTTGCGGGCTGACGTCTCGCAGTCTGGGAGAGTGTCAGGGCGACTATAGATGTTACTAAAGTGTGTCACCCATTGATCGTCTGGTATAATACAATCTGCTCTCTGATTGTCTTGTCCCACGAAATATGGGTGGTTTATGATTGCCCAAAATTTAGCACTATCTCGTTGTGTTTCGGGCAATAATAATTCACTCCAGGCCTCGTTTTTTATCTCGAGTTTCCTCACCCTGATAGCGTGGTTGTATTGCTTCCTCAGTAACACTATCTGTACTTTATCTCTAGGCTTGTTTTTTAGTGCCTTTAGGAGAATTGAGTGAGCCTTAAAGCAGTTTGAGTCGAACCATCTGGGGCCCCTGATCCTATTTGCCTTTGTCTTTACGGTCAGGTCTAAGTTGACCTGATGGCAGATGGCATCAAAAGCCTCAATCATGTTGGCACCAGAATTCTTATTATCCAGACAAATTGCAACCTCCCCCTCTACTTTTGCCAGAGTTTCCTGTAAGAAAGCAATAGGGGTCACTTGGTCCCACTTCAGTCTCCGATTCTGATCTTTTAAGACTAATTCTGTAGCACATAAAGTGTCAACCTTTCTTTTTCCCAGGACTCCCTGCGATATAGTCTCTAAAATCACAGGGTTGTGATCACTAAAAGCTGTAGTTTCTACCTTATAATTAATGACTTCAGGTAGAAAACTAGAAGATAAAAAAATATAATCTATAATTGTGCCTGTATTATTGCCCACGTATGTCGGTAACCTCGGACCTATCAGGCAACTAGATGATTCATAAGGGTTAAAAGTGGCTAGGAGCGATTCCAAAATCTGTCCACGTGATGTATGTTCAAAATGCGGTGGAGCGGAATAGGGGGAAAATTCCTCATATTCCACGTGGCAATCCGCAAGGCAAGGATGGATGTTAAAATCTCCCATGAGGATCACCTCGTACCCATGGGTACTGTTCTCACTGTGGGTAGACAGGAATTCCTCTAATGTTGCCAAATGCTCGTTAAGGGTTTGACTGACAGGGGAATTATAAAAATTAACTATTAATATGGGGAGAGAATTTGGTGTAGTTAGTTCGACCGCTAAGCAATTTGTTAAGTTAGATTTAATGTGTCTTGGCTTTCCTTGAAGATCTAATGAAATATATATAGCCAAGCCCCCCTTTGCCCTTCCTGCCTTACTAGGGTCTGTGGGTACAGTAAAATAGGAAAAGCCGTCCAGAACCAGGCTGTCTGACGTTTCCCACGTTTCTTGAAAGGCAAGAACATCGTAAGATCTAATTATGTCCAGCCAGTTCTTGTCATTAAATTTGGCTCTAAGACCAGCGATGTTCCAGCTCATAATTCTACAGGCCCTAATACCTGCAGAGCTCTGTACTAATGGACTAAGAGCAGGCTGAAGGTCCTCGCCTCTATTATCTTTTCTTGGGGAGAGTCAATCGTTTTGATCCATAAAGGATAATGGAGCATAGAGGTTGAACAGTTGGAGGGGTTGCGTAACCGGATTAAACCGTTGGAGGGGTTGTGCAACTGGATTAAACTGTACTGGGTGACGGTGGTAAGCTGCTATGTTGTGCCTTGAATCCTGGTCCCATCTAAAGTTCGAATCCCAATTACTGTCCCACCCAGGGGCTGGGGTCCTTGGATAAGTGACATTCTGCTGCTCACCGTAAAAGAACTTTAAAGTCAAGGGAACAACAGTACCCCGTCTGCGTTGGGGAGGGAATATGTTAGCAAGAATATTGGGAAGGACATCATTAGTTGAAAAACTCACTGCCACACAATCCCCTTTGAATTTTTTCGGTCGGTTTCCCAACCAGGGGACCCTGGTTACTGACTTGATAACACTAGCAAGATGGTGCTTTCCCCCTGGTGCAAACCTCGTATTACTAGTCAGCCAGTGTAAAGCCTTACTACTAAGGGAAGTAGGGCTTTCCACTGTTCCCTCTTCCAGTGGAGGGACGTTTGCTAAGACTAAGACCACAGGTGTAGCTTCTACTAAAAATTGTAGAGGGTCTGATGAGTGTGTTTGTGCTGAGGGGGTATTTACCAGAGGGGTTATGTCTGTGGGAATGTTAACTGACAAGGGACCCTCACTGTTAACAATCAATGTTGGTGGGTGAGATGATGAAGTCTCCTCTGGCAATTGATTTCCTACTTCTTCAGTTACAGCATCTCCAGCAACATTTCCCGCTGTATTGTTACTTAGATGTGTGACTATTGTGGTTATATTTTCTACCCCGCCAGCAACCAAAATATGAAGACCACCCAACTTCTTAACCTCTGCTTGCAATTTGTCAATTTTTGATATTGGAGGTTTGATGATAATTTTGATTTTAATCTCAAGGAATTCAGTAATTTTTTCATAAAAGGCATCCTCGAGAATTAGTTTTGGTGTATCCTCATCACTAATACCTTGCTTAGCTTTTGGGGTAGTAACCCTCTTTCGTTTTGCCCCTGAGCGTAGCCCCACTCGCTTAGGTGGGTTTTTAGTGCAAAGTCATCTTGGCCTAGCATCATGCCTTGTGGAAGACTGCTCGTCCGCTGAGACACAAATCTGTTTTTCTTGTTCAAGTTCAGTGTCAATGTCTGCGTTACCCTCAGCCTCTTCGTTTGATCCCTCAGGTGCTGGGGTAGCATTAACAGATATGTCAATAGAACCTTGGGAAATAAGACCGCTACTAGTATCCACACAATGAGCTTCTTGCAAGGTAGTGTCATCAGTCAAGATAGATGCAGAGGGAGACAGACATCGCATATCAGGGGATAGGCTCAGCCCAAGAGACTCTCTTCTTTGCATGTTTATCTTTTTAACAGTCTGTACCAGGTAATTATTAATGGTGTTTGACTGAACTTCCTCCGGTTTCTTAGGCATAATTAGCGAAATCCGCACACGACCAGTGTTTAAGTAAACAAAAAAGCAGTTTAACAGCAAGTCTTACTTGACAAGGCGTCGTTGGCAATTTTCCAACAGCGTTTCTGGCCCAGCCCAGCCTCTTCCTGCCGATGAGGGCCGTAGAGGGCCCGCCCTTTGCCCGGGCTTCGCTCCGGGTGTCCCGTTCGTGTACCGCGAAGCGGGTTTCTGTTGCGCTTTTGTGCGCCTGCTGGCGCCCTCACGTCGTTGGAAAGCGCGCCGCCGCGTAGGCTGCCGGGAATTGAAGTCCCGGAGCGGCGTGTAGTCAGGTAGAAAATGACTCTTGGCGGTGGCGGCGTGCTTCCAGGTGCCTGTGTGCCTTTGGAATGACTCCTGGCGGTGGCGGCGTGGCGGCGTCTAGCAGGTTAGTGTTCTTTTTCTCTCTCCCTGGTTTGCAGTACCAGATTTTGAGGCCTATTATCTTGCAGCACAGTTGCAGTAGATCATGAAACGTATTGCGGGCGTCTCTGCCCCGTGGGCGACTGTGGAGTTAGTAATACGAGCTTTCAGCTACTATCTTGGATGCTGCTGCAACTCCTCATGAGAGATCATTTAGCCCCCTCCGATCTGAATACGGTGCACAAGTGCAGGAATAGGTCCTTACAATGGGTGCAGATAAGATGCTCCTATGCCCCAGACATTCTTCTGACCATGTGCGAAACATTGCCCCACGGTGGGAATTGGCATGGATTATAGGCTTGGAAGGAGGTAGTAATCTCCAAAATATGGGTCCTATACGAGGAGAATGCTTTACTCCCATCAATGATCTCTTGGTGTGACAGGACCTCCTGAGAGGTGATTTCTGTCTGCTTGCCGCCCTGACAGCTTCCATCGGAAAGCACTGCCGGGAGGGGATGGCAGAACCTAAACTTCCACAGCCTGTCAATACATAGTGATGGCTGCTGGAACCTTAAAGTTTACCTGTCTGCTTAGGTGTCTGACACAAGAAATACGCAGGCCTCTGACGGTCTTTCATAACAAGTGGGAGGGAGATCTAAGGGAGGTTATAGTTGAGAAACCATGAGGGGAGCTTGTGGAAAGGGCTTGGAAGAGCTCCAGGAATGCACGATTCCTGTTGCTCCACATCTATGTGCTACATAGGGCATACCTCACCCGAGTAAGATTAACAAGCTTTTTGATGTCTTGGTTGTCTGCTTGTGATGTAATGCGGAGGGTGCAGGGTGTTTACATATGTTTTGGGATTGTCTGACTTTGGGAGAGTTCTGGAGAGGGGTCACTGAAAAGATGGCGACTATAACAGAGAGAGAAGTTGTGCTGACCCCATGGTGTTGTTTACTATACTGGTTACCTCACACGGCCAGGAATAAGGTCACTAGCAAGTTTATAGATTTGGAACTGGTGTTGGCTAAAAGAGAGATCACCAGCCATTGGAAGGCTAGACGCAGTCCTTGCATGCCTAGATGGACAAGGGAATTTGAGAAATGGGCAGAGTGCGAGGGGACATTCCAACTACAAACGGCCTGCAGGACGGGGAATGAGAAGACGCTGGAAGCAGCACTGGCATGGGTGGCATTAGTGGACCTCCTGAGACAACCGGCTGATGATGGGGAGGAAGACCTAAATGGAGAGGGCCCTAATGGGGGCGACTGATTGTCTGTCGCTTTTAATGTCCCTTACTGCTTGTCTCGCATTGGGCCTGACTATTTATTATATTATTCATCCCTCACTGCACTGATGATACATACTGCATGGAATGACACAAGATCTGCACTATGGGATAGCCCTAAGAATGCACATAGTTGATCTGAGCATAAGCGACACACCTGGGGGTAGGGGGAAGGTAGGAGTTGCGGGAGGGCGGGGGGGGGGGGGTTACACAGGGCAAACAGTGCTGGAAGACAAGCCTTGAGGGGATACATCAATGTACTGCAGTGACAGTCAATGAAAGGCAGCAGCATCAAAAAGGAGTCAGGGACTGCAATGACTACTATCTTCCTATCTCATAAAAGAAACTGCTAGACAATTGCAGTTGGAAGCCTGGGGGTTTTGTGTTTACTTGTTTCCTTGGGGTTCACATACAATCCAAATGACATCTGAGATTTGTTTAAACATGTCAAATGAAAAAGCAATAGAATCTGTTTAAAAAAAAAGATTCAGTGTGAAGATTTGGGTGTATTATATTGCATGGCTGTGCGGCTTTACTGTGGAATACACTCACAAAAACAGTTTTTTTTTGTTTTTAAGTAATTTTTATTGCAGACATACAATACGCATACCAGAATATACATTTACAGTTCTGTCCGGGTCTTCAAACACCATATTTTCATCACTTGTTGTACACAGCCTGTAGGCCCACAACCCGGAGGTCGGGCGGCGGCAATTATTAGACCCTCCTTTGTCTGGTTGCTTTTTCTTAGGATCGGCCTCGTCGCATGGAAAGATGTATTTCTACTTTTCTTTTCCTAATTGAAATAAACTCTATAAAACCCCCCTTAAACCATCCCTCAACATTCCTATTTGCCCACCCTCCCCTCCCCCCACACCACCCGCTCGTAGGGACTCTTACTGCTGCAAATCTAGGGTACAATCATGGTCTATGTTTTGTCTAGGTGTGTGATGTGCCCGGTGGGTCCGGGGTGCAATTCCTGTCTGTGCTGAGGGTTTCCTCGTCCTCTGTTAGTATACTATCTCTAAGGGCTTGTACTAGCGCCTCCCAGGCCGCCGCCATGTCCATTGCTCTAACGTCTGGGTTTCGGCGTGCTAACTGATGTCTGTGTGTGCTGTCACAAGCTGCCCACTTGAGGAATTCGTTATACCATCTTCTGTGTGTAGGGCCCGACCTCGCCTTCCAATGTCTTGTTATTTCTCTTTTAGCTATTATCAATCCCATATCTATGAATTTACTTGAGTTCTTATTTTTTGGCGTGTGTGGGAACCAGTGCAGTATGCACACCGCTGAATCAAACTCAATGGTTCTATCCGTTGCCTCGTTTAAGGTATCCCCTATTGCTCGCCAGTATTCCCGGAGGGCTGGGCAGGACCACAGCATGTGCTCCAGCTCCGCTCCCTCCAATGCACAGCAGGGACACGCCGATTCAATCACCCCAAAATACTTCTTGATTCTGCCAGGGGTCATGTAAGCCCTGTGCAGCACTTAGAAATGAATTAGCTGAAATCTCGCATTTCTCGTGCTATTTCGGGCTCGGCGCACTAGTCGAGCCCAAGTCGTCTCTGGGATTTCCTTACCAAGGTCTGCTTCCCATTTAGTCTTTAGCGCCGTGAGGGGCGGCAGGTTCTCGTGGAGCATTCTAGAGTACAGACACGTTACCGCCTTATATGTCCTGGCCGCCATCATAGTGTACTGGCAAGCCATGGACGTCTTGGGCTCTGTCAGACCCTCTTTCCAGTGCGCCTGCATGGCCATAACCACCGCCGCGTGCAGAAGGTAGCCCCCGCGTGGTAGGTCGAATCCCTCCTGTAGTTCCTGGTATGGGAGGAGCTCACCATCTTCATAGAGGTCTCCTACAACCTGTATTCCCGCATCTTCCCAACTCTGCAACTGTGACCAATCTCCTCCGTGGGGCAGCGCAGTTAGCAAGCCCAGGGGTATTTCCGGGGCATATGGGTGTCGTGTCCCCGCGCATCACTGAGATCGGTTCCAGCAAACGTTTGTTTCTCCAGCGTCAGGTCGCGAAGGGCGATCCTCTGCTGTAGGGCTATATAGGCCAGGACATGTCTTGGCGTGCCTCTCGCACTGTCGCTTTCAGAGCCCCGGTACACCCGCTCCACCTCCTGCGTGTATATCTGCAGCTGAGTGGCGAGATAATAAAGCTCGAAGTCCGGCACCGCGAGCCCCCCTCAGAGCGTCGCCAGTGCCACTCTGCATCTGCCGGCGCCCCATAGGAACGTTAGTCAGCTGAGACTTGAGCTGCCGGAAGAAGGAACTAGGTATCCAGATTGGGAGTGTGCGAAAGTAGTATAGTAATTGCGGCTGGGCGACCATTTTCAGTAAGGATATGCGGCCAGTGACTGATAGCGGGAGCGTGGCCCAATAGACCATACTGCCTTTCAGCGCCCGCACACAGCGGCCCACGTTCCCCTCCAGCATGTCCTCGGCCGTGTGGTATATATATACCCCTAGGTACTTCAGGCAGTTGGGCTCCCAATTGAGCAGAGGCCAGTAGTCAGGGCGTTCCGCGTCCCGCCGTAGTGGGAACAAGCATGTTTTCACCCAGTTAACCTTTAGACCCGATAGGTCGCCGAACCGCCCCAGCAGTCTCTCTGCGCCCTCCAGCGCTATCGTGTCGTTTTCTAGGAATAACAACAAGTCGTCGGCATACAGAGAAATAAATTGCCGACCGTCTCTGCTGTCTATGCCCTCGAAGTGTTTCCCCGTCCGGGCCTCGGCCGCTAGGGGCTCAATTGCTAGAGCAAACAGCAAGGGGGACAAGGAGCAGCCCTGCTGGGTGCCTCTCTCCATCGGATATTGGTGCAAAACTAGGGGTCCTATCCTCACCCTTGCTACTGCCGCTGTATATAGGACCCGCGTCCAATTAATGTACCCTTCTCCCAATCCGAAGCGTTCCATGACCTTGTATAGGTAGTCCCATTCTAGACTGTCGAAAGCTTTTTCAATGTCTACCGATAGGACTAGAGGCGTTCGGTCCACAGTATACGGGCCCTCCAGCAGGCGCGTGAGTCTTCTGATATTAATCGTTGTGTTGCGTGCGGGAATGAATCCATTTTGGTCTGCGTGCCCTAAGCCAGGCATATGTTGTAGGAGCCTAGCTGCTAGTATGGCACTCATTATTTTGTAATCGGCGGTCAGCATGGAGAGTGGCCTATAGGACGCAGGGCTACAGCTCTCCCTGCCAGGTTTTAGAAGTGGTATCACTAGCGCTTCCCGCATTAATTGAGGTAAGCAACCAGTTACTCTGGCTTCGTTGTATATCATTTGGTGTTGCGGCGCTATTACGTCTAGGTACTTACTATAAAATTCTATGGGCAACCCATCTAATCCCGGTGTCTTGTTGCGGGCCATCCGTTTCACCGCTCCCCTGATCTCCCCTAGTTCTATGTCTTTTCCCAAAGCCTTCGCCTGCTCCTCGTCTATCTGGGGCAATTGGAGACCATCAAGAAAGACCTCGGTTTCACTCTCTCGTTCCCCCGGTTCACTCTTGTAGAGGCCCTCATAGTACTTCTGAAAGCCATCCAAGATCTCCGTTTGGGAGTAGTGAACGTGGCCCTCTTCAACCTCAATGGCTAGTATTGGGGAGCATCGCTTAGTAGGGTTTGCCAGCCATGCTAGTAGTGTTCCAGCTTTGTCCCCCTCGCCGTGAGCCCTGAGCATGTATGCATGGTGATCAAAACTACGAAGGCGTTCCACTTCCATCGCCACCGCTTCTCTAGCTAAGCTGACCTCCTCTTGGAGTTCGGGGTGGCCAGGCCTCGCCTTCTCTGCACCCCGCAGCTTGGAATCTGCCTTATTGAGGTCCTCTAGCAGCACCCTCCGGGTGCCCACATATTTCGTTATGCACTGGCCCCTCACTACCACTTTGAAAGCATCCCACTCCACCGCTCTAGTGGCCACCGTCCCCTCGTTGTCGGTGAAGTATTGGGATATCCCTTCCACCAATGCCGAATGGAACACTGGGTCTTCTAGGGTCTCTGGTCTCAGCTTCCATGTCGGCACTCGAGGTACTTTGACTGCCCAGGCCAAATTGGCTATTAGCGGGTTATGGTCCGAGATTGTCCTCGTTAGGTACTCGGTCCTAGTTATAGTCGGCATCACGACCTGAGAGCACAGTATTGCATCGATTCGGACGTGGAGGTCCTGCAGGCTAGAGAACTGCGAATAATCACGATCAGTTGGGTGTTGTACGCACCAGGCATCAGTCAAGCCCCACCCCTACTGTCATTCCAATCTACCCTTAGTGAGTCGGTGAACAGGGGAGTCACTCAATGGTGGGTGGGATCTATCTAGTATTGTGTCCGCCACTGAATTGAAGTCCCCTCCTATCAGAATCGGGCCCGATAAGAAGTGTGCCAGTGTCCCTGACAAACACGTCAAAAAGGACAGCTGCTCCGAGTTTGGGGCGTATATACTGCACAGCACTATGTCCCTGCCTCTCAACCTGCCTTCTACCATAACATATCTCCCCTCTGGGTCTATTACATGTCTTGTCACCTCAAAGGGTGTGCCCGCCCTTATCCATATCAAAGCGCCCCTAGCATACGCTGAGTAAGTGGTATTAAAGACATGACGTCTCCATCTTCTTTGCAGTGCCGCCCCTTCCTGCTTCGTGAGGTGTGTTTCTTGTAATAGTGCAATATGGACCCCCCTGCGAATTAAGTAGGCATGTATCTTATGTCTCCTCACGATCTTGTGTAGCCCCCGCACGTTCCAGGTTATACACTTCAATACATTTGCACTAGCCATTGTCCCACAGTTCGCTTTGCTTCATCACGTAGAATCCCATTCCCTCGCGGGTGGTGGGCCCCCCCCAAATTCCTCTTGAATCTACCAGCTTCATGACTCCCAGGTGCCCCGGGATCAACAGTTGCCAAATGTGGAAAACGTCCCCAACAGTGCTCCCCCCCCTCCCCCCCAGAACAGGCCCCAATATTGATCTATCAGTTCCCATCCAAACCTATTCAACCTTTCAAACTGTATTGCTAATTCACGGTCGTAACTGCGAGTGCCTTAAGGGCAAGTGGAGCGTGGCCTAGATCAGAAGGTAGCTACGCACACCCTCCCATGGACCCCCCATAAGAAGCGGTGGTCTTATGACCCAGTTCGTTACCCCAGGCTGCAGTACCCTTTAGTTTGGGAGGTTCTCGTTGGCAGTACTGCCCACTACCTCCGAGTCAAATGCTCAGGATCTCCTCCGACGTTTGCAGTGTTCCCACCGGGCCCTTAGTACTGTGTATTCCCGAATGGTCTGTTTCCGAGCCCGAGGCGTGTGTCTCTGTGTCCGTGCCTTGCTTTGACTGGGAAGCATCTGATCTCGATAACGTTTCCACTGCTTGCAGCGCAGCCTTCCGCTCCACTTCCGTTTGAGACGCCGAAGGTTTCCGTGTGCCTTGTCGTCTCTTGCGCAATCTTTGCGATTTCCATAGTCGCATTGAAGCTCGTTCCCTTTCTTCCTGGAATTTGGCACCATCAGTGCCCGCCTTATATGTTTCCCACCATGCCCATGCATCCGCCGACGTGTTGAAGAAGTGTGTTTTATCATCAACCACCACCCGGAGCTTGGCTGGGAAAAGCAAGGAGTATGGGATGCCTTCAGTTCGGAGTTCCTGTTTAATGGACAGAAAGGAGGCACGCAGTTGCTGCGTCTCAAAGGTGAAATCAGGATATAATGTCACCCTGCTGTTCTCCAGTTGAAATGGACCAGTGTCCCGAGCTCTTTGGAGCAGCAGGTCTCTGTCCTTGTAGTGCAACAATTTGGCTATGATCGGTCTCGGGGGCAGGCCCGGTTTGGGCTGTCCAGACGGGACGTGGTGAGTGCGCTCCAGGGTGAAGAAGGGCGAGAGGCCTTCTGGCGCCACCGTAGTCCTGAGCCAGTTGTCGAGGAACTCAACCATGTCGTCCCCTTCTGCTTTTTCCGGAACTCCTACTATGCGGACATTGCTGCGTCGACTCCTATTTTCAGCGTCCTCAGCCCTTCTTTCCAGGATCTGTATTCGATCCAGGGCATCCGTTAGTCTTCCTTCCATAGTTTTATGAGCAGGAGCCAGTTCCTGTAGGGTATCTTCGACATCCTTGACCCTATCTTTAAGTTTGTCATGGTCCGCTCGTAGGAGGCCCAGTCCCGATACTACTTGCGCTATATCTTGCTGCAAAGTGTCTCTTGTTGCCGCAATTGCCTCCAAGATGCACTCCTGCAGCTGCTGCAGTTCCGACGGCCCCGTGAACATAAGCAAAATAACAAAGAGCCAACTAGGGGACCATTCCATTTATATCACATTAGAACCGTATCTATTATTATTAAGCAAAACAGTGAGAGACAAAGAGAAAAAAAGAGAAAATAAATATTTTGACACAGGGGCGTATAAAGATAAAAGTTTTTTACTTCTAAGCAAGAAGCATAACAAATAAATGCATAGAATCACTAAACAAATGTCATAAGGGGTTATACAAATTCTAGCATCCAACATTTCAGTTACCCATAGCAGTCCAAAATTATATGTGTCAAAATATTTTTTTCTCTATACAGTGGCTTGGAAAGGGTTATTTATTCGAAAGGGGCGCACTGCTTAGCATTTGACGCAATTGATATAGTTCATGAACAGTTGGATGTGAGGTGCAAAAAGGGGCTGAGGGGAAAACCCTATACCCCTTCAAGAAGTGTCAACCTGGGTTAACACTGTGTACAGAAAAACATGAATGCCCATTCACACTCTTAGTGATAACAAACAGTCAAAAAGTTTTGACTACTGGTGGGCACGGACAAAGCTTAGCAATTAAACAATTGATAATTGATACATTATGAGTCTCTCGGTTGTTGGGTGGTGTCTTTAATGTTCATAACAGATAAACCAGCCGACACGTGTTTCGTCGCGTTTAGGGACAATAATCCCGCGACTCCTCAGGGCTGGGAAGGATACAAAAACAAACAATGGGGTACATAGTTCTATACATTTGAAATAGAATAAAGACTGTGTTGTCTGGGGAATAGAATTGTGCAGAAGGGAAACCACATCACACGTGAGAACATGTAGTGGACGACATAGTTCAAAAAGTGGTGAGTGTTGTGGTGTGTATGCCAGTGACCGAACGTAGGTTGATCGTAAATTGATGTGGCCTGTGAATAAGGCGTGAAGGGTCAATAGATAATGTGAAAGGGGTCTTAGAAGAGACTAAGGTAGGGGAGATATAATTAAGTTGCTATGCATGGGTCCACTTAAAAACGGGCTGAAGGCCTGAGCTTACCTACGCAAGCTGTGGGCAAGAATAGGAAGTCTAAAGGAACAACAAAAAAGAAAATAAATATATCCCGCGGTTATTGCTCATGCCTTTGCCCATCATGAATATGATTGAACAGCCCTAGTAAAGGCGATAATAGTGCAGGCGGATAGATCAAATAATCGGTGATAATTCCAACCCAACTGGGCTCTGGACTTTTACATGAAGGTAGTATAGTCGAAAGTCAATCTGTGAATAAAGGATAAAAATTCTGAGGATGGGGGGAGGAGCTACGCGGGCATCCAAGATGGTCGCGTGAGCAGAGAGCTCCCGAGACCCGCTCCGCCCTTCTTCATCTATCCTGCACATATCCTGATTACTTCGACGGGCTTTTGGAGAACAACATCCACTGATGCTGTCGATCCTTTTTTGGTCGAAATCGGACCTTGGGGACCGTTTTTCTATCGTCCTCAACTTTCTGGCCTAACCACCGACGCAACCGGGGTCTCGTCTGCCTGTTATGGCCGAGCTGTAATGCAACAACAACGGCTGCCTGGCATCTGGCCCACCGGTGGTGTGCCACTTTCACTTTCGGTTTCCGGCCTCATCGTCTCTGTCTCCTCCTACTCTATCTTCGCCTGCCACTCTCAAAGTGCACGCTCTCCTTCCTTGGGCTGGCAAGGAGGCCCGTGGCATTCTCGCTTAAAAACACACTTCAGAGTTTTTGGACTTATCATCGTCCTGCTGCACCTGGGTGTCTTCTGCCGCTGCTGACTGCAACATGGCGACAAAACCTGAGGCGGAAAAACGCAGGAAGGCTGTAACTCGGGGAGGGTCGATCCAGTCTAATATGATCGAGCGCTACACCCAGCCGAGAGGCTCCCCTGGTGTCACCAGTGTTGGCTCTGAAGGCCCTCGAACGGACATGTCGTCCTCCTCTGAGGTGTCACTCCAAGACCTTTTGGCCGCCATCTCTGGACTTAAGGCCGATATGAGTCAGCAATACGAAGCCATCGTGTCCAAGATAGACACGGTGGCAGTGGATGTTACTCTTATTCGAGCCGATCTGGCCAAGACGAACGAGAGGGTGAAGGCACTGGACTTGAAGGCGTCGAGTTTGGTGACGGACATGGCGGAGGCGCAATCCGAGATTGGGAACCTGCGTTCCTCACACGACCTACTGCTCAAACGTATGGAAGACTACGACAATAGGGCCAGGCGGAACAACATACGCCTGGTCGGAGTGCCGGAAAGTGATGGTGCTGCCTCGATCGATCTACTGGTCGAGGAACTTATTGTCGCCAAACTCGCTCCTGCTGGACTCAGCAAGTTCTTTGCAGTAGAGCGCGCCTATCGTTTCCCAGGAGGTCAAGTGAAGCCAGGAGGCCCGCCGAGGCCTATCATCGCAAGACTATTTCACTATCGAGACAGAGACGCTATCCTACAGGCCGCTCGTAAACACGGCCCGTTGAAATATGACAATAACTCAATCTCCATCTATCCGGACTTCACTACCCAAGTGCAACGACAGCGATCTGGGTTCCTCGGAGTGAAGCGTCGTCTAAGGGACCGGGGACTGAAGTACGCCATGTTGTTTCCAGCTCGCCTGCGGATTGAGTTCAGGGAACGAGCTTATTTCTTTGATCAGCCGGACCGTGCTAATGACTGGTTGGACTCGTTGCCGACGGAGGATACCGAGAGCGGAGGCCCTGGTGGTGCGGAAGGTGGCGCAGCGGCCCAGGAGTAACGTGGGCCCCCGAAGGTCCGACTTGAGACTATGAACTCTACTGAGTAAATCTATTGTGTGCTTTATGTCTATGCCCTTGGCGGCGCGGGTGCGGGTGATTTCTCCCTTCCTCCTCGGGGGGTTCTTTGTGTAGATCAGATGGGGCGACAGGCACACTGCAGTTTGGGGTGGCTTTTTAGTCAGCAGGGGTGCAGGGTGGGGGGTGTTGTAACGGGTTCTTGGTTGGGGGATGGTTCTTGGGGACTTGGTTGTATTTCGTTCTGTTTGTTATGTTATCTTTTTCATGGTATGTCACTGATTGCAAATATTCCGAAATTGGGGTTGTGGGGGGGGGTCGGGGCAGATTGCCTTTGCTGTGATGGGGGGGGGGTGAGATGCAGGTTCTTTCTTGGAACGTCAACGGTTTGGGTGACAGAATCAAACGTGGCATCGTTTTACAGTTTTTGAGGCGCCATGCCCCTGATGTTGTGTTCCTTCAGGAGACCCACTTGATCGGTAATGCCTGTAAGGCTCTCGACCGTCGGGGCTACCGATTGGTCGCTCATGCTGGTTTCACCTCTGGGTCCAGGGGAGTGGGTATCATGGTGAAATCCTCCCTAGCCCTTGCGATTGACGATGTTACATTAGACGATCGGGGCGGTATGCTGCTGTCTCCGGGAGGTGGGAGGGTAAACCGATTGTGTTAGTGGTTGTATATATTCCCCCGGGGCTGCAAGCTACCACCTACGCCGACCTTGGCAAGACCCTCCTTGGTCTCCCAGATGGACTGTTAATCATGGGTGGGGACTTCAACTCTGTTATGTCTGGAGAATGTGATCGGCTGCCCTCTAGAGTCCTACCACCTTCCCAGATGTGGCTCAATGAGATGGCCGATACTTTTGGTCTGGTAGATGTCTGGCGTTCACTACACCCGTCCCTCCTGCAGTATACCTTCCACTCTGGTGCGCATGGCAGCCTCTCTCGTATAGATTATTTCTTTATGCTGGCTTCCACTCTGTCCACTGTCCGGGAGGTTCGCCATCTTCCCCGGGGTATCTCGGACCATTCCCCCTTGATGGCTAGGATTTCTGTGGGTGGTTTGCTTGGTAACAGGATTCCCCCTGTCCCTCCCTGGCACTTCCGAAACCCCCGGCTCCGCTCAGATATGGTGAAGGCGATTGACTGTTACTTTGATGAAAATGTGGGCTCTGTCACCTCCCCTACTGTTCTGTGGGAGGCCTTTAAAACGGTTATCAGGGGTTCCGCATTATCTCTCATTGCTGCTGAGCGAAAGACGAAGAGGGAGGCTGTTCTGGCCCTTGAGACTGAGATCACTGCGCTTGAAAATGAGCTGGGTGGGGATGACACACCTGCGCTGTTGCACACTCTGGAGCTGAAACAGGCTGACTACAAGGCTTGTGTTACTGACGCCGCTAAGTTGATGCGAGCGAATCAATTGGGCCGGCTTTATGATGTGGGTGACAAAGCTAGCAAACTCCTGGCATGGCTGGATAAGGCTGAACGAGCGAGTCGTGTTGTGCCTGTTATTGTTCGCGAATCTGGTGTGACTGTCTCCGACCCTGGCGAGATTGTTGATTGTTTTGTGGACCACTTCCGGAAGGTTTATACCCCGGTGAGTGATCGGGATGAGGCTGACTCCAGGCTGTTATTGCGTGATATAGCTCTTCCTACTGTCTCGGAAGAAGATGGCCTTGCTTTGGAGGCTCCCTTTACCCTTAGTGAGATTGCCCTCGCCATCCGATCCTTACGCTCCGGTAAGGCGATGGGCCCGAACGGGTTGCCCATTGAACTTTACAAACTCTGTCCGGACAAGATGGCCGCCTATCTGCGCAACATGTTTCTCGATGCGTTTGAGACTGGAAGCCTTCCACTCGAGCAGCGCCTAGCTACCATAGTGGTCATATATAAGGATGGCAAGCCTCGTGACCACTGCACCTCCTACCGCCCCATTTCTCTGCTAAACGCGGAACCCAAAATCCTGGCCAAGGTTCTGGCCAATCGGTTGTTGAAGGTAATTTGCGACTTGATCCATCCGGATCAATCCGGTTTCATTCCGCACAGGAACACGGCCCTTAACCTGCGTAGGCTTCATGGTGTTCTCGCGAGGGCCGCAACTCTCGCGGAGCCGGCAGTGGTGGCCTCCCTGGACGCCACTATGGCCTTTGACACCATCGAATGGCCCTATCTCTGGGCGGCCCTCTCTAAGTTTGGCTTTGGTCCTAACTTTATTGCATGGGTCAAGCTCCTGTACACACAACCACTCGCTCAAGTTGTGGTAAATGGTAGATGCTCTGACCCCTTTCCATTAGGCCGTGGCACTCGTCAGGGCTGTCCGCTTTCCCCGCTTCTATTCGCGCTGGCGCTTGAACCCCTTGCGGCGTGGCTTCGGTGGGAACCCTCGATTAAGGGGATCCGGTGGACGCCAGATCTCGAGGATCGCGTCTCATTGTATGCCGATGATATCCTTCTCTATCTCACTTCCCCCCAAAAGTCTCTTAACGTCCTCTTCGACGTTCATACATCCTTCGGTAAGAACTCCGGATTAGTCATCAATTGGACTAAGTCCTGTGTCTACGCTATAGCCGGAGCTCTACCACCTCTGCCTCGCAGGTTCCCTATCTTGGTGGCGACGGACGGCTTCAAATATTTGGGGATCTATGTCTCTACGGTCTCTTCAGTCCGCTATGAGCGGAACCTATATGCCCCGCTCCGCCGACACAAGCAGGATGTGAGAAGGTGGCGTGAACTGCCCCTATCCCCATTGGGTCGAGCGGCGCTCGTCAAAATGATGTCGCTCCCCCGATTTCTTTACGCCCTGCAGAATTTCTTCGACCCTGTCCCTGCTCGCTACTTTCGCGAGGTCGAGAGTCTACAGCGACAACTAATTTGGGATGGTCGTGCCCGTATTGCATTGTCCGAGCTCACCCTCTCCTGGTACGATGGTGGTATTGCTTTGCCGGATATTAGACGCTACTACTGGGCCTCGCATCTGAGCGCTATCAATCACGCCACGTACTCTTCAGAACCCGCTCCCGCCTTTGCTTTGGATAAAATGTTATTGCCAGGTGGAAACTTTAATAGGGCTTTGTACTCTAAATCACCCATCCGTCTCCTTACAGGTCCTACGAAGTGTGCGGTGCGGGCCTGGAGGGATGCTACTGTGGCCACGGGCTGGGGTGGTAAACTGACGCGTATAACGCCATTGTATGACTCGGATCGGTTGGGCAACCTGTGGAAGACGAAAGGGTTTGATAAGTGGGACATGATTGGGATTAGTAAGGTGGAGGATCTGTGGGCGCGGGGCGCTGTGAAATCCTTCGCTCTTTTGAAACTGGAATACCGGCTCGATGACAGAGAGCACTTTCGATATATGCAGGTTCGACATGCCTTGTCCTCCGTCTTTCCCCCTGGTACCGATATTCCGCAGTCCTCCCCCCTGGAGGACCGTGTCTTGGACGGCCATGTCCCCGATAGCACGATTTCCTTGATATATAAAAAGCTCATTAACAACAGGGCTGACCAACTGGAGAAACTTCGTGTTTCTTGGACGGCTGACGGGCTCGAACTCGACGACGAGGACTGGCAGTCCTCTGTGTCTTCCCCTAAGGAGGTGGCTATCCCGGCTCGGCTTCGTTTTGTCCAGCTGAAGATCCTCCACCGTGTGTATGTGACCGGAATGCGTCTGGTACGAATGGGTTTAGTTACGGATGGACGGTGCAGGCGTGGGTGTGGTATGGATGGTACCTTCCTCCATGTTTTGTGGGAATGCCCGTTGGTCTCGGCCTTTTGGTCCAGAGTACATGATGTTATGGGTCGTGTCACCGGAATCCCCCTCCTTCCCGAAGCACGACGTTGCCTGCTTAATGTGTGGGAGCCTTCGGATTGCAATGCGGCTCAGACGCTTTGGGTCACTTTGGGCAATATGGTCGCAAAGAGAGATATAGCTCAGCTCTAGGGCTCCCCTAGAACACCATCGCTCAGTGCCTGGAAGGAGAACATGGACTGGTGCATATTCCGAGAAAAAACTGTATACGAGGCACGTGGGCGTCCCAGGAAATGGTCCAGGATCTGGGCTCAGTGGAATTCGTATCGCGGAGATATTTGCTCCCCTCCACTTGACTACGAGGATCCTCTCCCCTCTTCCCCATGATTGACGTTCCGTTTCCTGTTTCCCGGATTACCTTTTGTTTTTTCCCCTTCATACTCGCCCCCCCTCTCCAGATTCGTTCCTCTATTTATCTGTTTCAGCCCCCCTTTCCCTCCCTCCTACGACCCTTGCCAGTATGATACCATGTGTTTGTGTGTGGTTGTTCTTCTCGACAAAATCATAAAATTAAACCTTTTTTATCCTATTAGAAATGGTGTTATGTTTCACATGACAATGTATGCTCAAGGGATTGCTTTAACGGCGTACTGTCTCCTAATTTCTTCTTTATCCTTCCGTATATGTCATAGCGGCCGGCCATGCGGGGTTGTAGGCAGACGCTGTGTAATGTGCTTCTATAAATAAAGGTTTTAAAAAAAAAAATATTCTGAGGATGGAGTTGTGCCGATTACTGAACTTCTACTAGATCTCTGACTAGTACAGTTTACGGCTTACCTTGCCAATAGGGCTAAAGTGTCGGGTCTTTGAGAAAGTTACAAATGTAGCTGTCTTTTTAGTTCATTCACTACGTGATTATGAACCCAGGCTGTGAAAAGGGGGAGACTGGATGCATCAGTATACATCATAGTATACTTAAATAAATGAAAGGGAAGCAGCCGATGCGAAGGCGACACCGAATACGGGTCTATAGTGTGAAATGATGAAGAGAGACCATTAGAGATGGAACATTTAGGGTTTAATGTTTCTTTGGGGTGCAAAAATTATGTGAAATGGGGCACAATTGTTATCTCAGAAGTTAAGCCTAAAACCATGGTGACCCCCAGGTTCGAGAGCCTGAAAGGAGGGGGCTAAAAAGACTTTTGAGTTGGCATGCAGAGAAAAGCCGTAACGAAAAACTGGCTTACTTATGGAGTGCCTGTATCCAGATTAGATACACAGAGTGAAATAGGTAGTATTTCTTCCAAAATGTAGCGAGTTGCAGCCTGCATGGAGAAAGAATAATATCATACATATTTACCATTCTAGTGCTATGTGCAGATTGTGACTATAAATACGTGAATACGCGTGAAGGCAAAGTTAAATTCAGCAGAAAAAGTGCCCGCACTTACTCTAGTTTGGATGGTGCGGATGGGCACTTTTGGAAGTGATTGATCCCAGGTAAAGAGAATACTCATAGAATGTTCTCTAAACTAGAATAAAGTAAAGTTGAAAAAACTCAATTAGAAACTCTGCCCCGGTGCGTGCGCTAAAAAACATGCCCGGGATCAGTTGGGAGACAGGCTAATTCAAACGTACTTGTTCTTTCGGACGTGTGTGTCCCAAGTGTTCTCTTCCTCTGTGTACCCGGTAGTGGTCACAAAGGGCAATGAACCGGAAGTACTTATTAAAAGAGGATGTGTCACATGAGGGCCGACTTGGCCCATGTAATAACAACTAGACTGCGACGTATCCAGGAAAAGGGGGGATGACTTCCGGTTATGGATAAACAACTATAATCTGATGAGCCGCGACCTTAGGTGGAAAGACTATATTTCATTGTGGAAAACGCGGCTCAGAACAGTGGTTACTTGATTAAAGAAGAGAAAAACCTTTCTCCATAAATGCTTATGGTATTGACAAGAGTCCACCCGGACGCTATCAATATGCGTGTAGGTGAGCATGCATCCTAGTGAATTAGTATTACATCACTCGCATGCAAGACGGTTACTCCATCTTAGATCAGCAATGTGTGTACATAGTATTAAGTTGCACGACATGTGAACGTGCAAAAAACCAACAATTTGATTTACTCTCAATCTTGACTCTTTCTCAATCTTGGATTGAAAATGCATGTACATGGTTGTGAGATGCACGACATATGAGCATACAAGAGATAAACATTGTACTTTGGACAAAGAGATCAAAGAACATATGATCATAGCCGAAACGACGACATTTAAAGAAATATAAAACTCGAACAGTACCGCACATGTGTATTCTTCATGTCATTTGGACTTTTAAATATACATATATTTTATATTACGAGGCATGACTTCAAAAACTCTTAATATATAACAACCTCATAGGTAAACTTTCTGAATGACAATAATTGGTGTACCGCACATGTGTATTCCTCATGTCGTTTGGACTTATGAATATACTTATGTTTGCGAGGCATGACTTTTTTTATTTTTTATCTTTATACATAATAGCAACTTCATAGGTAACCTTTCTGAGAGTGTAATGCATTTAGAGATCTCCTATACTAAGGTGATTAACACAAAGTGGAGCTATGTGGTATATCACTCCACAGTGCGTGACATATGTTGGCATAGTTACTCTAGTTACCCAGGAAATATTGGAGCTCATGGTCAAAGTTAAGACCACACTCTACCGTACGTAGGCGCATGATCCACATGGCCTCCGTACGTCTAAGCTGAAGCTCTCTGTTACCACCCCGGATATTTAAGGGGGTGGTCTCTATACCAAAGAATTTCACTCTAATGTCTCCCAGATTTGATACCTGGCATACCGCCGCATGCAAATCCACTGGGTACTTAGGATCCTGTTTAAGTATTGCACGTGTGTGTTCTGCGATCCTGTCTTGCAGAGGTCGGATCGTGCTGCCTACGTATCGTTTGCCACAGTTACATTCGATGATATATGTGACAAATCTGGTGGTGCAGTTGATGTTACTTCTTATAGTGTATGTTTCCCCATTGTATCCGAGGAAATGTTTGGTGTCATGTTTGGCCCATCTACACATGGAACAGAACATGCACTTATAAAAGCCTAGGCCCTGCTGTGTGCGCCAATTCGGTGCAACCATGTCCCGTGGTATTGTTGGACTTAATCTATTTCTTAGGGAGTGTCCTTTCCTGAATGTGATTTGCGGATTGACAGAGATATATTCCTTAAGGCTGTTTTCAGTTCTCAATATGTGCCAGTGTTTGGTGAGGATTCTGCGGACGTGGTTGTGAAGACTTTTAAAGTCTGTGATCATACGGATATGACTTTCTTGTACTCCTGTCTGGGGTTTAGGTAATAGGGTGTCCTCTCTCTTGACTCTCTTTACTCTGTTGGCAGCTGATCTGAGAGTGGTGTTCGGGTAACCCCTGTTGGAAAACCTAGCTGTTGTGTCTGCGAGGTATTTGTCAAATTCTTCTACTTCGCTGCAATTTCTCCTCACTCTTAAGAATGTCCCATATGGAATGGCTTGAATTTGGTCGGTAGGATGTGAACTGGTAGCATGTAGGACTGCATTACAGACTGTCTCTTTTCTAAAGAGTTTGCTGTGCAGTTTGTCGTGCTTGACATACAGTTCTATATCAAGAAACTCTATCCTATTTGTGCTGGAGTTTATGGTAAAATACATTTCCCAGGTGTTGCTATTTAGGTGATGGAAAAACCTCTGCAGGTGATCCTGTGTGCCGGACCATAATAGAATGCAATCACCTATGTACCGCCCCCCAAAAAATTATAGAGTCGATGTACTCAGCACCTTTGGGTCCCCAGATTAGGTCTGACTCTAGGGTCCCCATGAAGAGGTTAGCAAACGACGGTGAGAATTACGAACCCATCGCTACTCCTTTCTTCTGTTTGTACCAAATCTTGTCAAAGAGGAAAAAGTTGTTGTCTAGAATGATCTCCATCATTGAGATCAACATTGTTGTGTGTTGCCACATAGAGGCCAGTCTGTTGTGTAGTACCTTTCTGATCGCATTCATGCCCAATTCTGGGTTGATACTTGTGTATAAAGCTACCACGTCAAGTGTTGCTAAGATGGTGCCAGGTTGCTACTGAAGGTCTGAGAGTGTGCTGAGGATATGCTTCGTATCCTGTATGTAGGAAGGTAAGTTACGTACTAGTGGACCTAAAAACAGATCAACGTACTCTGAAAGTTTTTCTGTGGGCCCCCCTATGCCTGAGACTATCGGTCTGCCCGGGGGAAAGGGCATATTCTTGTGCACCGTTGGTAGTGTGTAAAGCCAAGGGTACGTGGGTCTTGATACTTTCAGGTAAAGATATTCATCATTGTCTTATAGGCCTGCCTCTTTCCAGAGTCCCAATTTTCTGTTAATTTCTATGGTAAGAGGTCCCATGGGATTATATGTCAAACGTTCATAACAAGTGTTGTCGCTTAATTGGGAGATGACTTCTGCCTGGTATTTTGACCTGTTCATTATAACCACGCTCCCTCCCTGGTCTGCTTCCCGGGTCGTAATGCTCGGATCATTGGTTAGAGAGGCAAGGGCAATGCATTCACCTTTGTTGAGGTTATCTTTGTATTTGAAATTATTTTTATCGTTAAGGGTGTCAATTTTGTGAAGGTCCTCTAGGACTCTCTTGTGAAAGGTGTCAATAGGGTTACCACCCGGTAATGTAGGGACCCATCTGGATTTGGATTTTAAACCACTAGCGATGCTGCAGTCTGTCTCAATATCCAATTCTTCCAATAAGAGTTCCATGTCATAAGGTGTCTTTTCTTGTTCTGTAATTGACAGAAGGAGTTGGGTTGCCTGTACATTGTTGATAGTGAGCATATCAGAATCAAAGAAATTGGGAATGTTTTTAGGTGCTTTATTCGTGGATACATTGCTAGCAAAGAATTTTTTCAACTTTAAGTTTCTGACAAACTTGAGCAAGTCAATTTTCAATTTACAAATGTCACCAGTGGAATGTGGATTAAATGAAAGACCTTTACTAAAGAGGGAAATCATATCAGGTGAAAGGGTCTTAGAGGAAAGGTTGTTTACTTGAACCTCATTCTCCCCGGTATTTGTTACTTCCTCATTGTCCCTGATCTGAGTTTTTGTCTGTAATCTTCCGTGCTTGCCCCTCCGCCCCCTGTGGGTTTTGGTTCTAAAACTCCTCTGGTAGCCGGTAATCTGTACCCTGATCTGATACGCTGTACTTCCTGTAAAAAAACAGATGTTTGTTGGCCTGTTGCCTCTGAGTTGCTATTCTCACTCTCATTTGTGCTAACTGCACTCAATGATGTATTGCTAGAAGACACGGAACTCACTTCAGTGGACTTCCCTGCGGTCATGTTCATATTGGGGGTGTTGAGAATTAGAGGATCATATTTCTTGGCATATGTGAAGATTCTACCTGTGAGATAGTCAGCCTCATCTCTCTCGAGTTGTCTAGCCTTTCTGGTTTTGATATCGTTCTGATGTTTCACAAGGATATCATCCAGAATGGTGTAGTCCTTAACCGTGGCCTCAGGGAGATTCAAGTCCTTGATCTCCTGTTCCAAGATTGCTATTTCTGACTGTAGTTTGGAACCCTTACGGTCTGCACTTTCAATGAGTATGTCCATTAAGGTGAGTGAATTGTTGGTGAGTGATTCCTCCCATTTTGTCAGAAGGTCTAGATCTAAGTCATCATAAGTGGGGAAGATTTGTGCTCTCAGTCCCCTTGGAATACGTTTGAGCTTCATGTATTGTTTCAAATTGGTGCAGTCCCACCACTTTAAATTTTCTTGCTTCTTGAGTCTCTCTAGTTTGGTAAATTTATCTCTAAGGCCCTCCTGTCGTGGTGGATTGCCACTGGTGGAGGCTACATGTGTGGACATCCCTTTAGCTAAATTCTCAAACATCTCCATTGCGGCTTTGTCCCTATCCATGTTGAAGAGAGAGGGTTTGGTGTGATCCCTTAACTCCCTGATTGTATGTGTGGTCTTGCGTTGCGGCTGCCCCCTATAGTTTAAAGTACAGTGGCTTGGAAAGGGGTATTTATTCGAAAGGGGCTCACTGCTTAGCATTTGACACAATTGATATAGTTCATAAACAGTTGGATGTGAGGTGCAAAAAGGGGCCGAGGGGAAAACCATATACCCCTCCAAGAAGTGTCAACCTGGGTTAACACTGCATACAGAAAAACAAGAATGCCCCTGCACACTCTTAGTGATAACAAACAGTCAAAAAGTGTTGACTACTGGTGAGCACGGACAAAGCTTAGCAATTAAACAATTGATAATTGATACATTATGAGTCTCTCGGTTGTTGGGTGGTGTCTTTAATGTTCATAACAGATAAACCAGCCGACACGTGTTTCGTCACGTTAAGGGACAATAATCCCGCGACTCCTCAGGGCTGGGAAGGATACAAAAACAAACAATGGGGTACATAGTTCTATACATTTGAAATAGAATAAAGACTGTGTTGTCTGGGGAATAGAATTGTGCAGAAGGGAAACCACATCACACGTGAGAACATGTAGTGGACGACATAGTTCAAAAAGTGGTGAGTGTTGTGGTGTGTATGCCAGTGACCGAACGTAGGTTGATCGTAAATTGATGTGGCCTGTGAATAAGGCGTGAAGGGTCAATAGATAATGTGAAAGGGGTCTTAGAAGAGACTAAGGCAGGGGAGATATAATTAATTTGAAATGCGTGGGTCCACTTAAAAACGGGCTGAAGGCCTGAGCTTACCTACACAAGCTTTGGGCAAGAATAGGAAGTCTAAAGGAACAACAAAAAAGAAAAGAAATATATCCTGCGGTTATTGCTCATGCCTTTGCCCATCATAAATATGAATGAACAGCCCTAGTAAGGGCGATAATAGTGCAGGCAGATAGATCAAATAAAAGGCGCTCACCACTCTATCGGTGATAATTCCAAACCGACTGGGCTCTGGACTTTTAGGTGAAGGTAGTGTAGTCAAATGTCATTCTGTGAATAAAGGATAAAAATTCTGAGGATGGAGTTGTGCCGATTACTGCACTTCTACTAGGTCTCTGACTAGTATAGTTTACGGCTTACCTTGCCAATAGGGCTAAAGTGTCGGATCTTTGAGAAAGTTACAAATGTAGCCGACTTTCTAGTTCCTTCACTACGTGATTATGAACCCAGGCTGTTTAAAGGGTGAGACTGGATGCATCAGTATACATCATAGTATAGTTAAATAAATGAAAGGGAGGCAGCCAATGCAAAGGCGACACCGAATACGGGTCTATAGTGTGAAATGATGAAGAGAGACCATCGTAGATGGAACATTTGGGGTTTAATGTTTCTTTGGGGCGCAAACACTATGTGAAATGGGGCACAATTGCTGTCAGAAGTTAAGCCAAAAACCATGGTGACCCCTAGGTTCGAGAACCTGAAAGGAGGGGGCTAAAAAGACTTTTGAGTTGGCATGCGGAGAAAACCCGTAACGAAAAACTGGCTTACTTATGGAGTGCCTGTATCCAGATTAGATACACAGAGTGAAATAGGTAGTATTTCTTCCAAAATGTAGCGAGTTGCAGCCTGCATGGAGAAAGAATAATATCATACATATTTACTACTCTAGTGCTATGTGCAGACTGTGACTATAAATACGTGAATGCGCGTGAAGGCAAAGTTAAATTCAGCAGAAAAAGTACCCGCACTTACTCTAGTTTGGATGGTGCGGATGGGCACGTTTGGAAGTGAGCAATCCCAGGTAAAGGGAATACTCATAGAATGTTCTCTAAACTCGAATAAAGTAAAGTTGAAAAAACTCAATTAGAGACTCCGCCCCGGTGCGTGCACTAAAAAACATGCCCGGGATCAGTTAGGACACAGGCTAATTCAAACTTACTTGTTCTTTCGGACGTGTGTGTCCCAAGTGTTCTCTTCCTCTGTGTACCCGGTAGTGGTCACAGAGGGCAAGGAACCGGAAGTACTTATTAAAAGAGGATGTGTCACATGAGCGCCGACTTGGCCCATGTAATAACAACTAGACTGCGACGAACCCAGGAAAAGGGGGGATGACTTCCGGTTACGGATAAACAACTATAATCTGATGAGCCGTGACCTTAGTTGGAAAGACTATATTTTATTGTGGATAACGCGGCTCGGAACAGTGGTTACTTGATTAAAGAAGAGAAAACCCTTTCTCCATAAATGCTTATGGTATTGACAAGAGTCCACCCAGACAGTCTCCATATGCGTGTAGGTGAGCATGCATCATAGTGAATTAGTATTACATCACTCGCATGCAAGACAGTTACTCCATCTTAGATCGGCAATGTGTGTACATAGTATTAAGTTACACGATATGTGAACGTGCAAAAAACAAACGATTTGATTTACTCTCAATCTTGACTCTTTCTCAATCTTGGATTGAAAATGCATGTACATGGTTGTGAGATGCACGGCATATGAGCATGCAAGAGATAAACATTGTACTTTGGACAAAGAGATCAAAGAACATAGGATCATAGCCGAAACCACGACATTTAAAAAAAAAAAACTCGAACAGTACCGCACATGTGTATTCTTCATGTTATTTGGACTTTTAAATATACATATATTTTATATTACGAGGCATGACTTCAAAAACTCTCAATATATAATAACAACCTCGTAGGTAAACTTTCTGAATGCCAATAATTGGTGTACCGCACATGTGTATTCCTCATGTCGTTTGGACTTATGAATATACTTATGTTTGCGAGGCATAACTTTTTTATTTTTTATCTTTATACATAATAACCTCATAGGTAACCTTTCTGAGAGTGTAATGCATTTAGAGATCTATACTAAGGTGATTAACACAAAGTGGAGCTATGTGGTATATCACTCCATAGTGCGTGACAGATGTTGTCATAGTTACTCTAGTCACTCAGGAAATATTGGAGCGCCTGGTCAAAGTTAAGACAACACTCTACCGTACGTAGGAGCATGATCCACATGGCCTCCGTACATCTAAGCTGAAGCTCTCTGTTGCCACCCCGGATATTTAAGGGGGTGGTCTCTATACCAAAGAATTTCACTCTAATGTCTCCCAGATTTGATACCTGGCATGCAGTCGCATGCAAAGCCACTGGGTACTTAGGATCCTGTTTAAGTATTGCACGTGTGTGCTCTGCGATTTTGTCTTTCAGAGGTCTGATCGTGCTGCCTACGTATCGTTTTCCACAGTTACATTCGATGATATATGTGACAAATCTGGCGGTGCAGTTGATGTTACTTCTTATAGTGTATGTTTCCCCATTGTATCCGAGGAAATGTTTGGTGTCATGTTCGGCCCATCTACACATGGAACAGAACCCGCACTTAAAAGCCTGGGCCCTGCTGTGTGAGCCACTTCAGTGCAACCATGTCCCGTGGTATCGTTGGACTTAATCTGTTTCTTAGGGTGTGTCCTTTCCTGTATGTGATTTGCGGATTGACAGAGATATATTCCTTAAGGCTGTTTTCAGTTCTCAATACGTGCCAGTGTTTGGTGAGGATTCTGCGGACGTGGTTGTGAAGACTGTTAAAGTCTGTGATCATACGGACATGACTTTCTTGTACTCTTGTCTGGGGTTTAGGTAATAGGGTGTCCTCTCTCTTGACTCTGTTGGCAGCCGATCTGAGATTGGTGTTCGGGTAACCCCTGTTGAAAAACCTAGTTGTTGTGTCTCCGAGGTATTTGTCAAATTCTTCTACTTCGCTGCAATTTCTCCTCACTCTTAAGAATTCCCCATATGGAATGGCTTGAAGTTGGTGGGTAGGATGTGAACTGGTAGCATGTAGGACTGCATTACAGGCTGTCTCTTTTCTAAATAGTTTGCTGTGCAGTTTTTCGTGTTTGACATACAGTTCTATATCAAGAAACTCTATCCTATTCGTGCTGTAGTTCATGGTAAAATTCATTTCCCCGGTGTTGCTATTTAGGTGATGGAAAAACCTCTGCAGGTGATCCTGTGTGCCGGACCATAATAGAATGCAATCGTCTATGTACCGCCCCCCAAAAATTATAGAGTCTTTTTTTTTTTATTCTAATTCTTTTTATTAAAAGATTTTTTTGTTTTTCCACATACTCCAAATAGTGTTACAGCACACTTTAAACTCACCAATTTACCACATTACATTACACCATAAACAGCACAACCCAGCTCTTGGCGCACGAGGGCAGGTAAAGAGAAAAAGCAAAAAGCAAATCAAAGAAATGTTAAACATAAAAGTGCATCAGTAGTCTTAGGAACTTAACTATAATAAAGAATTATTAAATGGCTACTGCGATAAAATTATCCCACTTGTGTATGCGGGCAGGGTTCCAGGGTTCCAAGGTTCAACCCTCTTTTCCATTGAGCTATGGGGTTCCAGATTATCCTTACCAAGGCTTTAGCTCTGCGCCCTTTCTTGTCACATATCGCTTTTTCTATATTATACGTAGAGAGCAGCCTGGCAATCCATGTTTGAAAGGTCGGGGGAGCTTTGTCCAACCAGGCCTTTGCTATGCAAATGCGATATACTGCCAGAGCCACAAAGAGAAACTCTTTATGATCCCCCACAGCCCCTCCCGCTACCGCCAATATTATTAATTCCGGTAATAGTGTCACTCTGATCCCCAGCGACACATCCAGGAATTTTTCAATTGCCGTTATCAAGGAGTACAACTGGGGACATCCTGCAAAAACATGAACAATATCTGCCTCGCTTGCATCACACCGTAAGCAAGTTATGCCCGAAGTACCCCCCCATTGCGCAATTCTAGCGGGCGTATAATACATAGAGGACACTGTTTTATAATGTTGTGCTTACAGAGTCGCGGGGCATAAGACAGTGCTAGCCAAGTCCAGGGAAACCTGGAATCCCTCCGGATCTGCGCCTATTTTCTCCACCCACTTTGTGGCGTACTTTCCTCTATCATCGACTTTGAGTGCACACAATTCCGCGTATAATCGTCGGATTGCACAGTTCCCGCTGCTCTCTACGTATTCCAGTATTTGACGTTGGCTAAAGCCCAATGGCCCTCCTTGCTTATTAGCAAAGAAGTACTTAAAAAAACCTGCTACTTAGGTTAAATTTTGTTTGCAACTCTTGAAACTGTAACAAGCCCTCCTGATCGCACAGATCCCCTACTTTCTTAATACCTTTGTTTCCCCATTCCACCATAACAGGGTCCCTGAAGATATCCCCTGGCAGTGAGATATTCGTAGGCAATCGGGTGTACATATTGTATCTCCCTATTCCAAATTTTTTTTGTGACTGCCTGCCAAATAGTATATGCAGCTTTTAACGTCTTGAATCTTGTATGTTTAAAGTAACTGAAATCAATTGTATTTAAAAAGCAGTCCTGTGCATCCCCACCCAACAGTGCCTTATGTACATTCGTGGGTGAAGGTCTATCTACTGAGTGCTCATTGTCTCCGCCCCCTATCAGTCCCTGGAAATACTGTAAGGCTGCTGCCCAATAATAAAGCCTAAAATCTGGGGCCCCCCAACCACCTTTTTCCCTAGGGAGGGTAATGTGTCGATACGCCCTCCTAGTTTTCCGTTGTGACCAAATTAGTCTATTGATTATCCTTTCTAGTTTATTAAACCATACATGTTCAAAGAGTAGTGGGATGGCTCTAAATATGTACAGAATCTTAGGCAAGGTAATCATTTTGATTACATTTATACTGCCTACTAGGGTTAGGTGTAGATTGTGTATCCTTTCCGTGTTCTTCTTAACTTTCGTTAGCAGTGGCTCCATATTTACCTCTACCAATCTATCCAGGTCTGATGTTACTCTAATTCCTAGGTATACTGCCTCTGAGACCACCCTCGGATCCTGGTGTACTGTGAACTTGTTTTGTACAATTTGGGTCTTCCCCCTGTTAATTGAATACCCTGAAATTGCACCAAATTCCTTTGCCGCTCTTTCAATTTCCACAATGGCTCTGCCTGGGTCAGGCGTGATGATAGCAACATCATCCGCGTAGGCGAACAGTTTAAATTCCCTATTATGCATCTTAACTGGAATGATGTTGTTGTTGCTGGCCAGCTTTCTTAATAATGGGTCTAGATACAGAGCAAACAACAAAGGTGAGGTGGGACAGCCCTGCCTCGTCCCCCTCCTAATCTCCACTATATCCGTATATCCTTGAATTATTTTAACCCTTGCAGTAGGCTCGTTATATAGAACTTGGATTGCTCTAATGAAACCCTTTCCAATGCCAAACCATTTCATGATCTGCCACAGATATCTCCAGGAGACCCTGTCAAAAGCCTTTTCTGCATCCAAGAATACAGCCGCGACAGGGTCTCCGGAAGCCTATGCCGCATCCAACAGGGTTATCATCTGCCTCGTGTGTTGTGTAGTCCCTTTCCCCGGGATAAACCCATGCTGTATGGTACTAACTACTCTCAATAACTCTACCTAACCTATGTGCCAGTGCCTTGGAATTCTTTTTTGCATCTGCGTTCATTAACGTAAATGGTCTATAAGACACTGGTTCTAGGGGAGGTTTATCCTTTTTTAGAATAACTATAATGTCGGCACCCACCCATGAGTGAGGGCCCGAGCCTAGTTGTGCTTGTCTTAATGTCTCATGTAAATCCTTGCCCAGTGTAGTCCAAAAGGTTTTATAAAATTCCACAGGAATTTGGTCTGGACCAGCAGCTTTCCCCGAGGGTAGTTTGTTCAGAGCTGTTCCTATTTCTTGCAGAGTAAAGTGAAGATCTAACTTGTCTTTCTCTCCTTCTTCTAATATTGGGTGTGGCATTCCCTCCAGATATTCCGTTGTTTAAAAATCCCGATTCAGAAGGGTCTGATCATACAATGCTGCGTAGAAACCCCTAAAAACCTCCCTCACCACTTTTACGTTGTTCACAACACCTCCCATTTCCTTAATCATTCCTTCTGTCTTAAGCCTTTCCTGTTTATTTTTATACAGTATGTAGCTCAGGGTTTCCCCCCTAATTCCTGCTTTAAAAGCATCCCACATAATGCCAGGAGGAGCTGTTCCCTTATTGATCTCCCAGAAAGAGGCTATCCATCCGTGCATATACTTGACGTATTCCTCGTCCCTTAGAAGACTTCTTTCAAAAGTCCAGTTCCTCTCCTTCCTACTTCTATCTCCTAGTGATAGTGTTAAAACTAACGGGCAATGATCTGATAAGATCCTAGGTAGTCTTCCCAACTGGCTACTACCCACCAGAGAGCTAGATATAAAGAAGTAATCCAGCCTGACTACCGTTCTATGTGGGGCAGAGCAGTAGGTGCTACCCGAGCCTACCGGGTTGGTTTGAGCCCACATATCCACCAATGCATTATGCCTTGCTAGATTGCATATAGCCTGGCATGTCCTTTTTTTCCGTCCCCCATATGGTCGCCCTACCATTGTGCCTAAGCCCACCAACCCATTAATATTAAAATCCCCGCAAAAGATCGCAGGTTTGGGCCATAATGGTAGCTCAGTGTCTAGAAATTGAAAAATATCTGGCTCATCAGCCGTGGAAGCATATACAGAAACAATTGTGCAAATCCCAGCCATCGTTTCCCCCTCCACCATTGCCCATCTCCCCCATTGGTCTTCTTTTTTCCTTTTCACCACTACCCCCCCCCCCCCCTTTCCTAGCTAGTATGGCCACCCCATTTGTTTTTGTCCCCTGTCTTGTATGTGCGAGTACATCAAAGTCTAGCTGCTCCAGGAGGTATTTATTGTTTCCCTCAATGTGAGTTTCCTGAAGACATATTATGTCAAGCTTAAGCATTCTAAGCATGGCAGCGACCTTCTGTCTTTTCCCTCCATCATTAAGCCCGCAGATGTTAATAGAGGCAATCTTTAACGCCATCTATATGAGCTAAAAGGTTCCTGCATTAAACCTTGTTGTCTCTTTGACCTTCCTAATGTGCCTAGTACCAAAGTGTGGTGTAGTGTCCTATTGATTTGTGCTGTGCCTACTGTGCTGTCTCTCCCCCCCTCGAACCACGCCCTACCCCCCTGTACCCCCTCCCTCCCTCTAACCCCCCTGCCCCCCTACTACGAGCAAATAGGTCAAACATGACCTATGTGTGACTGCTATAGATCGTGGTTGTCGCGTCCCTCTCCTTCCTTTATCCTATACAAATTCTTTTTTTTTGCATAAGTGGGAACCTATGCGCCCTCTGAAACTCAATTTCCCACTGCCACAGTGACTCAGGGAATGCTCCTTTCAATAGCTTAATCACATAACCCCTCGGATCCTGCCCTTCCACCCCCTCTGCAAGATCAAGAAGTCTAACATTGTTCCACCTTTGGCGGTTTTGAAAATCTTCAATCTTCCATTGGAGGTCTTCTACTGCCTTCTCTTGATCCGATTTGAAGACCTGCCAATCCACGATATCATCCTCGAGCCTGCCAGTTCTCTCCTCCACGTGCTTTACCCTATCCGCCACTTCTTGATACAGTTAATTTGTCTTCCTTAGTGATGCTTGGATCTTTTTAGTGGCCTGCCTGGCTCTACGGCTTTCAGCTCTCGCTTCTCCCTGCATTTGCTTTAGTGTATCAAACATTAAATCCATTGTGATGTGCTGAGTGGACTGAGTGGGCACTTCCCCGGCACTTCCCGCCATTCCTGAGTTACTTTCCTGATATACTTTGGACGTAGCTGAGTAGTCCCAGAGCAACTTTTTATTTGTGCTAGAGGGAGAGCCTGGCACATATCGTCTTGCACTAGATTTCCTTTTTTTTTTAGTGCTTTGATTCTCTGAGCCACTAGAGGTTAAGTCAGTCTCTGAGCTGTCCTCTATGGAGCCTTCAGCTTCACTGGAGACCATGGAGTCTGTCTCCTCTTCCTCATTTAATGAGAAGAAGTGGTCCCCGTCCGGGCCCCCCCCCTCCGTCTCCTTTATCCTGAGTTCCGGTCACTCTGGGACCCGCTTGCGAGTCCAAGCTTGCCATACTGCCCCATTTTCCTGTCCCAGATTGAGGATTACACAGCCCTGCCTCTACTTGCAGGAGGGCTTCCAGCATATCTGAATTATTCAGCCTCCCGTTACCCCCTTCCGCGGTTTCCACCAGCACTGCTCCCAGGCTCACCTCTTGCTCCCGCTCACTCTGCTTTCCATCCTTCGGCTGCCCGACTGCTTCGCTCGGTGAGGCTGCCTCGGATCCCGGCTGTTGCCTGGCAACCACGTTGTTAGCGTCCTCGAGGACGGCTTCTCCCAGGTCGGCGTGCTCCTTCAGTTCCTGGTGTAAGCAAGGTTTGGATACTGCCGTTGCTGCTGCGGAGGGGTCCGGGGGCTTCAGGCTGAAAACTTCTGTCAAGGTAGGCTGGCGGAATGTGCTATCTTTGGGGAATATGTTACCCTTGGTAACCCGCTCTTCTCTTTGCTCTGTGGATCCTTGAGCGTCCCCCAGCGGGATGGTGTCCGTAGGCTTGGTTTTTACTTCCTGTTTCTTCTCCTTCTCACTCTTCCGCTGCTGGGACTTTGACACTTCGATGACTGGGAGGGCTGGCCTCTTGCTTATGCCAGGTGCTCTCTGGATGGCCCCCGTCAGTGGGGTGCTCTTCGGGCCGGCCGCCCCTTTTGTCGCGCTGCCAGGATCGGGTAGGGTCTTCGCCTTTTCTTGCCTGGTGCGTTGCGACATCGTGGTGAGTGGCTTGCGTCTGCATAGGTAGCTATGCCGATCCCTGAGCTTTGTTTTGAGGAGTTTCAGACCTGCTGCTAATGCCATATGTATCCTCGTTCCGTGATAATGGCCACAGTAGATTGCCCTTGCTTTAGCCACAGCATTCCAGCATTATTCGGTTCTCACATCCCGGTCAGGAGAGGGAGTGGATGCGACTGCTCACCACAACCGTGTAGCGGCCATCTTACTCCTGTCCCAAAAAATTATAGAGTCGATGTACTCAGCACCTTTGGGTCCCCAGATTAGGTCTGACTCTAGGGTCCCCATGAAGAGGTTAGCAACCGACGGTGAGAATTTCGAACCCATCGCTACTCCTTTCTTCTGTTTGTACCAAATCTTGTCAAAGAGGAAAAAGTTGTTGTCTAGAATGATCTCCATCATTGAGATCAACATTGTTGTGTGTTGCCACATAGAGGCCGGTCTGTTGTGTAGTACCTTTCTGATTGTATTCATGCCCAATTCCGGGTTGATACTTGTGTATAAAGCTACCACGTCAAGTGTTGCTAAGATGGTGCCAGGTTGCCACTGAAGGTCTGAGAGTGTGCTGAGGATATGCTTTGTATCCTGTATGTAGGAAGGCAAGTTACGTACTAGTGGACCTGAAAACAGATCAACGCACTCTGAAAGTCTTTCTGTGGGCCCTCCTATGCCTGAGACTATCGGTCTGCCCGGGGGAAAAGGCATATTCTTGTGCACCTTTGGTAGTGTGTAAAGCCAAGGGTACGTGGGTCTTGATACTTTCAGGTAAGGATATTCATCATTGTCTAATAGGCCTGCCTCTTTCCAGAGTCCCAATTTTCTGTTAATTTCTATGGTAAGAGGTCCCATGGGATTATATGTCAAACGTTCATAACAAGTGTTGTCGCTTAATTGGGAGATGACTTCTGCTTGGTATTCTGACCTGTTCATTATAACCATGTTCCCTCTCTTGTCTTCTTCCCGGATCGTAATGCTCGGATCATTGGTTAGAGAGGCTAGGGCTATGCGTTCACCTTTGGTGAGGTTATCTTTGTATTTGAAATTTTTTTTATCGTTAAGGTTGTTCATTTTTTGAAGGTCCTCTAGGACTCTCTTGTAAAAGGTATCAATAGGGTTACCACCCGGTAATGTGGGAACCCATCTGGATTTGGATTTTAAACCACTAGCGATGCTGCGGTCTGTCTCAATATCCAATTCTTCCAATAAGAGTTCCATTTCATTAGGTGTCTGTTCTTGTTCTGTAATTGACAGAAGGAGTTGGGTTGCCTGTACATCATTGATAGTGAGCACATCAGAATCAAAGAAATTGGGAATGTTTTTAGGTGCTTTATTCGTGGATACATTGCTAGCAAAGAATTTTTTCAACTTTAAGTCCCTGACAAACTTTTCAATTTACGCATTTCAACTTAATTATATCTCCCCTGCCTTAGTCTCTTCTAAGACCCCTTTCACATTATCTATTGACCCTTCACGCCTTATTCACAGCCCACATCAATTTACGATCAACCTACGTTCGGTCACTGGCATACACACCACAACACTCGATCGGCCTTCGGCATGTACAACAAACTACAGGTTGTCTGTCTTCTGTTTTATTCACTCCTACATATGAGCCTTCTTTAAATACGAAATGTGACTCTTCTCTGAACGTTAAACATTTTAGAGATATCCCATTGGAAATCCTTTCTGAAAATTACATTATCTTCGAATAAAACATACAAAAAATGTGGTCAATTCTGTAAAATGATCGCGCTTAATGCCCTCTGGGTTTTTACTTCCGGTTTCACTAGATTCAAATGAACGAGTGCTTGCTTTAGACTGATTGCAACAGGACTTTTTTTGCCGCGCACGGCACTTTCGTGGAAACGCGTTTGAATGCGGGAGATTTACCTCCAAGTAAGTCCGGTTAAAAACTAGCTGTCTTTCGCAGCTTTTCCGCTTTCAGTAAAAGCAAATGCGTTGTGCATTAGTAACCTAGTCTTACCATTGTTACGCGCTTACTACGCTAGTCTGCATAATGTTAAAAGGAGAATCCTTCTCCAAAGGACATTTAGAAGCCAGCTGCCTTTTGCGCTCTCTCTGGTATTGGTAATGAAAATGTGACGTAAAAAATAATCGAGCCTTTTCTTATACGTGATCATGATAATTGTGTTGCACAATATAAAATCAGAAATGGTATATATGTGTCTATTACACCCTATAACATCTCAAATAATAGAATCTTTCTCAAATAATATGGCATTGTAAGAGCTTCTTTTCCTTTTCTCTCTATCTCCAGCTGTAATTTGATCGCGCTACATCCACTCTGGCATGTTAGCGATGTTTTCGGTTACCTAATGTTTTTTTACAATAACTGAGGAATCTCTATACTAGTGTGTCTATCTAACTTCTGCGGTGTCCCTTGAGAAAACTGCATTTCCATACCAGTGCCGGCTGGTCCAAATATCTGTGCACAATAGTAACATTCAAAATGTGTAAAACTTTCCTCATCATAATTCTAAAATATACATAGTCGGAATATAAGCAAGAAAAAAACCCTCTTTTTTCGACACACCCAAGCCCAAACCTTGGACCTTAAAAAATCTTTGTAAAGCTGATTAAAACAGCGAGATTTGGAGACACTTATTTCCGACACCAAGAATAAGACCAGTAACATAAATATTATGCACTGTCATTAGACTGTTATATGAAGGACTGTTTTAAAATGGTATATTGAACCTTGCCAAAAAATGAATGTTTTTGGAAAGTCTTGTCTAAACCGGCATGTCTACTAAATGTCTGACATCACCTATTCTCAGAATATATTGTCATGATAATGTTTTTACAAATTGTAATGCTAAAAAACCTTAATTTTTTTTAAAAATGAAAATTTGAAAATGATAAATTTTCTTACAGATTGAAATATTCCCGAAACCTATTTTGTTTCACATTTGAAATGATGTATACTAGAGAACCAAACAGAATGCAAAAAAGAAATTGAATCTAGGTATTATATCTCTTTCTGAAAAACACACATGGTGTATCGTATACACTATTGGCTTTGGGTGTTTCATTATTTTATTGTTTTCTTTCGTCCTTTCTTTTCTTCTTCTTCCTTTTCTCTAATTTCCTAAAGACCAAACAAATACGCTACTCTTCTACGATTAATGAACTCTGTTAAATACTGTTGCCCCTTCAAACTCCACTCCCTTAGCTATAATTTGCACTTATCTCTGGACTTTCAGTATGATCTACACCATCACTAAAACAGAACTGGCTTTGCTCTGTTGGTCCTACCCCTTTATTACTTCTTTTGCACCTTTCTGTTTTTTACCTGCACTTAACCGATTCTTGGTTGGGGTCACCATCTTCAATTACTGCCTTTCACCTAAAGACACATTTTTTCTTTACAGCCTTGAGAAAGCCCTGGGGCAAATTGCCACAGAGGGCGAAACACGTGTCGGCTGTCGATGTTCAATTCTGCACCAATAAAATTCAATTTTTTCTAAACACCGGAGCGAACTCATCATTGAGTAACAATCGGAATCAATGATTACAGGATTTAACCTTAAAATAATATGTATACTAAACTGGAAATCATGCTCTCTTTCCTCCAAAAACACCACAACACTCACCACTTTTTGAACTATGTCGTCTACATGTTCTCACGAGTTTTCTCTCACGTGTGATGTGGTTTCCCTTCTGCACAATTATATTCCCCAGACAACACAGTTTTTATTATATTTCAAATGTACAGAACTATGTACCCCATTGTTTATTTTTGCATCCTTCCCAGCCCTGAGGAGTCGCGGGATTATATTCCCTTAACTCGACGAAACACGTGTCTGCTGGTTTATCTGTTATGAACATTAAAGACACCACCCAATAACCGAGATACTCATAATGTATCAATTATCAATTGTTTAATTGCTAAGCTTTGTCCGTGCTCACCAGTAGTAAACACTTTTTGACTGTTTGTTATCACTAAGAGTGTGCAGGGGTATTCTTGTATTTTTTTCTCTATGTAAGGATTTGGGTGTAATATATGACATGGCTGTGGGGCCTTATCATGGAGTACACTGGCAAATATCATATGGTCAGTATTGAGTAAACCAAAAAGCACACACCAAAAGTGGACTAAAGAGACCGCACCTCACACTTTGTCGCCCCACGCACTTCTTTTCCTGTACCCACTGAAGTTCAGTACCACTGTCCAGCAGAAATTGAGTACAATTACATATGGAAAGGTACACCTGAAAATATTGTAGTTCACAGAGATCACGTATGTGTTTCAAATATATTTATTCTTTCTTTACTCTGTATCCATAAAAGCATGTTCTCATACAAAAGAACATCCAGCCAAAGTGTTTCGTTCAATTAGGTCTGCCATTAGATATGAAGGTTTTGCAAAAGGGGCTGTGAAAAAAGGTGGGATGTGATTACTCTGCAAAGACCAGAGGTTACTCAGGGCTGTAAGTATTATACAAAAAACATAAATAGGACATCTCATACTGGCCTATTGAGACAGTACAAGAATATGCTTTTCAATGCAAGTGTACAAAGACATATTACTTCACTAACAAGCATGATATCATGTAGAAAAATAATATAGATAATTATATATTAATACAAACAAAACATAACAATACCGACAATAAGTCTTAAATTAGAAACAGGGTTTATAGAACACAAATCGCAAACACATTTAACAAGAGTCACATGGTTCCACAGCAAAATGGGCCTATAAAGCCACAAGTGCAAAGAGGAGGACCCAATCATGTGACAATAGTGAGCTCTCTTGCATAGTCTAGCACTTGGTTTTTACTGAGTAAAGCAGGGTAATGTACCACCGTAGCATCTTTTGCAAACAAAACTTGAATGTTTCATAGTTAGTTACTTGGTTTCTTACTGAATAAAGCAGAGTAATGCACCACTATAGAGTCTTTTGCAAACAGCACTTGAATGCTCTATAGTTAGTTACTAAGTCCCCTGTTGACATATTATAGATTCAATTCCTGCATATTGTTCTCAACCCCAGAGTTATGCCTATTTATCCCCATAAGTTATTGAAACAGAACATGCCTCCAGTGTATTAAAGTACGTTATGCTCCTGATGTGGAGAAGTTTTACTTTTGAAATCCATCCAAATGATTCATAGAGTCTGTTGGATATGTGTTAACATTAGAACAATCTCATAGTCATGAATAGGTTCCCTCCAGGCAGGCATATTCGTCCTATCAGACAAGGTTTTGGGAGGAGTCCCTCAAAGATGATACCTAAAAAAGTTATACAAATGTAATATAGATAAAAGATGAAACACAGAAATAGGTAATCAGATCATAAATATCATACTAATATACCCTGCCTTTGGCGCTACGATCTTCTCCGAATTTGCTCCTGTTCAGGAAAGACCTGAAGACGTGGCTTTTTAATCTTTAGGATTCCTATTTCTTCTTTTTCTTTATTTTGCTTGCTGTCTGTGTTGGTGTTATGTTCTTTTATTCTGAGCCGCCTCGATAAAGCGCCGGGACACTCCTTGGAGTAGCCGTGCGCTATAGAAATAAATTTATAACATAACATAACATAACTAAATATCAGAGGGATAATGTATATGTATAGCACAATAACACTATTTTGGAAAACCTGATATGGCAACCCAAGCCAAGCTCATGACCAATTTACTCATTCATGAGGATCCACCAACAAAGTTCAATAAAGAAGAAAGTGTCCCCTAACCATGACATTTCAATAGGGACACAAGGGGCCAGAAGAATGACCTTTTTTTTAGCGGTCTCAAATGGGAAATCGGCCCGTGCAATGTACAAACCCTGTTTTGGGAGTATAACATATTACCAACTAACAAAATAGTGTTTGAGACTCACTATTAGGAAGGGGTGTGCCAAAGACGTCCCCTCCTAATAGCGATTCACACTTCTATGTATGATTATTTTGTGACTGAAATTGCAGTTGCAAAACACTTGCAGTTTACCACCTATTTCAAGTAAGTGGTAAGCCACTCACAAATAGAAAGGGATCCCTAGGAGACCCATTCCCCTTTGTGACTGGCAGCAAAAATATTTATCAAGAGCTGGCAGTGGCCCACGGCTATTAGTGGCCCACGGATCACTGCCTACTCTTAAAAAATTTAACAGAAACATTACATTTTTCTTTTTTAAATGAATCCCATTTTTCTTTAAGGAAAAGAGGCTATTTTTTTTAAAAACTGCTTTATTTAAAAACAGTTTAAAACAATTTAAAACCCCCAGCAGGCCACCATCCCTGTGAGTGCTGGACATTCCCAATGGGGTCACAAATTACGGCCTGCCTCGTGAATATTAATGAGGCAGGTCATTTGTGACTCAATTAGGAATCACAAACAGTGTCTGAGACACTGTTGTACATTCCATATTGTGAGGCGCAAAACAACACAATTTGCGACTCGCAAAATGGAAGGGTTGTACATCTGGCCATTAGTCCTCATGAGCAAAAAAGGCAATGTCAGTTGTGGAAAATAGCAAGCTAACCAAAAGATATACACTACATTTACAATTAAATAAATCAGGCCTTGATTTATGTGAAAACAGTGCACATTAGATTTGTTTACTAATTAAGTTAATAGAGCACTCGTTCTTTTGATATGAAATTATTTATCTTTTAGTCGGTTGTATATACTTTATGATTTCATCACATATATCAAATATATATTTCTTTTTTATGTTTTTTATGAGAATTCATTTTGTATACAAATATAAAACGCACAAATTGTTTTTCACAAACAAACGCAAACCAATATTATACACACAATTATTTTTTCTGTTAAAAAACTAAGGAGGGATTATTAAACAATTCAAAGGCTGGCAGTCAATGCAAAAAAGAGAAACACGACGCGCGTTTCGGCGTTAAGGCCTTCGTCAGTTGAACCCGTCTCAACTTTCTCTATTGTTCATTCTGGACCTCAAAGTTCGATGGTTAATGCCACGCTATATATGGAACTTCTCCGTAGTACAGGATAAGACAAGAAAATAGTGGTATAATATCTTTTATATTTTAAGGATCACTTCATTTGCGGTGGTTCAGTCAAAAAGCATTAAGAACGATGTGGAGGGGGCAAGATGGCCGCTGACAGACCGTAGGAGGCAGTCGCTACCCTCCTATGCGCCTGCTTGATGGTGTAAGATATGGGAAATGCCGATAAACATCGCCCTTTGGATGCCTACAGATAGCCTACAGATAGTATGCATCGTTCTACAAAGTTTGTGAGCAGACTGCTTGACTGGCTAACAAAAAGCGGTTTGGACCTGAAGATTGTTTTCTCCTGGCTGGGGTCTCCGCTCAGTCCACGGAACCATTTGATCCAAAAGATGGCTCCACGCGGTCCGAGACCGCAAAAGGAGAAGGAAAAGGATGCTGCTACTCTAAGCGATCCTGGAGTGGCCCCAAGCCCTAATTTCCGAACAACAACACAGACCCGAACTCGGAGAAATGCAGTAAAAGATAATGCAGAAAAGGCGGACCACGAAGAAGCACTAGAGTTCCTTGAGAAAATGCAGGGAAATGATTTAAAACTTAAAGCGAAGGAAAAAGTAAAAGACAAGAAGGAAAAAGTGCAATCAATAAAAAAATGGCGAAACGATTGAATAATGAGACTGCAGGAAAAGTAGTGAGCAAAGAAGGTAATATGCGTCAACCTACCCTTCGAGAATCTTTCGCAGTGCCTGTGGCAAATCAGTCGTCTACCACAGTGATTGAAACACGTACAGAGACTGGATCGGAAGCAGCAGCCACCTTGCTACAGGCAGGCACAGGACCCGACGAAATTGACGAAGCCCATGGAGTTGCGCTGGGGCCGGGGCTGTTAGAATCGAGTACAGAGCCTGGAGAGGATCGTACGGGGAATGCAGCTGAAACTGACGATCGGACAACAGAGGAAGGCTCTCGGGCTTCCGGGATGCTGGAAAGTGGAAGCACGGTGAATCGAGACCACGGGCAGCAAGAGAACTGGCAAGCTGCCGCCACCCTGGAAGGATGAAAAATAACGGAAAATCCCGATGGACAGTTCATTAACCCTCATGCTCTGGCTGCCGGTAAGGAGAGAAGAGAGGGCGGTGAGGGTCTTGACAATGTGCATAATAGCGGGATTCAGACTCGTCCGGTGGAACATGGGGGTGGAGTAGATGGAGCAGATGGATGGGTAACAGCGCAGATTGAGCCAGATGTAGTGGTTGTGACCCCGAATGATGAAGTGCGGAAAGATGGGCGGAATGAGGTTCCTCCTCCTGCTTCCAACATTATAATAGAGGAGGGATCCATGACTCCACAGCAAAGTCTGCAGAATGGTGGCAGTCAGAATATGATGTTAGCAATGAAAGAAGGGGAACCAGTATCTACCATACAAACTCCTCTTGGCCCCTCTGCGAATATGGGTTCCCCAAGCGATGAATGCTTTTTCTCAGTCAATGATGAGGAGGATGAGGAGGATAATAATGAAAGTGTGGACTCCATCTCTGAGAGTGAAGTTGGGGGTTCTGAGACTGCATCTGACCTGGAATCTGAGCTTACAACCTCGGATAGTGAGGTAAATCGTAAAGTGAATACAAAAAAAAGAGGGAAAAGTATGAAAAACAGATCCCGCAGTATGTCAAGAATTAGTATGAATCTATCACATACAGACGTTTCTAAAAGATTGTCTGGGATTACGCAGCAACATCACAACTCTATCAAGAAGGGGCGGCAGAATCAGCAGTAGCAGCTGGCTCACAGATACAGCCCAATCTTTCTGCACAAGCACAAGCACAAGCACAAGCAACAACGATGGATATGCTATATTCAACATTGAAACAAATGCAGGGAGAAGCGAGAGTAGAATCTCGGAGAGCAAAACACGCCAATCAAAAGATACAAGCACGGAAAGTTAATAAATTATACACAGATATGGCGTCAAGGGTTACTGAGGTAGAATCAAGAACCGAGAAATTGGAGGAAGAAGTCGGGAACTGGAATGAGTATCGGAAGGAGCAAGAGCAGATGACAAGTGATGTACAATGGAAACTGGAGGACTATGAGAACCGCCAACGGCGTAACAATATAAGACTACTGGGGGTGGAGGAAGGAAGGAAACGGCAGGATGTGCGGGCCTTTGTTATTGAGCTGCTTAAGGGGGCTTTTCCCGAGCTAACAGGTTGGGAATGGGAAAGGGAGATACAAAGAGCACACAGGTTCCCTATGTTTCAAAAAAGAGCACCACCTACTGATAAACCCAGGGCTATTTTGATATTCGTAGGGAATTTCCTTTTAAGACAGGAAATTATGGACAAAGCAAAGCCCGAAGCAAGACGAACATATAATGGTGTAACTTTTTTTGCCCGCCCCGACTTCTGTCACACCACAGTGGAAAGGAGGTGGCGGATGAGGAAAACGATAACCCCTTTCCAAAATTTGGGTTGTGAAGCATATCTTATGTTCCCATCTCGGCTAAAGGTAATAGATAAGGGGCAGACTAAGATTTTTTTCTCTGAGATAAAAGCACAGGAGTATCTCGAGGAGATCAAGCAAAGAAAAGAAGGCGCAAATAACATGGCGGTTGCGCTAATCAGGGCAAAAAAAGCGTAATAATAATAATATGTACTTTTTCATTACCTGAAAAGGGGGGAAAAGGGAAAAAAAGAAAAAGAAAAAAAAAAGTAGTGCTTGTGTGAAATAAGATAGCAATGGCAGAATGGCACAAAGAACTAGATGGTAACCAGAGCAGGGGGGAAGGGGGGGAGTAGCGATTGGCACCTGGGATGACAGCTGTCACGTATAGGTCAGGACTGACCTATTTGCCTGTAAGGGGGAGGGGGGAGGCAGGGGGGTGGGGTAGGGGTACATGGCACTTGGATGATTTTTGTTTGAATATCTATATACAGGGAAGGTTTCATGAAATATGTAAAATGCAATGGATGAGGAGTTTACTTTCGAAAGGAGACGATAAGACACGGTGTAGTGAAAATGGTAACTTGTTGGGATAGGTAACTGATGTACATTAATGGGTACACGTATAATCACTGTAAATGTGTGTGGATTAAATGATCGGGTTAAGAGGCAGCGAGTGGCAACGTGGCTAAGATCTCTAAATGTGGATTTGGTGTGCCTTCAGGAAACTCATATAGAGGGGGGCCAGGGTTATTTGTTAGAGCAGCTGGGATATCAAGTACTAGCCTATACTAAGCAGGGTGCAAGAAATAGAGGGGTGGCAATTCTGTCCAAACAAAGGGATCTTACAATAAGGAAAAAACTGGAAGATCAATGGGGGAGGTGGGTCATTATAGAGTATAAAATGAATGAGGAGTGGGTTACTCTAGTGTGTGTATATGGCTCAACGGAAGATGCCCCTGACATTTTTGATTTTTTGGACTTGGAATTGTCCACATGGTCACCAACTGTATTTATAGCTGGAGATCTAAATATTAACGGTGCAGGAGGGCTTGGACTGATGGCTAACACGGGGTATCAGGGTAGAAAAAGGAGAGTTTGATCTTCATTATTTAACCTTGTAAGGAACAATGCACTGATAGATGTGTGGGGGACAATCTATCCAGATAAACAGGGGTTTACTTATTATTCAGCACCACATAGGGTATGTGCTAGGCTTGATTATTTCTTGGTGTCAAACTCCCTTCAATCAAAAGTGAAAATTGAAAAGCTACCACAAATAATTTCTGACCATAACCCTCTAGTTTTAACAGTAAGTCTTGGTAGTAAGAGACCGGATCGTACTTGGACATTTGAGAGGGGACTGTTAAAGGATGAGGCATATGTAACTCATATGAGAGAGTAGATTACTGAGTTTTTAAATATCAATAGAGGTAGCACGGAAGCTGGGAACGTCTGGGATGCATTCAAGGCAGCTATTCGAGGGGAGACACTAAGTTATAGTGCAGCGAGTAGGAGGAAGGAAAGACAAAAAGAGGAAGACCTTATTAAAGCGGTGATAGAAGCAGAGGATGAGTTAACTGAGAACGTTATAGGGGGGGCTCCTCTTGATCAGGTATTAATAAAAATAGCTAAGGCAAAGATGGAGGCGCAGGAGGGCGTAGCTAACAAAGCTGCTAAAATATACTTAGCAAATAGAGAGAGATGCTACGAGTTTAATGAATCGGTGGGGCGCACTTTAGCTATAAGAACTAGGCAGAACGTATCTATCGCCCAAGTGCGAGGGGTTCAGGATGAAGCTGGAAGAGTAATCTCAGAAACAGAGGGTATAAGAGAAGTATTTAGAAAATATTATACCTCATTATATAATCGAGAAATACAAACAGACATCTCTAGGATAGGTGATTATCTCCGAGATGTTCCAGTAACTCTGCTATTGGAGAATGAGGTAAAGGGATTAGAAGAGCCTTTGACTTCTGAAGAGATCTTTTTTGCCTTGACCAACCTGCCATCCGGGAAGGCTGCAGGACCTGATCAGATCCCAGTTGAATTTTTTAAGACTTTTTGGGACATAATTAAACAGGATCTTACAAATACAATGCAGCAGGCGCAGGGGGGGACATCTATTCCGAAAAGCTGGGCAGGTGCCGATATCGTCATAATTTTGAAAAAGGGTAAGCCAACTGAACAACCTGGATCATACAGACCCATAACATTAATGAATGCAGATACAAAAATATACTCAAAGGCATTAGCTCTTAGAATAGCAAAAGTAATTAATAGACTTGTTAGCATTAACCAGCACGGGTTTATACCGGGGAGAGGCACTATCCACCATATACGAAAAGTTATTACCCTCCTTGATGTTGCAGAGGTATCAGGAGACCCGATAGCGATTATGTTATTGGATGCTGAGAAAGCTTTCGATCGGGTCTCCTGGGACTTTTTATGGTTTATATTGAGGAGGTTGGGCTTTGGAGAGGGTATGGTGAGAGCAATTCAGGTATTATGAGAACCCAACTGCTAGCATTCGAGTAAATGCAGGATATACTCGTCCATTTAAAATAAAAAGGGGAACGCAGCAGGGGTGTCCCTGCTCCCCTCTCCTGTTCGCCCTATACATGGACCCGTATATACGCCTTATACAATTAAATAATAATATATGTCCAGTAGATACCTATGGAACCCAGTGCAAAATTTTGGCCTACGCAGATGACGTTGCAATTGTGACTACTAAACCTACTGAAGCAATGGCATTGGTCGAGATCGAAGCCCAACAGTTTGGAGAAGTGTCAGGTTATGCTCTTAATACTTGTAAAACACAGATCATTAAAAACTGTAAAGCGCATTGTTTAGATAATCGGGTGGTAGAAAGTGGAGTTTATTTAGGGGTAACAATTACAGCGGATCTAGATAAATTAGTGGAGGTAAATATTGCACCTATAATAAGCAAAGTGAAAAGGGAATTAGATAGGCTGCATAACATACATTTCTCAATAGTAGGATGAACAAATATAATTAAAATGATTTTCTTACCAAAATTTTTATACATATTTCGAGCTATACCTCTATTATTTGAAGCGAAATGGTTCAAAATATTGGAGCATATGATAAATAGATTTGTCTGGTCGCATGGAAAGACCCGAAGGGCATTAAGATTTAAGGCTTTACCTAGGGAGCGCGGTGGATGGGCCCTGCCAGACTTAAAACTATATTATTGGGCGGCATCCCTTCAATGGATGGCAGGATTATTAGGAGGGGGAGAAAAAGAAGGACAAAACCAGTTAGGAACTTTAGCAATATATAAATTGGCTCTAGGAGATCATGCTGAAAACCTTCTCTTGAAAATTACTGGTCATAGCTATTACAGAAGGACTAAATTTAAAACGATTATAGCAGCGCATAGAATCTGGACGTCATTTGCTAAAAAGTTTGGACTCGGAAGATACAATGCCTATACTAGGTTTAAAGGGAATCCCAATCTCCCTGACGAAATATTTGCAGGGGTGGTTTTTAATGACTGGTTAAGACGCGGGATCACGAAGGTGGGGGATATTATGGGAGCACAGGGGGTAATGCAATTTAGTGACTTACAGGCAATATATGGGTTGGATACAACACATTTTTTTTAAATATCTGCAAATAAGAAGCTTTATCAGGACAAAAACTGGAGGGGTGGAGGGATTTAATTTAAATCCCATTCTGGATATTATAGAGAATGGCACAGAGGGTACAATAAGAAGATTTTACTCTGAGTTGATAGAGCATCAATCTGATGATTTGAATAAGTTTGAGAATAAATGGATAGAGAAACTGGGGGTTGAGAAGAATTGCTTTTATAGATCATTGGAATTGGGCCAGAGACTCCTATGTTCAGCACCACTTCAAGCCCAACACTATAAGACTCTCTACCTATTATATCATACACCAGCCAGGATAGCACAGTGGGGTGGTACAAATGGGATTACATGTCCAAGGTGTGATACTGATGAAGCTGATCTTACTCATATGCTCGCGAAGTGCACTCATCTGAAAACCACTTTTGATGAAATAGAATTATTTCTTAAAAACGCACTGAGGATAGAAATTATACTTACTCCAGCAGTGGTGATGCTTGGAATTAATCAAAGTGCTTCCCATGCAGCTTATGAATATTTCATATTTTTAGCTATGGCTGTTCTGAGACTATGTATTACCACAGCCTGGCTGGACCGCACACCACCCACATTTCATCAATGGTTAATGAAGTTATTGAATATATATAATCTTGAAAAAGCAATTTATTCTAGGAAAGGGGCAACCAGTAAGAAAATAGGTAAGGAAATATGGGATCCTATTCAAAGATGGAGAGATATAGATCCAGGGTAGGAGTTACTAAAAGGCGAGACCCAATGATTTATTTATTCTGTAGGACTGAAGATAGTATATGATTTGTCTATGTTCAATGAAAATATATGGGGATTATAATACAAATGTTTAAGTCTTTGAATTGTACAGTTTTAGACATATTTGTGTACTATATAATCTGGATTTTATATTATTTTACATTATTTTGTTTTGGTTTCTTCTTTTTTTATATATGTTAATCTCTAATACCCTGTATGTATTCGGCATTTATGATAAGCAATCAAGCCGCAAAAGTAACCAAAGACGAGTTGTGAATATTAAACCCTCCAGCCTTAACAAATCATATCCAATTAGGCTAATCCACTCAAGCTGTGTAGGACCATACAAACAATGTCAATCTGTGGCTCACCCGGTTTCACATGTATTCTTAAAACACTCGATTATTCGATCGTAATGAACTGCTTTCAAATTATATAGGCCATTATGAGGAAATATATTCAAAACATAATTACCTGCCTACCAAAGAACTTATGAAATCGACTTGGAACTTAGTCAGGTCCCAAAACACCACTAGGTGCAAATAGACAAAATTGGATTGCTAGAACAAGCCCTCCGTTCAAGCTGTCCCATCAAAGTAAGAGCTATATGACATATTAAAAAAGAGAAACACCACCCTATGCCTTCACTTATCTCCCAGTCCCACACATACCTTGATACGTTTCATCTAACAGGTGCCAAGTACATTGTACAAACGCTGGCCCCGATTCCAGAGTCCTTTTAAAGTAGGCTGATACGCTAATTATTCCCAGCTTGTTTGTCGAGCACACGAAAAGTCATGGCCCGAGAAAACCAGGGACTAATGCAAGAGCGGCGGCCATATTGAAGTGGAGATTGTGTGTAGACATGCCGAACTATAAAACTGAAAATGGTTATCACAAATCAATACACTACATCATCAGAGAGGGGTGAAAATATATCGGAAGACCGAATTCCACAAATCCATTCAAATGAGTCAGACGGGTAACACTGATCCTATTGGCTCATATGCAATAACATTACAATGTATATCACAAGTATTTGTATGAAACTTCCCTTATGTCCCTTTGTTAAAATCATCTCATGCAGGTACAAATACAGATGAAACTACTAGCTACATCCAAGTGCATTGTCAAAGTACAAAATGGGTCGAAAAAGGTTTAATAACTGTTGGACTTGGCCCTTCTGGCAGGTTCACCCCTAAACCTTTTGCTTTGTACTAGTGACCCAGTAGTAGTGGTTTCTGGTGTTTGTGCACTTTAGCACTGTGGTGCAGTGTAAAGTGCGAGCGCTCTCTGAGTGCGTGTGTGAGAATGGCCTGCCCTCCCCTAGGAATGCATGGGGAATCTATGTCTCCTTGGTAGTTCCTAATGCGTGGGTTGTACAGGCTCGAGTCTGGTATGTGCGGACTCGTGTGATTGAATGCTGCGAAATGATGTATGCGGCGTGTATGTGTCTAGTGTGGAAGTGCCACTTCTAGACATGGCTGTGCGTGTGCTGTAAAGGTGCTGGCGTGTGATTGGCTGGAGCTGGCTGGGATGCCAGGCTCCATGAGTCATGATGGGTCTGCCCGGTGGTGAGTGTGAGATTAGCATGCTGATGGCTGGGGAGGAGTGAACCTGGTTCCTGAATAGGGCTGGGCTTTCCCCACACAATGCTGGCTCCACCCCCTGTGGTGCGACTGATGACCCAAGCCCTGCCAGTGAATAGAGGGTGGTTGAGCTCATCAACAGTGCGACTGGTTCTGCCCCCACCCTGCCCAAAGACAAAGGAATTTCCTGTATAAAAAGAGGCTGTGAACTTTTCTAAAGTGTTCTTGTTCTCAACTCGAATCTACCAGGGGCATGCTGCTGCTGGGGCCCAGGGGAAGGCTTGCGCTCCCTGGGCCCTGCCCAGCCCCTGGACTACTGAGGTCCTGGACCCCTGAAGGACTGTTGACTTCCCTAAGCGCTTGGGAGCGCTTGTTCTCTGCCCTAGCGCTGTGGAGTGCTGTATCCTGCCATTCGCGCTGGGGAGCGCTGATTTATTGCCCTTCTAGTGCTTTGGAGCACTTTATTTCCCATTATTATTATTATTATTATATTCTTATATAGCGCCAGATTCGACCCCCGAAGGGGTATCTCCGCGCTTGCCTTGGGAACCCGTCCTGGCTTTTCCCTGTGAGATAGCCCCTACAGGGCATCCCCAAGCTGAAAGCCAGGCATCCCGCCGCGGGGGGCCGTTGTGGAGATTAAGCAAGCTTAATGCCCAGAGTTGCAGAGTGTGAACCCATGATTAGGTCAGGCACCGAAGCGAGAATTATCGAGTCCATGGACATTTAAGCTCAAGACCCTGCCGCGTCGGGAATTGAACCCTGGTCCCGGGTCTGACCTCTGATTCAGGGTCTGCCTGCTCTAACCAGTGAGCCACACTTCTCCGCTGAGGGAGCGCTTTATGTCCACCGCCGGTGCCCAACCGGCATTTGCCGCTTTTATTTAATTAGCGAGGGAGCCCACCCCTCGTTGACCTGAGAAAATCACCGCCACGGCCCCGAGCTCTTCCTGACCCCCGAGAAAGGCAGCCGCCGGCATCCCCACCCAGCCGCGCTGGGATTGGCCCAGTCGGCCGAGCCTTCATCCACGTCAAAGGGGGAGCAGCTGAGGAAGCAGGAAGAGGCGGGAGCCTAATCCGCGCTCCTGCCTTGCTGAGATGACCATCGCTGTTCCCCCCCGGGGCTCCCAAGACCGGGGGAGAGCCCCGGGGAGCGAGAGGATGCCACAACACCGAGGAGCAGGAGCTCTCCTGAGAGCCGCCGCAGAGCTCCGCCAGACTCGGTGAGTGCGTTGAGAGAGAGGAGGGGCATCGGGGCACATTGCCGGAGCCCGCCCCTCCCCTCCAGTACGAGTGCTTTAGTGCAGAGAGGCCCGTGAGGCCTCACGTAATGCTGAGTCCCCGAGAGGGACTCCGCCTACCCTCTACATTGCTTTTTGAGCCCCAAGAGGCTCTACCCGCACCATTGTTGTTTCGAGCCCGAGAGGCTCCCAGCGCCGCATTTGTCTTACGAGCCCACGAGGGGCTCAAGGCGCTAATTTGTTCACGGAGCCCCGTGGCTCCAAGAGGGCATCAGTGGTATTGAGTCCCCCAGGGAGGGACTCCAACGGCGCCACAATTGTTTGTCTGAGCCCAAGAGGCTCACAGCCCACATTATTTGTTTTGAGAGCCAAGAGAGGCTCTTGGGGCCATTTCTTTACCCAGAGCACTGCGAGGCTCCAAAAAGGGACAAGTATATGTTCAGAGCCTGCGAGGCTCCCAAGTTGGCCCCCCCATCATCTATAGCTACCCCGCACTTCGTGGGCAGCTGCCACGTTTAGGTTTTGGCGCAGTGGCGCAACCTGGACTTGATGTAAGTTCTGTGCTCATGTGATTTCTGCGAAGTGTTCTTTGCTGCACCTCTGAATGTGTTGTAGATGCATCATGTGCCTTGTTCCTTGCACCTCTGAATGTGTTTTTATGCATCATGTGCCTTGTTCTCGCATTGCTGAATGTAGGTTCTGTATCATGTGTTTTCTTTGCCTACACCTCTGAATGTGTTGTGATGCATCATGTGTAATGTGCCTATACCCCTACAGGTATTGTGATACTTAGGTGGTTGTTTTCTCTTAGTACAGGTGTTGCTAGTGAGGTCCTAGTTCCCTGCGTGACCTCTCCTAAGGCGGTTAGGGTTGCGTAGGTGGTACTTACCTGGTACCAGTAGTTACTGATTGTGTGCTACATGATTATTTGGTGTTTAACTATCTCCAAGGGCTTGATACTGAGCTCGCTCCCTGACCAGAGTCCCAGGACCAGTGGACTGTATTGTGCCTTCCCTGACAAATTGCTGGGACTTGTCTGATCTCCCTGGGCCACTGGGGCCTCGCTGAAGTGTGCCTCGCTCACTCCCCTCTGCAGCTCGTGCCCGGCCGCACGTCCAAGCCTCGAGCCGCGCCGCTCTCCTCTGAGCCGCGCCGCCTCACTGGGCCACCCGCATCCTGCCTCCCCCTCCTTCTCTGAGCCGCACACATTGGTCGCCCCAGACAGACGCTTGTAGCTAGCCGGCCGCCCGCTCAAGCCTACTAAGGAGATCACTCGCATTATCCCGCGCAACCAGGACGGAAGGTACTGTCCGATAGGCTCTATGTTCTAAGTTCTAGGCCTACAAGTATTGTATTTTAAGTTCTAGAAGTGCCTATTCCTGACAGTGGTCCATGTGGGCCTGTCTTGTACATATCCCCTGTAAATTCTGCCCGTGCCTGTTGGCACATTGTAAAGTGTGTGTTTTTATCTAATGTGTTTTGGTATAATACAAAGGCTATTTTTTTATATAACCTTGTGTGGAGTTTCCTTTGTGGTGGGCCTTGGGTGTTGTTGCTGGGGTGCGTGTGCAAATACTTAACTCACATAGCCTCCAAGTTTAGCCTTGCTGCTCGCGCCACGTTACCTAGAGGGGGAGCAGGGGTTATCTTGGCGTGTAACTCCCTTGCCCTGACTTAGGAGTGGTGGTCTCTGACTGACTGTGGCGCAAGCCCTGACCAGACAGGGATCCCATTTCTAACATTGGCTGGCAGCGTTGGGATCCGGATTTGTGTTTGTGTTGTACCGCAGTGGCAACTGGCCGCAAAACTCTGCATTTTAGATGACCACATTTTGGGGATTATTGTTTTAAGTTGCTAAAAATGTCATTTCTGTGGAAATGTGTTTCTTGTGCACTGTGAGTTAGGTGTCCCTAGCTCGGGAGGGTAAATCATCCCCCTAAGTGCAGTGCGTTTTCTGGATTCACCAGGAGGGTGGGATTCAGTGGTGGCAGCATAAATGTGTTCAGTGCATTTGTCCCCCGTCCCTGTCCTGGAGTAATGGTACCTGTGTCACGTGTGGTCTGGTTGAGAAATCAGGGGCGGTAGAAACTGTCTTACCAGTCTGGGGAGGGGTGTGTGTGGATGAATCGTGTGTTGCACTGGACTAGTGGTGTGAGTTCTCTGGATGGGGAGCTTGCTGAATACTTGTGGACTCTTCTTTTGCTCAGATACCTAAGTTCCGTTTGTTAAACTTTTCCCAAGAACGTCTGCAGACAGTGGAGCCTGCTTTTTATTTCTGTGGTCTGTTTAGAGACAGATGTTTGGAGTTGGTAATGTTCTGGGAGGAGGGAGACATAGGGGATGGAGTGATTCCAAAAGGAGTGGCTGAGGTGTCTTCCAGCCCAGTGTGGTGGAAGAGGTTCAGTGTTGCCCAGCTAGGTCTCGGTGTAGGGGCTCACGTCCTGTCTCAAGAGGAGAAGGAGTGGGTTGGGACTGCATGTCTCCAGGTGCCCGAAACCCTGTGTCAGGGCCTGGAATGTTTCTGAAGGGAACGTAAGGTCGGGGGCCTAGGCTGTACCAATAGGTCATTTGAGGAGGACCTCCCAGAGTGTTTGAAGAATGTAGAATGTCAGTGAACAGGTTTTCAGTAGACGGTGTTTCCGGATCTGGACGTAGGGGCAACTGTACGTAGTGTCCTGGAGTTACAAGAAGGAACTCCTGCCTGAAGAGAAGGAACCAGGTAAGCTGTTGGGGTATTGATCTGCAGTGGTTGCCTTGCTGCAGAAGGAGGAGAGAAAATCTTAGATTTTTTTTTTCAACTTGTAGAAGTCCTGGTGCGCCAGGCATCTAACCAAAGGGTAGCGTCCCTAGGTTAGGGAGCCAGGTTCAGGTGTTTGCCTATCCTGGACGGCAGGGCGACTGTAGCCAGTGTCCTGGCCGGTTTGTCTTCTAGGGGTACCCCTGTGAACACAGGTGGGGCTCATCTTAAGTGAAGAGACCCTGTGTTTCCCAGAAGGGGTGGTGCAGGCCTAGCAGGGATCTTTAGGGTTCTTGGCTGAGTGTTGTGGTACTACCCTGAGAGCAGGTAGGGCCTACCTTAAGTGGAGGGACCCTGTTCTACAGTGGAAGGGTGCTGAACTCTGGAAGGGGGTCAGAGGGAGACTGACCCCTGTGCATCCGGTGAATTTGGATCCCAGGTGGGAGAGTTGTGTTCTGGAGGGCGCTTCAGAAGTAGAGGTAGGGTGGGGCACTCTTGCCCGTGACCTCTGGTCAGCCTGAGGGTGCGGACCCTAGGTTGAAGGATCAGTGGTAGTTTGGAACTACACTGAGAAAGGGAGTAGAGAATGGCTATGTAGGCCAGGGGTTACCACCCCCCACTCTGTGGATTGGTAGGGACCAATGGTATCTGGGTGGCCTAGGGCCTGGTCCTAGCCGTGGACAACTAAGGAGTACCAGTGGGGTAGCCTGGTTCGGCCTGTTTTTTTTTAAAGTATATGCTTGTCTTATGGATCAATGTGGTGTAAAACCGGAGGGTGTCCCTGCAGTGCGGGCCTGCGTCCGTGTTCTATCGCCCCAAGCAGGGAAGTCCATCACGGTGGTGATTGGTCTCCCCTGCGTTTTGGCTGGAAGGGGGTTGTGTTGGACTTGGCCCTTCTGGCAAGTTCACCCCTACATTTTTGCTTTGTACTAGTGACCCAGTAGTAGTGGTTTCTGGTGTTTGCGCACTTTAGCACTGTGGTGCAGTGTAAAGTGCGGGCGCTCTCTGAGTGCGTGTGTGAGATTGGCCTGCCCTCCCATAGGAATGCATGGGGAATATATGTGTCCCTGGTAGTTCCTGATGCGTGGGGTGTACAGGCTCGAGTCTGGTATGTGCGGACTCGTGTGATTGAATGCTGCGAAATTATGTATGCGGCGTGTATGTGTCTAGTGTGGAAGTGCCACATCTAGACATGGCTGTGCGTGTGCTGTGAAGGTGCTGGCATGTGATTGGCTGGAGCTGGCTGGGATGCCAGGCTCCATGAGTCATGATGGGTCTGCCCGGTGGTGAGTGTGAGATTAGGATGCTGATGGCTGGGGAGGAGTGCACCTGGTTCCTGAATAGGGCTGGGCTTTCCCCACACAATGCTGGCTCCGCCCCCTGTGGTGCGACTGATGACCCAAGCCCTGCCAGTGAATAGAGAGGGTGGTTGAGCACATCAACAGTGCTCACAGACCAGCTGCGACTGGTTCTGCCCCCACCCTGCCCAAAGACAAAGGAATTTCCTGTATAAAAAGAGGCTGTGACCTTTTCTAAAATGTTCTTGTTCTCAACTCGAATCTACCAGGGGCATGCTGGTGCTGGGGCCCAGGGGAAGGCTTGCACTCCCTGGGCCCTGCCCAGCCCCTGGACTACTGAGGTCCTGGACCCCTGAAGGACTGTTGACTTCCCTAAGCACCTGAGAACGCTTGTTCTCTGCCCAAGCGCTGTGGAGCGCTGTATCCTGCCATTCGCGCTGGGGAGCGCCGATTCATTGCCCTTCTAGTGCTTCGGAGCGCTTTATTTCCCATTAGCGCTGAGCGAGCGCTTTATATCCACCTCTGAATGTGTTTTTATGCGTCATGTGCCTTGTTCTCACACTGCTGAATGTAGGTTCTGTGTCATGTGTTTTCCTTCCCTACACCTCTGAATGTGTTGTGATGCATCAGGTGTAATGTGCCTATACCCCTACAGGTATTGTGATACTTAGGTGGTTGTTTTCTCCTAGTACAGGTGTTGCTAGTGAGGTCCTGGTTCCCTGCGTGACCTCTCCTAAGGTGGTTAGGGTTGCGTAGGTGGTACTTACCTGGTACCAGTAGTTACTGGTTGTGTGCTATATGATTATTTGGTGTTTAACTATCTCCAAGGGCTTGATACTGAGCTCGCTCCCTGACCAGAGTCCCAGGACCAGTGGACTCTATTGTGCCTTCCGTGACAAATTGCTGGGACTTGTCTGATCTCCCTGGGCCACTGGGGCCTTGCTGAAGTGTGCCTCGCTCACTCCCCTCGGCAGCTCGTGCCCGGCCGCCTGGCCATGCCTCGAGCTGCACCGTTCTCCTCTGAGCCGCGCCGTTTCGCTGGGCCGCCCGCATCCTGCCTCCCCCTCCTTCTCTGAGCCGCACACATTGGTCGCCCCAGACAGACGCTTGTAGCTAGCCGGCCGCCCACTCAAGCCTACTAAGGAGATCACTCGTATTATCCCGTGCAACGAGGACGGAAGGTATTGTCCGATAGGCTCTATGTTCTAAGTTCTAGGCCTACAAGTATTGTATTTTAAGTTCTAAAAGTGCCTATTCCTGACAGTGGTCCATGTGGCCCTGTCTTGTACATATCCCCTGTAAATTCTGCCCGTGCCTGTTGGCACATTGTAAAGTGTGTGTTTTTATCTAATGTGTTTTGGTATAATACAAAGGCTATTTTATATATAACCTTGTGTGGAGTTTCCTTTGTGGTGGGCCTTGGGTGTTGTTGCTGGGGTGCGTGTGCAAATACTTAACTCACATAGCCTCCAAGTTTAGCCTTGCTGCTCGCGCCACGTTACCTAGAGGGTGAGCAGGGGTTATCTTGGTGTGTAACTCCCTTGCCCTGACTTAGGAGTGGTGGTCTCTGACTGACTCTGGCACAAGCCCTGGCCAGCCTGAGATCCCATTTCTAACAACAACTCATAAAGCAGATAAGGGGTAAAGGATAAGAAGGAAAAATTATAAATATGGTCACACCTGTGTGGTTTAGAATATGGTAAGAGAAATACAATGATGTAGCAAGACGATCTGATGCAGGAATGATGAAGGTTTAAACAAATATCTATGTCACTGTGAGTCATAACAGAATCAAGTAGTTGGGGAAGGGTGGAATAAACAAAATATAGGAAATATAAGAAATATAGAGTCACAAGATACTACTATAGTAAGAGAGAAACCCTCACCATGCTCTATTGTACATGAATACAAAATGTAGTTTGAAGGTCCCTTCAGATGCCCTCGATCAATTAGTGGAGATCTTCAATCTTATCCAACAGACAGTTTAGGTTGGTAATATTGGAATTGGTCTGGATAGAGATCAATCAAATAGACTATTGAAATGTATGGTAATAATATTAGCCAAGGAAATGGTGAAATTAATTGTCTGTATTGTCCTTATTATGGTCATCAGTGGTAACTCTCAGATGACATATCCATTTGGAAGCGGTTAATTTTAAGACCAATTCACTGTTGGCCCAACGTAGATTCCCCATAACTTGGACAATTCCCATGAACTCAAATTATTTGGGTGAGCCACCTTGAAGTGGTCAGTGATTGGATATATACTATCTCAATTCCTAACTGCAGTATAGTCTTACGCAAACCATTTCACCATATGAAATGTTTCCAATGACTAATGCTGCATGTGCACTAGATGGATGTAGGATGCTATTGAATGCTGTTTCCTTGCAGAACATACTGTTATGAATAACACTGTCTCTTATAAGATGTGAAGGTACAAGAAATTAACTATATCCTTGTGATGGTTCAGTGTGAGTTTGATGTTGTAAGGATTGTCATTAATATATGAAAAATAGTCATACAGTGCCTCAGTCGAACCTGCCCAAAAGACAAATGATGTCATCAATGTATCTCCCCCAGAAGACTATATGTTCAGTACAGGGGGAGGCACCTTTGCCAAAGGCATGTTCCCTCTCATACCAGCCCATGAAAAAGGCCTACATAGGAGGAAGTAAACCATGAACCCATAGCTTTCCCCTGCAGTTGATGTTGGCCATTGGCCATCATGGATGAAGTAGTTCCTGGATAAAATGATTTAAATCACATCTAGTATCATGGTGTTATAATCAAAGTGGTCATTCCTTATCCAAAAAGGATCAGACTGCTATTAGTCCAAACTTCTTGTGTATACACATGTCCAAATTGGGTACTTCTAATGTCACAAATTGGAGGTTCTCTGACCATGACAGATTGTTGAATTTATTCGACATGTCTTTACCATCCTTAATATATGATCGTAAGTTGGTCCCATATTTCTGTAATTTTATGTCAACAAATTCAGATAGCCGCTCAGTGGGGGACTGATCCCTGTGATGATGGGTCTCCCTGGTGTAAAAGCACCCCCCTTGTGGACCTTAGGCAAGGCATAGATGCAAGAGAATGTTGCCTTCCCGACCAACAAATAATGATACTCATCATCGGATAGTAAACATGTGTCTTTCCATTCCCCCAATTTCATATCTATACTACTGTTATAAAGAGAGAACTGTGAACCTTTGAGGCGGGTAAACTCGGGAACCACAGCGCCAATCCAAACCCCCAATACATCATTGGAATTGTCAGGGTCTGCAGAGTGACATAGGCTATATACCACCCAAAAATATACGTTCTTTAAAAAATATACGCTAAAAAAAAAAGTAGTCCGTTGGAAGTAGCGCCGGCCGTGTGCGCTAACGACGTGCGTGATGACATCATCAGGAGCCCGGGGAGGATCGGCCGACAGGAGCGCGAGGAGGAGTGTCGTACAGGAGCGTGGGGAGGAGCGGCGGACAGGAGCGCGGAGTTTAGCACACAGGACCTCGGAGAGGAGCAGTGAACTTTTGCCGACTGCGCTGTGGGCTGAGGTAGGTGAGAGGGGCTCGCGGTGAGCTGAGGAGGTGGTTGGGGGCCTGGGTTTAGCGGACTGCAGCGGACAGGAGCGTGGGGAGGAGCGGTGAAGTTTAGCACGCAGGACCTTGGGGAGGAGCGGTGAACTTTTGCCAACTGCGCTGTGGGCTGAGGTAGGTGAGAGGCGCCCGCGGTGGGCTGAGGAGGTGGTTGGAGGCCTGGGTTTGGCCGACTGCAGTCGACACGAGCACGGGATGAAAGTTGAAGTTTAGCGGACAGGAGCACAGGGAGGCAGCAAGCAAGCCTGATTGCCCCCGGACAACGTCGGGACGGGCTGCTGGTTGATTAATATTTCATAACACTGACGATCATTTAGCTGGTGGGCCAGTCAGTATTGTTTACTTAACCTTAGGTCAACCCTGAGTAACTGTGGCTGGGAGCAGTAAGGCATGACTAAGGAACGTAGTGTAAAGTATTTAACAGCCCCAAACAACAGAATAAGAAAGTCACACACCAATAAAGAGAATTGACAATCATTTACAAAAATAGAGATTATTTTTTATGAGCTTCTAGAGACCTTGATCATCTAAATCCAACTGAGGGTTTCAGAGATACAGATGCTAGAAGCTTTTCTCACTTTTAAATGCAACAGCAAACAAGCAATGGTCAACAAAAAGTTTGCAAACTTTTCAAAAGTTTGAAAGAGTTAGTGTGGGTACTCCAGCCCAGGTTTGGTGACCAAATCCAGCAGAGAAAAGGTCTAGGGGGCCAGAGAGGATACTTACGCCACCAGAGCATTTTTAAAGCAAGTTCTAAACTTTACAGGTTGACCGACATAGACATAAATGGAGGTGTCCTAGTGCTGAGGTTACAGGCAAAATATGCTCAATGGTTGCTCCGGTTGTGGTGCAGTTGATGGGGATGGTTGTGGTGGTCCCTTGGTCCATGGATGATGAGGGGTGACTTTGGTCGTGGAGATCGGGGTCCCTTAAAATCCTCTATGTTGCAGAAGCAGGCCAGTCAATGCTGTGCTAAAGATCCCCCTGCACCACAGTTGAGATGAAATCGTTAGAAAGGAGCTAGTGTCCCTTGAGTACAACAAGTCTTCGATAGCACCCCTGAGCCCAGCAGACAAGGTTGCAACTTTTGGCTATCTTGGATTTGTCCTTTTTTGTGACTGGCCACCAGTAGCAACAAAACGTCAGTGGTGACTACCAACTTGTCGATCTGGGCTCTTTCAAGGGACTGATCCTTGGAATCACTGCTGGGAGTGAAGGTGGGAAACCAACTTATTCCTGAGTTAGGAGTTGCAGGCACAGTTCAAATCTCACTACCCCAAAAATGCAGCAGGTGCAGTCCTCTCAACATTCAGTCTCTCTCTCTGTGGGTTAAGGACAGCAAGGCAGTCCTTCTTTGGTCCCCTCTTCGATTCCAGTGTAATCAGAGTACCAGGGTGCCAGGGGTGCCACATGTATCCCAGGAAGGAACCTAGAGGGGACCACATGGTCACTAGCCAATGGGCTACTAGGTGTCATGATTCTGCATACCCCTACATGTAAATACACATATCCTAGAGACATGTGCAATGTTTCCCTCATTGAAACCCACCCCTGTCCCGTGCGCCCCGCACGCTTCAAAGTCAGTGTGATTTGGTGTGTTCATACTTTTGTAACTCATGCCTTATAACATGTTGATTTGTTGTCTATTTTGCTTTTAATGTGCCTTGCGTTGGTTTTTGAGGTTTGAAAGTACAGAATTCAGAGGTTAGGACTTAGCGTATGGATCTACAAAGACACTGCCCAGTGAAGGTCTCATGATTTCTCTCCCCGCATCCCTCGCACGCTCCTTTTGGTGCGCGTTCCGAAGGGGATCACAGGCTACGTCTTCGCGCACGTTTTGAGTGCGTGACTGGGAGCGGCTGGGTGCAGTCCAGTACTTAAACCGCACCCAGTCTTCTAGAAGGCGCTTTGCCTTCTGGTTTCGTCTGGAGAAGGTCGCGTCTGAAGGAAAAACTTACCAGATGGTGTTTTGATCCTGGCAGGACTCCAAGACGGTTCTTCTCATTCTGGCAAGAATACAAGAAAGACAAGATTAGAAAGCTAAGTACTTTCTTTGTTTAAAGGCGCCCTTCGCAAGAAAGGTCAACAGAATTTTTGGAACTTTTAATTAGCAGAAGAAAATGCAAGAAAGAGACTTTGGACATTCTGATTTTAAATTAAAGAACGCATCTTAGTTTTTGGAGGAACATTTGTTCTCTGTTCATGTGTGTAATACTCTGAGAAATAATTTGATAATGTGGTTGTAGATTTTGTGCCTAAAGTAAGGTGATTGAAGAAAGACATATAGGATTTGTGTTCTTTTTGGTCTATGCTTATTTTTTGTTGTACTAGAGGAAATTCACGAATCCCAAGACAAAGAAGCAAGAAGTTAATGTCAAGTAAGTGATAGGAATAGATAGGAAGATTTGCAAAGAGTCTTTTAAAGAATGTAAAGTAATCCTTCCCTTCTTTTTAGCTTCTACAACTTGACCATTCAAGCTGATATCCCACTAGCTGATCACTAATCCTAGAGGACGTCTGATGACTTCATCATCTCGATCAAAAAAAAGACATACTGGACGAAAGCCAACAACTGACTGATCGCAGGTAGGGGAACTTCAAGACTCTCCACACTGTTTTAGGTATTCTCAACAAAGTAGAGAAGAATAGTTAAAAGGCCACAGAATAGATAGGAGAAATATCTTTTGACCTGAAATACTAAAGTCTTTCGTGCTTGTTGCTTCGCAGGTCAACAGCAAGAATTAAAGTCAACTCTTCAACGTCCAGTGCCGGCCCTCCTCCCTAATTCCTAGTTTAAACCTTGTGGTACATTTCAGAACCAGTAAGTTTTAGTTAGTGATTAGGGAAGTTGGTCCCTTGCGTCTCTGTGAAATCATCCACGTCATCCAAGAGGGCTTCAGCCAAGACAAGGTAAGGGACGACGTGGATTGCTGTGACAGAAGGCAAAGCCCACGTTGATAATTTCGCCCAGACGCAATGGATCAAATCAACATGCAGGATTTGGCCGCAGTTTTAGACGCTATTAGACAGGATAACGCAGCTTTACGCAGAGATTTGTCTTCTCTCCAAGACTCAATTCAGCAGAAGTCAGTCTTGAAACCAGCCACTTTTCAGGCTTCATCTTCCAGTTCAGATTCCACTACACAAATCCAAGTGGTAACCCCGGTTCCCACCCCCTTAGCCCCACCGGAGAGGTTTTATGGGGATTGTAATACATTTTCGGTGTTCCTACAACAATGCCACTTACACTTTATAGCTAAGACTGCAGCCTTTCCAGATGATTCCTCCAGAGTAGCATTTATGTTATCCTATATGGGTGGAGATGCAGCACTTTGGTCAGTCCCTTTAGTGGAAAATGATGATCGTATCTTGTATAACTTCAAAGATTTTGAGAGGGCTCTAAAGAAAATGTTTGCAAAACATCTTTTTGTTCAGTCAGCCGATAATGAGCTTTTAGGATTAAAACAAGGATCTTCTGATTTGCTGCATTATATATCTACCTTTAACCGTTTGGTTTTAGAGGCAGATTGGCCGTACAACAAAAGAGTCTCTATCTTCTACAGAGGATTAAGGGACGAATTAAAGGATATGATAACTCAAATTTTAGAGCCTCCAGAAGACATAAGTGCTTTCATCGACTTAGTGGTTAAGTTGAATCATCGCATTTCTGAGAGAAAAGGAGAAAGAGGAAAGTCAGAGCATAAGGTAGTTTTCTTTAAGGAAAGATCCGCATCCAACCGAGAAAGTAGTTCAAAGACTGATTCGGTAGAACCTATGCAAATAGGTTCGATCCGTGGTCCTTTATCTAAGGAGGAGAAGGAAAAGAGGCGACGATTAAATCAGTGCCTATATTGTGGAAAGACAGGACACTTTGTGAAGGAAGGCCCCACACGACCAAATAAGTTTAAGACCAAATCATCTGACTTAGCTATCACACAAGAGAAGTCGGAAAACTAGAAAACTCGGTAAAGGGAGAGGTCAGTTTATCGGGTTTATTCTCTAGTTTGGCCTCAACTCTTCCTCCCATTGGTTATAGACACTTTTCTATTCTAGTAGAACTCCGGGGTCTGCTTCCAGAATCTCACACTAGAAAAGTAGAAGCCATTATAGATTCCGGGGCTACAGGAAATTTTATAGATTCCCATTTCTTTTTCCAGTTAGGTTTTAAGTCTGTATTTAAGGATCACCCAGAGACTGTCAGAGCTGTTGATGGCAAGGAGTTGACTTCAGGTCTTGTAAATAGACAGACCGAACCTTTGGAAATGGATTGTTCTCCTATACATCGAGAGAGGATACAATTTGACATTATAGATGCTCCTCAATTTAAAATGATTCTGGGTATACCTTGGTTAATAAAACATAACCCGATCATAGATTGGGTAACCAAGGTAATTACCTTTAAGTCTTCCACTTGTACAGATCATTGCTTCCTTATTGATAGATCTAAAGATGTGATTCAAGGTTTTGACTTCGGAATAGAATCACCCAATTTACTGATTTTAGATGGGGTTCCATCGGTATATAATGACTTATCTGACGTATTCGACAAAAAAAAAGCCAATACCCTACCACCACATAGAGATTTTGACTGTAGGATTGATTTAATGCCTGGAGCAACCTTGCCCTGCAGTCGCATTTACGCTCTTACTGAAGCTGAAAATGCTCATCTAAGAGAATACCTAGATGAGTACCTTGCTAACGGCTTCATTAGGCACTCTCAATCTCCAGTCTCTTCAGCTCTTTTTTTTATTCCAAAGAAGGGAGGGGAATTGCGCCCGTGCATTGATTATAGGGCCTTAAACAATGTAACCATAAAGAACAGGTACCCCCTACCTTTGATTCCTACACTTTTGGACCAAATAAAAAAGGCAAAAATTTATACTAAACTGGACCTACGAGGAGCTTACCATTTAGTTAGGGTAAGAAAGGGAGACGAATGGAAGACGGCCTTCCGCACGAAGTTTGGTCTCTTTGAATACCAAGTTATGTCATTTGGTCTGTGTAACGCTCCTGCCGCCTTCCAGTTTTTTATAAATGAGGTTTTACATGAATTCATTGACATCTGTTGTGTAGTCTACATCGATGATATTCTCATCTATTCAGATTCAGAGGAAGAACATGTGCAACAGGTTCGCGCCATTCTTCAAAGACTGCTCTCAAACTCACTCTATGTGAAATTGGAAAAAAGTCTGTTTCACGTTTCCAAAGTGTACTTTCTGGGCTATATTATTAGTCCAGAAGGAATCGAAATGGACCCAAAAAAGGTAGAAGCTGTAACAACTTGGCCAAGCCCCACTTCTGTGAAACAAATTAAAAGTTTCCTAGGATTTGCAAATTTTTACCGTAGATTTATTCAGGACTTTTCTCAAATTATCACGCCCATAACCAAATTATTGAGAAAAGGAGTAAAATTTTTATGGACCCCAGATGCTGATGAAGCCTTTCAGATCCTAAAAAAGAGGTTTACTATGGCCCCAATCCTATGCCATCCAGACCCCGATCAGCCATTTATTGTAGAAGCAGATGCATCTCAATATGCATTGGGGGGAATTCTTTCACAACGAAATTCTGATACTGGCCAAATGCATCCAATAGCTTACTTTTCTAGAAAGTAATCAGAAGCAGAACAGAATTATGCAATTGCCGATAAGGAGTTATTGGCTAAAAAAGCTGTGTTTGAAGAATGGCGTCACTACCTGTTAGGGGCTCGTCATCCAGTAACAATTTATACAGACCACAGAAATCTTCAAGCTCTAAGATCAGTGAAGGCTTTGACTGCTAGACAATTACGTTGGTCTATGTTCTTCAATGACTACAATATTGTAATTACTTATCGTCCAGGAAAAGAGAATTTAAAAGCGGATGCTTTGTCTAGAATTGGAGATAAGGGCCCAGAGCAACCAGAAATTATTCATCCTGTAATCCCTACTTCTTGTTTTCAGGGAAGTATATCTATAGGTGACATTGTTGACGACATCAAGGAGGCTTTGAAAGAAAAGGATATTGAGATGTGGAAAAAAGATCATCCTTTTCTATATGAGAAAGATGCTTTGATGATGGTACATGATTTGATTTTTGTCCCTAATGAAAAGATTCGAAAATCCATAATTCATCTTCACCATGACACTATGTTGTCAGCCCACCCAAGTATTTTGAAAACTATGGAACTTATTAAAAGGACCTTTTGGTGGCCTCTTATGTTCAAAGACATTCAGCTATTTGTAGAGACTTGTAGTATTTGTAGTCAACACAAATCTTATCATCAAGCTCCTAGTGGGTTGTTAATGCCTCTGCCAATTCCACCACAACCCTGGCATACAATATCGTTGGATTTTATAGTCGAACTACCTGAAACCAAGAAGGGATTCAATACAATTTTTACAGTAGTAGATCAGTTCACACGAATGGCCCATTTTATTCCTCTAAAGAAGCTTCCTACTGCCTTGGAACTTGCTCATTTGATCATGACACATGCGATAAGATTACATGGAATTCCTTCGGTAGTCATTTCAGATAGGGGTTCCCAATTTATTTCGAAAGTTTGGCAAAAGTTAGGTTCATTGTTGCATATGGATGTTCGTTTATCTTCTAGTTATCATCCCCAAACAGATGGTTTAACTGAACGAACTAATCAAACTATCGAACAATATCTTCGTTGTATGTTGCCAGATGTTCCCGAAGAATGGTCCGACCTTTTAAGCCCTTTAGAGTTTGCCTACAATAACTCCGAGCATTCTTCCATCAAAATGTCCCCATTCTTTTGTAATTTCGGATTTCATCCAAAAAGTATTCCCGAAAGTTCTAACAACAACACCAACAATGATTCTGTACCTGCAATTTCTGACTATGTATCTAAAGTATTCTCCATCCAGGAAGAAGCTAAATTCAATTTGGCCAAAGCAAAAGAATCCCAAAAAGAAGTCAAGGATAAACATCGATCTGAACAACCTCAGTATGAAGTTGGGGATAAAGTGTGGTTGAGTACAAAAAATTTGAAATTAAGAGGAAACAGGAAATTTAATCCAAAGTTTATTGGGCCCTTTACTATTGGGAAGATAATTAACCCGGTTTGCGTAAAATTGATTCTTCCACACAAGTACTTGATACACCCTGTTTTTCATGTCTCACTGGTAAAACCTTTTCATCCCCAAACTCGTATTTCTAAATCTCCGCCTTCCATCATGGTAGAAGGTCACCCAGAGTTTGAGGTTAAAACGATCTTAGATTCTAAAAGAGTGAGAGGGAGACTTTTTTACCTCGTTGATTGGAAAGGTTATGGCCCAGAGGAAAGGTCATGGGAACCTTTAGAACATCTAAAAAATTCTCCTAGGAAGGTCCGACTTTTTCATTTAAGACACCCTGAAAAACCAAAACCCATTTCCACTGTTCTTGGGGGGATCTTGAGGAGGGAGTACTGTCATGATTCTGCATACCCCTACATGTAAATACACATATCCTAGAGACATGTGCAATGTTTCCCTCATTGAAACCCACCCCTGTCCCGTGCGCCCCGCACGCTTCAAAGTCAGTGTGATTTGGTGTGTTCATACTTTTGTAACTCATGCCTTATAACATGTTGATTTGTTGTCTATTTTGCTTTTACTGTGCCTTGCGTTGGTTTTTGAGGTTTGAAAGTACAGAATTCAGAGGTTAGGACTTAGCGTATGGATCTACAAAGACACTGCCCAGTGAAGGTCTCATGATTTCTCTCCCCGCATCCCTTGCACGCTCCTTTTGGTGCGCGTTCCGAAGGGGATCACAGGCTACGTCTTCGCGCACGTTTTAAGTGCGTGACTGGGAGCGGCTGGGTGCGGTCCAGTACTTAAACCGCACCCAGTCTTCTAGAAGGCGCTTTGCCTTCTGGTTTCGTCTGGAGAAGGTCGCGTCTGAAGGAAAAACTTACCAGATGGTGTTTTGATCCTGGCAGGACTCCAATACGGTTCTTCTCATTCCGGCAAGAATACAAGAAAGACAAGATTAGAAAGCTAAGTACTTTCGTTGTTTAAAGGCTCCCTTCGCAAGAAAGGTCAACAGAATTTTTGGAACTTTTAATTAGCAGAAGAAAATGCAAGAAAGAGACTTTGGACATTCTGATTTTAAATTAAAGAACGCATCTTAGTTTTTGGAGGAACATTTGTTCTCTGTTCATGTATGTAATACTCTGAGAAATAATTTGATAATGTGGTTGTAGATTTTGTGCCTAAAGTAAGGTGATTGAAGAAAGACATATAGGATTTGTGTTCTTTTTGGTCTATGCTTATTTTTTGTTGTACTAGAGGAAATTCACGAATCCCAAGACAAAGAAGCAAGAAGTTAATGTCAAGTAAGTGATAGGAATAGATAGGAAGATTTGCAAAGAGTCTTTTAAAGAATGTAAAGTAATCCTTCCCTTCTTTTTAGCTTCTACAACTTGACCATTCAAGCTGATATCCCACAAGCTGATCACTAATCCTAGAGGACGTCTGATGACTTCATCATCTCGATCAAAAAAAAGACATACTGGACGAAAGCCAACAACTTACTGATCGCAGGTAGTGGAACTTCAAGACTCTCCACACTGTTTTAGGTATTCTCAACAAAGTAGAGAAGAATAGTTAAAAGGCCACAGAATAGATAGGAGAAATATCTTTTGACCTGAAATACTAAAGTCTTTGGTGCTTGTTGCTTCGCAGGTCGACAGCAAGAATTAAAGTCAACTCTTCAACGTCCAGTACCGGCCCTCCTCCCTAATTCCTAGTTTAAACCTTGCTGTACATTTCAGAACCAGTAAGTTTTAGTTAGTGATTAGGGAAGTTGGTCCCTTGCGTCTCTGCAAAATCATCCACGTCATCCAAGAGGGCTTCAGCCAAGACAAGGTAAGGGACGACGTGGATTGCTGTGACACTAGGTCTCTCCCTACCTAGTCACGGGTTTCCTGCAATGTTTGGCATATAGCAATCCTAGAGGGCCACATTCTTGCCCCTTTCAACATGGCATGAACCTTCCTTGGTATTCAGGAGTATGGGAGCTCATCATAGAGGAGGTGTTGCTACCAGTGGGCTACATACCAACAGGAAAACCAGTTTGGGGATGGGTTTTCTCTCTCTGGGTCTGTCTCCTAATTGTCTGCAGGAACAAAAGGCATCTGCTCAAGGGTGTTGTTACAGTCGGCTCTTCAAAGGCAGCTTTCCTTTTGAAAGTGTGCCTTTTGAGCTAATACACTGAGTGGTCCTCCTGGGAGAGGAGGTAACACCTCACTCTGCTCCAACTGGATTTGTTTCTGAGCAATGGGAGTCATTCACATGTCTGCTCAGGTGGACAGAAAGCTGTCTGTGTGCCTGGGTCTTTGTGAGGTCGCTGGACTAGCTGAAGTGCAGAGTCACAACTTTCTAAAAGTTGCTTTGTTTGATAGTGTTGTTTAATTCATCCTGGGCATCAGGTAGTTTAATGCCATGATTAATTTGATATCTTACTTGAACCACTTAGGTAGTCCCATTCAGAGGTTAGCCAGGCTAGGATGCCAGCCAGTAACCCTGTGTTACCCAATGGAGCTACGAACCTTTCAACAGTAAAACAGCAATTTGAAGGTGTTACTGTTAAGACATTTGAAACATATATGTCCTACTTAATATTTGGTAGCTCAACGCCATATGGCTCCAGAGGTCTTCCTTGGGGGAGACTTACATATAACAGTAGGGGATGTATGACCGTTGCCATTATTTGTAATGGCAAAGTCAAATTTGCAGTGTAAATACTTCTCTTTCGGTCTGCAGTGGCAGGCTGGGATCTATTTTGCCATTGTCACATGCAGGGTGGCACAAACTGCAGCAGCCTTTTGTGAACAATCTTCCTTACATGCACTGGGTAGCATAAACTTTGGGTTTATAAGTAAGTTAGTATTGCCAATTGGGTGTATCCAATTCAATATATATTTTGTATATGGTTAGAACACTGGCACTGAGGTCTGGTTAGCAGGCCTCAGTGCACTCTCAGAGTCAAACGAAACTAGCAGCATCAGTCAAAAAATATGCGGGTGAACATGTAAAAAGATGCATTTTCTTACATGACCCTCTCCAAATGAAAGGTGATGTGCAACCTAACTCTTATACTGGTGATTTTTATCATCTAAGTGGAAGAATCTGTAAAGGCCATCTGCATTGGTATAGACAGTCTCAGGTCTGTGCTCCACTGTGAAGTCCATGCCCTTGTAGGGAAACTGACCATCTCAACAGTTTGAGGTTCTCTCCTTTCATCTGCACCAATCATCTGAGAGGCCTGTGGTCAGTTTGAACTGTGAAGTCGCTGCCTGCCCGCGTGCTTGCTGTGAGAGGGAGTAGCTTTGGTGTAAGTTTGACTAGAAGCGACCCTTCCCTTCCGTAAAAGAGCTCATGAAGCATCAAAGAATTACAAAAAAAATATGAATCCTAACAAGTCATTCACATTAGGTTGTTCCTGAAACAACACACCAAATGGGTATTGTATAAAATTACTGTTTAGGCACTGAATGATTACACCTATAAGTTCTTAGGAAGGATTAGTAGGGATCAACTCTAATTGGTCCTGACGAAAAAGCCGTAGGGGAAGGTTTTGAAACATGTAGACCAAGGAACCTACACATACATTAAATTGTGTATTTTCCCACAACCCCCCTTTTTAATCATATTAGCCACTAGACCCGATAAAGTATATTTCCTAGCGGCCAGGTATTGTTAACATTTCTTTCACTAATCACTGACCCTCTTCACTCCTATTTAATTTATCTTAGTTTGACTATAGTCCTCACCACCCAAAAGTGCTCCCACGTCTCCGTCGGTCGCAGCACGCCCCATCCCACAGTGGGGTGGGAAGAACCTGATGATGAAGCATGCCACCAAGGGGCCTTTTGGTGGGTGAGGGTTATTTTTTGATTTATTTTTTCAAAAGTTTTTTATTGTAAACTTAGGGCATCATAAATTCACACAGGTTACAGTTTGTTCACTATCATTTGGCACATACAACTACGACATCACTTACATCTGTCCTACCCATGAAAATAGGAACGATCCCACAAACATTATATCAACTTCGGTTCCCCCCCCCCACCGAGAGTTATTTTAAAGAAACCAAGTCTTTTCCCTTAAGGATATCTGGAACTACCTCTACATTCCAGTGGACTATAGTTTTCCAAGCCTGAAAGTACACCATTCACCAATCTATGGAAGGTGGCAGGTGCATTTTTCAACCCGAAGGACAGTACTCTGATTTAAAAGTCTCTGGGGTTTCTGGGGTTGAAAAGGCAGACCTCTCTTTGGCTCCCTGTGTTAAGGCTATCTGCCAACAACATGAAGTTAGGTCAAAGGTGCTTAAATATCTTGCAGTCCTCAACTTATCAATAAGCTCATCTGATTTTTGTATGGGATGACCATCAGTCTTGGTGACTGTATTCAGGCCTCTGTGATCCACATCCATCTTAATTCTGGATTTCCTCCTTTTGGATTTGGTTTGGGCACCGAAGCTATTGGGCTGAACCATGGACTACTAGAAAGCTCAATCACCCCCAGCTACAGCATTTTTTAAACCTCTGCTTTAATGCTAGCATTGACCTGGTCTGACAATCTGTACATTTTACTTTTTACAGGTAAACTGTCACCTGTTTCCACATCATATGTGCACCATATTGTCAAATTTGGTATCAAGGAAAACAAGTGAGAAAACTGCCCATGCAAGCTGTAACAGTCTCTCTGATGCTGAATATTCAAAGTGGTAGAGAGAGCTTTTGCTTCTACTGAACCATCTTTGACATTGATTGACATCAGGTCTGTGAGAGGTTTACCTTTTTCCTCTTCTCCACTATCTGTCACTGTGAGTATTGTAATGTCAGTTCTGTCATGCTGTAACTTGAACCTATTCACATGAATCACCCTATGAGGGTTTCTTGGAGTACCTAAGTCCACCAAGTATTTGACTTCACCCTTCTTTTCCAAGTTAGGGTAAGGACCACCATTTGCCTTCAAGTGCTCTGGATGCTACAGGCCCCAAAACCCAAACCAATTTCCCATAAGAAATGCATTTTGGTCATAACCGCGCTGGACAAGTTCCTGGCTGGCCTCCAAGTTTCTGTTTGCCTTTCCATGTATTCAGCCATCCTTGAGCGAAGGTCTAGTACATAATCTAGGATGCTCTATTTCGACTCCTTCTCTGACCAAATTTAAAGGACAACTGCAAGGGTGTCCAAAGATCAGTTCAAGGGGACCAAATCCTACTCCTTTCCCAGGAACCTCCCCATAGACAAACAACTTGCATGGGAGAAGAGTATCCCATCTCCTCCTGCGTTTATCAGGTAAACCCATAACCATGCCATTCATGGTCTTATGAAATCTTACAACAAGGCCATTACCTTGTGGATGGTAGGGTGTAATGAATATTTAAGTCACTCCACACTCATGTCACATTGCTTTCAGATAAGCACACATAAAGGTTGTGTCTCTATGTGAAATTACCTCTTAGGAAAACCCATCTGGTAAAAATATCAAGCAAGGCTCTTCATACTGCAGAAGCAGTGACTGTCCAAAGGGGTATGGCTTCTGGATATTTAGTGATATGGTCCACTACCACCAGAATATTCCTGTACCCAGAGGCAGTTGGTGGGTCTAGGGGACCAACTTTATCAATCCCTACCCTCTTAAAGGGAGTCCCTACCACTGGAAGTGGTATGTGGGTAGCCTTTGGCGAGCTACCTGCTTTGTAACTTACTTGACAGGTAACACAGTAGCAACAGAACTCCTTCATCTTTTTTGACATCTGAGGCCACTAGAAGTGATTGACCAACCTGTCCCAGGGACATCATGAGCTAGGTTTAGGAGAATTCTCTTTCATCCATACTAACTAGGAGCAAGAATAAAATATTAGCTCGCTAGCTAGGTATTTTTAACATCACTCCCAGCACTCCACCAACACTGCACTACGCATTTTTCATAAAGAGTGCTCCAACGTAGTTCCACCAGTCGCAGCACGCCTGAACAGCAGCTGTATGGGATGGCCCTAGTGATGAAGCATGTCACCTAGGGGCAACCCTGGGTGAGTGAGGGGACTCAAGAAAAGAATATTTCTTTTCTTTTTTCTTGCATTTACTGGCATCCCCTTTCCCTTAGTTAGGTTTTTAGATCTGACATTTACAGATTTTTTTTAATCATATGTACCTCGGAGGGTGAATCTAAACATTAGCTCCATCTTCCCCTCTTATTTGACGGTTCCAGAGATACAACTTTTAGAAGCTTTTATCACTTTTAATTTTAACCGCAAACAATGCAATTGTGAACAGAAAGTTTGTAACCTTTTCAAAAGTTTGAAAGAGTTAATGCTGGCACTCCAGCCCGGGTTAGATGACCAAATCCAGCAGGAAAAAGGTCTATGATCCAGTAAGGATACTTTGGACAGTTACCTAGCCACCAGAGCATTTTTTATGCAAGTTCCAAACTTTACAGGATGGCGCCATAGACGTCAATGGAGTGGTCTTGATGCAGAGGATACAGGCAAAATATGCTCAAAGGATACTCCAGTTGTGGTGCTGTCAAAAGGGGTGTCTCTGTGGTGATCCGTCAGTCCACAGGTGATGAGGTGCGACTTTAGCCATGGAGATAGGGGTCCCTCGAAGTATTCTTTGTTACAGGCCAGCCAATGTTGAGCTACCGGTCTGCTTGCACTGCGGTTGGGCAAAATCCTTAGGTAGAGGCTAGTGTCCCTTGAGTATGACAAACAAGTCCTTGATAGCACTCCAGAGTCTGGAAGACACAGATCCAACTTTTGGCTTTATCGGATTTGTCCTCTTGTGCATCCAGCAACTGGTAGCGGCAACTAGTCTGTGGTGACCACCAACTTGTCAGTTTGGGCTCTTTCAGCTCCTGTGTCCCTGAGGCTGGTTTCAGGGAATCAACTGACTGATCCTTGGAGTCACTGCTGTGGGTGAAGGCAGGAAACCAACGTTTCCCTGTGTCAGGAGCCACAGGAAAATTTCAAATCTCAATAGCCCTAAAGTGCAGCAGGTGCAGCCCTCTTGATGGTTCAGTTTCTCTATGTGTGGGTTAAGGGCCGCAGGGCAGTCCTTCATCAATCCTATCATCGATTCCAACATGATCTGCGGGGCAGGGTGGTAGGAGTACCACATTTATCCCAGGAAAGAGCCCCATGGAGACCACACAATAACTGTAACAACATAATATCAGGCACCGACATAACACACCCCATGAAAGGATACAAAATTCATTTACAAGTGACTGCCACATGTGATACCAATAACTGCATTTACCTCCTAAAATGCCCTTGTGGAAAAACCTATGTGGGGAAAACCGAGCGAAAGATGAAAATTCGCATAAATGAACATAAGTCAAACATTCGCACTATGAACCAGAAATCCACAGTAGCCATTCATTTCAACGAAATGAAGCACACTATTTCTCAGCTGAAATACGTTATTTTGGAAGTTGTTGACAAGGTTGAGGGAAGAGACAACAACAAACATTTACTTCAAAGGGAAAATTACTGGATATATAGACTACAGTCGATGAGACCTTTTGGTCTAAATGAACGCATCGAATTCTCATGTTATCTTTAAATATGGTTCATTGACATCCCCACATGGGGATCATTAGTTCTGTATACTCTTCTTGTTGTCTATTCTAGCTGTTCTTTAGTTGTCTGTGCGAACATTATGATTATCATTGTTTTATCTTGTTATATTTCTACTGCTATTTTTGTACGTATAGTCTATTTCACGTTGTGTTTCACACCACTTTATGTTTAGTCAAGTGACCGGATATTTGCACCTTTTCTTTAGTACCCCGTCATCGTCAGCTTTTCATTTTCATTCATAATAGGTCCGCCTCGTTTCATCACCTAACCTACACATCTTGATTCGCTAGTCTTTCGCCTCACTCTATGTTCACCACGTGACTGACCCAGTTGCTTTAACTAAAAACTTCCGCGTTTATCGCGGTAACCTACGGCGGAGTTTTCCAACCGGCGTGTATCCACCCGTAATCTTCGGTAAGTTCGGCGAGCACTTGCATGTTTAAACTCGCAGCACATAACCTGCAGCACCAGCCGTAGTTATGTACGCCGTCATTATTCACGCGCGTCAACGACAACTCGACCCTTTTGTTCAGGATAATTTGTACATCACTAAATGTTCAACTCGACCCTTTTGTTCAGGATAATTTGTACATCACTAAATGTTCACTCCGTTTCCGTTTTTAAATCGGCACCTAGTCACTGCCTGGTTAAACCTTTTCACTATGCTTCACTCGTCATTATTCTAAGCACATGGTCACAGCATTAAACATGTTCCTTTATTTAACTTTTTGCCACACATCTTTATTAGCATAGACCACTTAGGTTTTTGATGTCGTTTTTTCCAGATGCTCCCCGATGAAGGGCTATCGTCCGAAATGCATTGGAGCAATATACAAAAAAAGTAGAAATTATCACTGCAATGAATATGTGAATTAACATTATTCAAACTGAATACCATGGAATAAAAACCTTTTGACCATGAACATAATCGTGTTTCTTTGAATGGTGAAGGCAAGAATCGCTAAACAGTGTGCCCTAAGGGATGCGATCAGTTCTTTGACAGCACTTCATACCTTATAGACCACACAATTATGCCAATGGCCTACTGGGTCCCTTCCTACCTGTTGATGGGTTTCCTGCAATGTATGGCTTCTAGCTACCCCATAGTGCCCCATTCCTGCCCCTTTAAACATGGTACAACCCTTGCTTGGTTATCAGGAGCATGCAACCCACCCTAGAGGTGTGGTTAGCAGTGGGCTACGGTTTAGGGACAGGAATTTCCTCTCTGTCTCCAGATTTTCGTCAGTTCAGGAATTATGCTTGCCAGTGTTGTTGCAGTGAGGCCCTCAAAGGCGGATTCCCGTTTGAAACTTGCCTTTTGGCTAACACCCAGAGTAGCCATCCTGGGAAAGGAGGTACCACCTTGCTCAGCAGTAACTGCCTTTGTTCCTGGGCCAAGGAGTTTTTCGCACATCTCCTCAGGTAGACAGAAAGCTGTCTGTGTGCCACGTCCTTTGTGAGGTCGCTGGTCTAGCTGGGTTACAGAGTGACAAGATTTTAAAAGTTGCTTTGCTCAATAGTGACACTAAATAATTCAACCTGGGATTCAAGTAGGTTTAATATCATGATTACTTTGATACCTTACTTACCTACTTTGGTAGTACCATTAAGAGGTTATCCAGGCTGGAATAGTAGTTTGTAACACTGTGTTAGCCAATGGTGCTGCTAGTCTTTCCACAGAAAAAAGACAATTTGGATTTTTTGCTGTTAAGACATATGAAAAATATGTGTCCTTTCCAATCAATCAATCAATCAATCAATCAATCAATCAATCAATCAGTAGTTTGTTAAGCGCCACTACTCACCTGTAAGGGTCTCAAGGTGCTGGGGGTGGGGGGGGGGGGGGGGGGTGCAGGTTCCGGTCCATCAAGGAGGGGGTCTGTTGAAGCGCCAAGTTTTGAGGTTTCTTGTGAAGATGGGTAGAGATGTTGTCTGTCTGAGGTGACGCGGAAGGGTGTTCCAGGCTCTGGCCCGAGGAAGGAGAAGGTGCGGTCTCCCAATCTGGTCTTTCTGGTGCGGAGGACCTCGGCGTAACAGAGCTGGGCTGATCGTAGGGTCCTTCGGGGTGCGTGGAATTTGAGTCGACTGTTCAGGTATGCTGGTCCGGTGTCGTGGAGGGCCTTGTGTGCATGGGTGAGCATCTTGAAGGTGACTCTCGCCTCAATGTTGAGCCAGTGGTGTGTGCGCAGGTGCTGGGAGATGTGGCGGTTTCTTGGCAGGTTGAGGACCGGTCTTGCAGTGGCGTTCTGGATGTTCTGTTGTTTGCGGGTGAGGTTTTTGTTCTTCCGGCATAGAGTGCATTGCCGTAGTCGAGTCTGCTGGTGACCAGGGGGTGGGTGACGGTCTTTCTGTGTTCGAGGGGGATCCATTTGAAGGTCTTACGTAGGAGGCGGAGGGTGTGGAAGCAGGATGACGAGACAGAGTTGATCTGGTGGTTCATTTTGAGCTTGTTGGATTATTCCCAGGTTGTGTGTGTGGTACATGGGGGTGGACGGGCTTTTGAAGGTGCGGGTCACCAGGTGTCATTTCAGGTGTTGGGGTTTGGGCCCATGATGAGTACTTCTGTTTTGTTGGTGTTAAGTTGTAGGCAGTTGTTTTTCATCCATTTGGCGATTGCGCCCATGCCTTCTTGAAAGCTGTGCCTGGCGGTGTTGGGTTAGTTGGATTGGGAGAGGATGAGTTGAGTGTCATCTGCTTATGACACAATGTTGAGTCTGTAGGTTCTGAAGGTGGGGGCGAGTGGAGACAGGTAGACATTGAAGAGCGTAGGGCTGAGGGAGGACCCCAGGGGGACTCCACAGGTGGTAGGTGTAGGGTCCCAGAGGGAAGGGGGATATGACCCACTGCGTTCTGCCAGAGAGAAAGGAGCGGATCCAGTCATGGGCCTTGTCCTGAAACCCTGCGTCATGGAGTCTGCATATTAAGGTGCGGTGAGAGACTGGGCAAATGACGCTGAGAGGTCAAGGAGGATGAGGACTACTGTTTCTCCTTTGTCCAGTAGGGTACGGATGCCATCTGTTGCAGCGAGGAGGGCGGTTTCCGTGCTGTGGTTTTTCCTGAAGCCGGATTAGGAGGAGTTGAGGATGTTGTGCTCTTGAATGAATGTGGCAAGTTGGCTGTTGATGGCTTTCTCGATAACTTTCCCTGGGAATGGGAGCAGGGAGATGGGTCTGTAGTTTTTGAGGTTGGTGGGGTCCACTGAGAGTTTTTTTCAGGAGGGGGTTGACCTCGGTGTGTTTCCATTCATCAGGGAACAAGGTAGTTACCAGGGAGCGGTTGATGGTGTGGTGGAGCATGGGTGCGATGGTGTTGGTGGCTCTGTTGAAAACATGGTGGAGGCAGGGGTCCGTGGGGGTCCCAGAGTGGATTCACTTCATTGTCTTCAGTGTGTCTTCAGTGTTGAGGGCTGTCTAGTTGTCAATCGGTGGCTTCAGGGTGTCAGGGGTCGTTGGTGAGGGTTCAGTGTGTTGGTTGTCTTCGTCAAAGTTGTCGTAGGTGCTCTTGATTTTGTGGTGGAAAAAAGTGCTGAGTTTGACGCAGAGGTCTAGTAAGGGAGGAATGTCAGTAGACTCGCTGGTGGGTTGGGCGAACTCCTTCATGATGTTGAAGAGTTCTATGCTGTTGTGTGAGTATGTGGAGATACTGTCTTCAATTGCTCTTTTCCTAATTTCTCTGATTAGTTGGTGGTGGGAGTTTGTGGCGGCTCTGAAGTTGGTGTGGGCTTCTGTGGAATTGAAGTTCCTCCAGGCCTTTTCAAGTCACCAGCAAGTGTGTCTGGACTCTCGAAGTTCAGTGGTAAACCATCTGGCTTTCTTGGCGTGGGTGTTGTTGTTTTTCTTGAGGGGGCTAAAGTGTTGGCGTTGTCGGAGATCCATCTGTGCAGGGTATGGGCTGCACTGTTGGGGTCATCATTTTCCGTGATGGTTGGGGTGGAGTTGCCGAGTGAGGAGGTGAGTTTGTCGTCAGTGATTTGATCCAGTTTCTTCGTGGGAGCAGGTGCTAATGCCTGTGGATGGTGGGTGTTCTGAAGTTGAGGTGGACGCATCGATGGCCAGTCCATGAGAGTTCGGTGGTGTGGCTGAAGGTGATGGGTTTGAGGGTGTGGCCTGCTGAGTGCATCACGATCTGGCGAAGTCCAATGTTGTGGAGGTTGTTCTGGAGGGATGCGGTGTTGAGGTCCAGTTGGTTGTCGAGGTGGAAGTTGAGGTCTCCCAGAAGGGTGTAGTTTGTGCATGGATTGGCCTGCGGGGAGATGATGTCCATGATTGAGTTGAGGGGGTCGGTAGATGAGGGTTCCTCGGCTGGTGGTGGTGGGGCTGGTCAGTATCTTGAAGTGGAAGTGTTCCATCAGGTCTCTGAGCTTGTTGGGGAGTGTGCTCAGGCGGAGGGGGGATTTGTGGACAATAGCGATTCCTGTTCCCGGGCGGGTGAGGTTGTCCTTCCTGAAGATCCTATATCTTTGGGGGGTGGCGAGGTGGTGTTGGTCCAGGCTTCGGTGAGGAACGCTACGTCCGGGGTGGTGCTGTCGAGGAGGTTCCAGATTTTGGTGGCATGTTTGTGGAGGGATTGTACGTTGAGGAGGATGCAATGTAGGGTATTCGGTTTGGTTGTGTTCTTTTGGGTGGGTTCTGGGACCGTGTTCTTGGCGATGTTGAAGGTGTGCCAGCAGCAGTGACAGCTGAAGCATCCATAGGTGTCGGCTGGTCAAGCTAGCTTGCAGTTGTTGTTACGGCCTGGGTTAAGTGCGTGGAGTGCTGCTGGGTCATAACATAGACGGAGGTCCAGTGTTCCTAGCGCTGGACGCGGTCGGGTTGCGGACGGGAGCAGACATGCTTGCCTTTGGTGCTCCTTTGGAGCGTCTGCTGCGCGACCGCGCTGCGGCCGCCATTAGGTATGGGAGGGGGAAGGGACGGTCAGCTGGGAGGAGGGAACGTGCGTGGGCCATGGGGAGGGGCCCCAGAGGCAGCAGCGGCGGGGAGAGGTGGGATGACAAAAGAAAAGAACAGAGTATTCTGCTACAAGCAAGGGGCACAGAAAACAAAATAAAATAAAGCAAAATGCAGTAAACAAAGTAACATCCCATCAAGATAACACAGCGGGTACAGAAACCAAATATGAGGGGCACAGGGCACAGTGACACAAACTACAATACCGGTCACACAGTGGAGCATGCAGCGGCCTCGAACCCCTCCAGGGAGGGTATTGAGGCTCAGCGGTGAGGCAGATAGCGCGGAGCAGGCCAGTGACCGAGGTCAGAGGTCTTACTCCCTACTCTACTCTACTACTTAACATTATATAGCGCCCTGTCATAGGACTCCATAGGCCTCTCTGAGGGGAAACTCACATATACCTGTTGCAAGGTGGAAGTATTATGTGATATGGCTGTCAGGCCTATTCATGTCATACTAACACAATATAGAAGAGTGGACCTCGGATTCACCCTTAGCAGCCTTAGCGTAGTCCTAGTAGTGTTTCACAGAGCAGTCAGGCATACACAGAGGAACATGTGTTAAGCATTTCACAGTACCAGCATTGACAATAACTAAGTGACACAACTCGAAAGAAATCCTGACACCAACTTATAGAAATAGATTGTATTTTTATATAAATATAGACATATAAATGAACCTGATACTTCGCATAAAACCAGAGTTATAGAATTTCAAAACATTAAGCAATAAGCGAAGTTGAACAAATCAATCAATAGTTTTATTTGATTTAGACCACTTCTCTCTTCTAAAATCAATAAAAAAAGTAACATTTTCATTTTTACAAAAGATGATTTTCATGATAAAACCAATCACAGTGTATCTTTTTTAAAACAATTTTAAAAAAGGTAGCGATCTCAAAAGTACTATTGAACCTTGCACAGTGAAAATATTATATCTAAAACATATAGGTATTAAGAAGCGACATCTGGCCTCTACCAATGTTTTGTTTGGGTAAATCTTGCACACCTTCATTGCAGAGGTCACATAAGCCTGTATTATTGTCAGATTTATTCACATTTTTTGCGTATGATTTAAGTAGTAAAATCCCTATGTACAGCAGATTAATACAGCATTGAGCACCATGTACTTATGTTAATTGTGATTCCTTAAATGCTATGTATGAAGCACACAAGTTGTGCGATTTCACATTAAGAAGTCCCAAATTACCACCAACTTGTAGTTGGTGGTAAATTGTGATTTCTTTCACAAAAGCACTTTTTGGCATTTGTAAAGGTGCCATGTGGCGCTCGGGCATGTACGTGCGCCATATGCGCACACATGTACATTTCAGGGGTGCAGCAGGGTGTCCTTATGACATCCTTGCACCCTTGAAATTATTCTCAGTTTGCGATTCTCAAAATGCGAATTGCAAATTGAGAATATCTTCCCATTTATTCCTATGGGCCTCCTGGCCCATTTAAATGAATGGGAAAGTATTCCTTAATTGCGATTTCGCAATTTGCTAATCGCAATTAAGGAATATTAAGAAATCACACAAAAATATTTATTTTTTGACATACATCTCTTTTTGCAATTCTCAAATAGCGATTCCTAAAAAATCTCTATTTGAGAATCACAAATGAGGGTGTTGATACACATGGCCCCATATCCCTGAATGCCTTGCCTTGTTGTTTTTATTATGCATAGCTGGTACTTGAATGTCTGCCCAATTTTTGTCTTTTAATTCCTTACTAATTTTATCCTTCTTTCACTTACGTACTTTTTGTGGCATAGAGATTTCTGTCTTTCTGTCATCTAAATATTTGAGGAATAATTGTCTTATTAATTTATTGAGGTTAATTGTAGCTTGATCAGATGACTTTCTGTTTGATCTTTTTGTATCTAATTACCGGAGGGGGTTGATCATTTCTGCTGTGTCGGTCGGAGGTAGGAGCAAGACCTATGACCTCCTGGTCAGGGACCTGCTCTCTCCCACGCAGCTCCACTGTTGGGCCGCTGCCGCTAGCCCCGCTGCTCCACTGTCTACAGGTTCGAGTCCCCCCTACAACTGTGCCTGTTCTGTTCTCCTGTTCATAAGTTGTTGTACCTTTCTCTACCCCTGTGAGTGTGACCGTACTGTTCTCCTGCTGTCTTTGTACCTACTGTGCCCCTGTGATTGTGATTGCACCCATTTTTAGGTTTCGCCTGGCCGAAGGCTGCGCACTGCGCAGCTTTTCGGTGCAGGCGAAATCTAATGTTTACTATATGGGCTATAGGAACGTCCCCCGGCTCCCATTGGCTAGCTCCATAAATGGAGGCTAGCCATTGGAAGCCGGATCTGTCCGTCAAGGCCGGACCAGATTCGGGGGCGTTCCCGCGATTTTTTTTTGCTCTCCGCCTCTGCGATGTCGTCATCGCGGCCGTGGGCGGGGTTTATTTTTTTTTGTAGTCCTTTGTTTTCTTCCCATTCCGCGGCCGATCGCCACCGGAAGAAGTCCAGGTGAGTGCTTTTTTTGGTGCCGTTTGCCGTTCCCGCCCTGCCTCCCGCTGTTTGTGCCTTTTCCGCCCCCCTCCCACTGTCTGTGCTTTCCGGCCCCCCCTCCCGCTGTCCGTGCCTGCCTTTTCCGCCCCCCTCCCGTTGTCCGTGCTTTCCCGCCCCCCCTCCCGCTGTCCGTGCCTTTTTGCCCCCCTGTAGTCGTTCCGGCCCCCCCCCCCACTGTCCATGTTATCAGGATGATTTAAAACTAGTATCATCCACAGGTTGTGAGAGGAGGGCTGCGGCAGACCTGAGGTGAGAGAGCCTGGGCGCTACAAGAAGCAGAGAGCCAGGTGAGCCCAGCAGCAGGACCCCAGACCCAGCATGGCGGCGCAGTGCGACCCCTTCTGCGGGGCAGGCGGGTACCTCCTGCAGCAGCAGCAGTCAGACCCGGGCTCCGTGTGTGTGTGCTCGCTCCCCATCCATTGTCCTCACCGTTCTCCTTTCGTGGGCGCCCTCCTTTCTGTTGAATGGCTTCCTCTTCCCAAGCTTCGGATTTTCTCCTTTGTGTTTTTGCCTTCTTTGTGCTTGTGTCGGATACTGTGGTGTATGTGCAATTCACTTTGGTGTCCTTATTTTCTTCCTCTCCTGTTTACTTTCCTCACGAGCGCTTACGGGTTCCAGCCGTCCGTGTTTGGATAGGAATCCACGAGCCTGCACCTGACCCAGGCCTCGCTCTCCACGTTACCCGGCGATAAAATCCCTTTTATGGGCTTCTAATCAGATTATGATTGCATTATGGTCGCACTGCGCCATGGCGGCGCAGTGCAACCCCTTCTGCGGGCAGGGGGGTACCTCCTGTAGCAGCAGCAGTCGGACCCGGGCTCCAACAGCGAGCGCAGAGCACACTCCCCGCTGCCCGGCTCCGAGGACGACCTGAGCGGCCCGCACAGCCCGCCCGAACCCGAATGGACGGAGGAGCGTTTCCGAGTGGACCGCAAGAAACTCGAGGCCATGCTGCAAGGTAAGGTTCGGCCCGGCGGGGATTGGGAACTCATGGAAAGTTATGGAAAGTTTTCCCGACGATGCACCGACTGGAGGGAGGGTGACTCAGAGAGAGGGGACGGCCCGTGCCTCACCCCTTCCCGGCCTGTTTACAACAGGGGGGAGGGTTGCGGGGCTTAAGTGTATGTAGTGTGCCATCCGTCTGGACAACTTGAAAAAGAGAAGTGTGCAGAACCAGAGAAGGCTCGTCCCGGAGCCTCCCCTCCCATCAGATCCGTTACATTCCCCATCCCAGGCGGCAGATGTTTGCTGTTAGCGCTTGGAGCCAGGCGCCGCAGTGACAACTTCCCGGTGACAGGGCCAGGCGGAAACGGGTCTGCAAATGGGACCATCCTTGAGCACAAGCACCGCATATTCACTTTGGGCGCCGCTAGACATAAAATACATACAAAGCGATTATTTACCTTTGACCCCTTCTGTTTAATTGACTGGTTGCCCGTGCTATTCTTGGAGACTGCCCAGAAGTGGAGAGTTGTGCTACAGGCACCTGGTTTGACCACTAACTAATGTGTGTGCTAGTTTAGCCAGTTAACCACGTGCTTCTGTGAACCGTGTAGGTATGTTCTCAATTAACCGTTTGAATATTTGCTCATTTGTCTACTTGAACTGTGTTGTCATAAATGGTGCCTGCTACAAAGAAAGGCGTTTTTAAAGGAAGCATTTTGAGAAAAGTGTACTTTTAGTGGGTTTAAACATTTTATAGCCAACTCGTTTGGTCTCCAAATCGCTTTCACACGCTTTCACATGCCGCACTGTAGTGTTATCTCTATAGCCAATAGATAGATAGACGTAGATAGCATCCTTTTACCTAAAACATGCTACGGTCTCTATCCATGTAAACTTAAGTTGAAACTCCAATCTCTGGCCAGTGGCCACCAAAGGCGCCGCGACGGCTAATCAGAAGTTTTACCCGCTGCATTAATGCAGTGGCAAAGCTAGACCAAACTGACTAGCCACCATAATGTTCTCCCCTTGCACCGCTTTTATCTGGGGATTACCATGAGCTCCCTTCTGTACGCAATGACGCAAAACATTACCCAATCCAAGCCACTTTTGAAAGGCGCTCTGGCCACCTAGCTCCAGTGGCATTTGGCTTCTCCTGCTGTCCGTGTGCCCGTTCCTGCCCACCTCCCGCTGTCCGTGTCTCCGGCCCCACTTGTAAATGCTTGTTTTATTTTTGCAGTATATTTCCTTGGGAAAGCACATGTCTATAGTTGCATTTGGGGAATGAATCTCTGAAACTGAGATCTGTTTTGAATTTGGGAAGTGCTTCTCTTAGAGACAGCAGCATAGTGTGGGCTATGAGAGCTGTGTGGGCTGTGAGAGCTGTGTGGGCTGTGAGAGCTGTGAGAGCTGTGAGGGCTGTGTGGGCTGTGAGAGCTGTGTGGGCTGTGAGAGCTGTGAGAGCTGTGAGGGCTGTGTGGGCTGTGTGGGCTGTTAGGGCTGTGAGAGCTGTGTGTGCTGTGTGTGCTGTGAGGGCTGTGAGGGCTGTGAGAGCTGTGAGGGCTGTGAGAGCTGTGTGGGCTGTGAGAGCTGTGTGGGCTGTGAGAGTTGTGTGGGCTGTGAGCTGTGTGGGCTGTGAGAGCTGTGTGGGCTGTGAGAGCTGTGTGGGCTGTGAGAGCTGTGTGGGCTGTGAGGGCTGTGAGAGCTGTGAGAGCTGTGTGGGCTGTGTGGGCTGTGAGTTGTGTGGGCTGTGAGAGCTGTGTGGGCTGTGAGAGCTGTGTGGGCTGTGAGGGCTGTGAGAGCTGTGTGGGCTGTGTGGGCTGTGAGAACTGTGAGAGCTGTGTGAGCTGTGAGAGCTGTGTGGGTTGTGTGGGCTGTGAGGGCTGTGCGGGCTGTGAGGGCTGTGTGGGCTGTGAGCTGTGTGGGCTGTGAGAGCTGTGTGGGCTGTGAGAGCTGTGTGGGCTGTGAGAGTTGTGTGAGCTGTGTGGGCTGTGTGGGCTGTGAGAGCTGTGTGGTCTGTGTGGGCTGTGAGGGCTGTGTGGGCTGTGTGGTCTGTGAGAGCTGTGTGGGCTGTGAGAGCTGTTGGCAATGTAAAGAACAATGCCATTTATTTATAAGTAAAAAAAAAAAAAGAAATGTCATGAGCAATGCCAATAGCTCTAACTTTTCCAAAGGCGAAACCATTGCATTGTAAATGCTTGTTTTGTTATTCACCAATTTTCCTGCCTCTGTAATTCTTTTTTCTTATTGCACTTGCATTGTTATTCACCTGTTGTCCTGTTTTTTTATATTCTTTTTTCTCTTCTCTCATTGTCCCAAGCCGAGCCCGCTTGCCGCCCATCCCCACCGCTGCTGCCCTTGAGGCCCATCCCCCGATGGTTCCCATATCCTAGCTGCGTTTTCCCTCCCCCCTCCCCTATTTAATGACCGCCACTGCGTGGGAGTGCGAGCAAGACCTCTGACCTCCTGGTCAGGGATATGCTCTCTCCCACGCAGCTTCGCTGTTCGGCCACTGCCACTGGCCCCACCGCTCCACTGCCCACAGGTTCGAGCCCCCCCTAGAACTGTGCTTGTTCTGTACTGACAGTGATCATAATTCTTTTTGTATCTGTCTGTGTCCCTGTGAGTGTGCCCGTCCTGTTCTCCTGCTGTCTTTGTACCTACTGTAACTGTGTCCCTGTGATTGTGCCCGTACCGTTGTTATTCACCAGTTTTCCTGCCTCTGTATTTATGTTTTCCCATTGGCCCCGCATTGTTATTTGACTGTTTTTCAATATTCTTTTTTCTCTTATCTTGTTGTCCCACGCCATGCCCGCTTGCCGCCTATCCCTGCTGCTGCTGCCCTTGCGGCCCATTTCCCCCACTGGTTCCTGCCTCCCAGCTGCATTTTCCATTCCCTATTTTTAATGGCAGGCAATGTACGGGTGGTTAGCAGGCACGGCGCTGGCGTGCCGAAGGTGCTCCAAAGGCAAGCCCATCTGTGCCCGTCTGTGACTCGACCGCGATCAGCACCAAGGACTCTGGAAGAAGGAAGGAAGAGAAAACTTTATGCAACAAAGATTGTAGCTGCGAGGCATGGCTGTGCCTTCGACAGCAAAATTAAGGGCCACGCTGCACAGATTGGGTGCAGCCCCCCGAAAGGATCTACTTATGCCCGGAGTGCTAGGGCAGGCCTGGGTCAGGGTGTCAGTTTGCGTGGCGGCGGCACCCGCTCCATCGGTCAACGATGAAGGCTCAGAGGAGTCTGAGGGGGTGGGGTTTGTCCCCTCTGTGCCCATGGGGGCTGGCACGGGAAGGCTGGTTGGAAACCAGAAAGAGATGCAAGGGCAGGAAGCCCCAGTGGGCCTGACCATGGGAAAGGCCTCCATGACTCTGGCGACAGCAAACGTAGGCCCAAGTGCAGCAAGAATGGAAACAGGCTGCAGGCTCCTGAAAGGAGGGTGGGCAGGAAGGGTGGGGGGGGACTTTCACGACAGTGACGGGTCAGGGCAAGGTAGCAGCCAACAGAATAGCAGGTCCACGAAACTAGCAAAATCCATAAATCATGGCTGAGTATTATGATATCACTCTTGAAAAAAGGCTCTCACCTAATACCTAGTAACTACCGGTAAATTGCTCTATTGGACGCAACCAGGAAGATTTTTGCTTTCAGTTTCCTGGATCGGCTGAAAGACTGGGCTTTTTCCAGGGGGGTGATCCCCATGACCAAAGCCGGATTTTGACCAAAACATTCTGTATCGGATAATATTGCAATCCTGCAGACAATTATTGACATATATTGACAAATATGTAATATTCAAATCACAGGTTGTATACAGTGTATTTGTAGATTTTACAGTAGCTTTCGATAGTTTAGACAGACCCACATTGCAGAGGAAGTTAAAGAAGATGGGAAAACCGGAAAACCTCTTAAGGTTAGTTGTCTTACTACATTCATCAACATGGTGTAGAGTACAAATGAAGAAAAAAATGGTCCAAATCGAAAAATATCTACACCGCAATATAACAGGGTTGTCTTTTAGCACCTCTTTTATTTTCCTTTTTTATAAGTGACCTTCTGGATTGCTTCTAAAAACTAAATACCTTTCCCCTAAAAATAGCATCTAGTGACGTGCACATTTTAATGTATACCAATAATTTTATCATACTGGGCCTTACGCCAATCATTCTACAACGAAACCTAGATGAATTATTTAGTTATACTGAGGGACATTTTTTAAAAGCAAACATTCTTACAACAAAAGTTGTACCATTTGGAGGGAAAACACACTACACTCAGTTTAACTGGTCACTCAGTGGGAAACCAATTAAGGTAGCTAAAGACTATACCTCCCTAGGGATAATCTTCTTTCAGCCACTACAAGATTCCTCTCACCTACAGCAGTTGAAAATATCTCCCATTTTATCGTATGCTCTAGAATATATCCCAATCCATAAATGGCAAGCTACAGACACGCTTCAAAAAATCGTAAAGGTTAATCAAGCGGTCCCAGTTCAAACATTGCGCCGAGAGTTATCCATAGTTCGCTTCGTCGGTGGAGCTATAGCAAATATAATAAGATGGGTGTATAACTCATCACAAGCTGAAGTTGGATCCTTAAGGGATTTACTAAAACTTGAAACATTTCTAAGTGAATCTGTGCAATAAACTTAAGAATCTTAACACAACACTAAACCTTTCTCAATGTACGATAGCACTTTTAAAGTCCTGGAATCCTGCACTGCTGAAGTTATTCTTGAAGAACTTGAGCCCAAGAATGAGCTATGAGCTTGATGTAAAGCACTATACTCAGCTATCACAATACAAATCCTATATCCATGGAAAACAAGATTCAGAAAAGATACCTGCAATTCACATAAGTACATGGTGCTCGATGCTGTATTAGTCTGCTGTGCATAGGGATTTTACCACTTAAGACATATGCAAAAAATTTGAATAAATCTGATAATAATACAGGCTTATGTGACCTCTGCAATGAAGGTGTGCAAGATATGTCTCATTTATTATATATTTGCTCAAACAAAACATTGGTAGAGGCCAGATGTCGCTTCTTAATACCTATATGTTTTTGATGTAATATTTTCACTGTGCAAGGTTCAATAGTACTTTTGAGATTGCTACCTTTTTTTTAATTGTTTTAAAAAAGATACAATGTGATTGGTTTTATAATAAAAATCATCCTTGTAAAAATGAAAATTTTACATTTATATTGATTTTAGAAGAGAGAAGTGATCTAAATCAAATAAAACTATTGATTGATTGGTTCAACTTCGCTTATTGCTTAATGTTTTGAAATTCTATAACTCTGGTTTTATGCAAAGTATCAGGTTCATTTATATGTCTATATTTATATACAAATACAATCTATTTCTATAAGTTGCTGTCAGGATTTCTTTCGAGTTGTGTCACTTAGTTATTGTCAATGCTGATACTGATAAATGCTTAACACATGTTCCTCTGCGTACTCCTGACTGCTCTGTGAAACACTACTAGGACTGAGCTAAGGCTGCTAAGGTGAATCCGAGGTCCACTCTTCTGTATTGTGTTAGTATGACATGAATAGACCCGACAGACATATCACATAATACTTCCACCTTGCAACAGGTATATGTGAGTCTCCCCTCAGAAAGGCCTATGGAGTCCTATGGCAGGGCGCTATATAATATTAAGTAGTAGAGTAGAGTAGGGAGTAAGACCTCTGACCTCGGTCACTGGCCTGCTCTTTACCTTCAGCTCCGCGCCATCTGCCTCACCGTCAAGCCTCAATACCCTCCCTGGAGGGGTTCGAGGCCGCTGCATGCTCCACTGTGTGACCGGTATTGTAGTTTGTGTCTCTGTGCCCCTCATATTTGATTTCTGTGCCCACTGTGCTATCTTGGTGGGAATTTGCTTTGTTTTCTGCATTTTGTTTTACTTTATTTTGTTTTCTGAGCCCCTTGCTTGTAGCAGAATTCTCTGTTCTTTTCTTTTGTCATCCCACCTCTCCCCACCACTGCTGCCCCTGGGCCCCCTTCCCCGGCCCACGCACATTTCCCCTCCCAGCTGACCGTCCCTGACCCCTCCCCTACTTAATGGCGGCCGCTGCGCGGTCGCGCAACGGAAACGCCAAAGGAGCACCAAAGGCAAGCCTGTCTGCTCCCGTCCGTGACCCGACCGCGGTCAGTGCCAGGAACCGTGGACCTCCGCCTACGTTATGACCCAGCAGCACTCCACACACTTAACCCAGGCCATAACAACAACTACAAGCTAGCTTCACCAGCCGACACCTATGGACCCTTCAGCTGTCACTGCTGCCGCACACCTTCAGCATTTCCAAGAACACGGTCCCAGAACAACCCACCCAAAAGAACACAACCAAACCGAACACCCTATATTGCATCCTCCTCAACGTACAATCCCTCCACAAACATGCCACCGAAATCTGGAACCTCCTCGACATCACTACCCCGGACGTAGCGTTCCTCACCGAAACCTATAACAACACCACCTCGGGACTGGTCGTCGCCATTGCAATCTCCCAATGATACAAGATCTGCAGGAAGGACCGCACCACCCGCCTGGGAGGAGAAAGTCCCATTGTCCAAAAATCCACCCTCCGCCTGAGCACACTCCCCGACGAGCCCACAGACCTGATGGAACACTTCCACTCCAAGATACTGACCAGCCCCACCACCACCCTCCCAGGAACCCTCATCTACCAACCCCCTGGACCCCGTGGACCTTTTGCCATCTCCATCATGGACATCATCTCCATGCAGGCCATCCCATCCACCAACTACACCCAGCTGGGAGACCTCAACTTCCACCTCGACAACTAACTGGACCTCAACACCACATCCTTCCTGGTCAACCTCCACAACATTGGATTCCCCCAGATCACGATGCACTCAGCAGGCCACACCCTCAACCCCCTCTTTACTTCAGGAAACTCCATCACCTTCAGCCACACCATCGAACTCCCATGGACTGACCATCGATGCGTCCACTTCAACTTCATAACATCCGCCATCCACAGACATTAGCACCTGCTCCCACGAAGAAACTGGATCAAAAGCACTGACGACCAACTCACCTCCTCACTTGTCACCTCCACCCCAATTATCACAGAAAATCATGACCCCAACACCGCAGCCAATACCCTGCACAGATGGATCTCCTACAACGTCAACACTTTAGCTCCCTCAAGAAAAACAACAACACCTCTGCCAAGAAAGCCACATGGTTTACCACCGAACTTTGAGAGTCCAGACACACTTGCCGGTGACTTGAAAAGGCCTGGAGTAACACCAATTCCACAGAAGCCCACACCAACTTCAGAGCCTCCACCAACGCCCACCACAAACTAATCAGAGAAATTAGGAAAAGAGAAATTGAAGACAGTATCTCCACATACTCACAAAACAGCATAGAACTCTTCAACATCATCAAGGATTTCGCCCAACCCACCAGTGAATCTACTGACATTCCTCCCTTACAAGACCTCTGCAACAAACTCAGCACTTTTTTCCACCACTAAATCAAGAGCATCTACGACAACTTTGATGAAGAGAACCAACACACTGAACCCTCATCAACCACCCCTGACACCCTGAAGCCACCGATTGACAACTGGACAGCCCTCAACACAGAAAACACACTGAAGACAATGAAGTGAATCCACTCTGGGGCCCCCACAGACCCCTGCCCCCACCATATTTTTAACAGAGCCACCGACACCATCGCACCCATACTCTGCCACACCATCAACCGCTCCCTGGCAACCACCTCATTCCCTGATGAATGGAAACACGTCGAGGTCAACACCCTCCTGAAAAAAACTCCTAGCGGACCCCACCAACTTTGAAATCTACAGACCCATCTTCCTGCTCCCGTTCCCAGCGAAAGTCATCAAGAAAGCCTTCAAATGCCAACTCGCCACATTCATCGAAGAGAACAACATCCTCGACTCCTCCCAATCCGGCTTCAGGAAAAACCACAGCACGGAAACCCCCCTCCTCGCCGCAACAGAAGACATCAACACCATACTGGAGAAACAGTAGCCCTCATCCTAATCGACCTCTCAGCGGCATTCGCCCAGTCTCTCACCGCACCTTAATATGCTGACTCCATGACGCAAGGTTCCATTACAAAGCCCTTGACTGGATCCGCTCCTTCCTCTCCTGCAAAACGCAGTGGGTCAGACTATCCCCTTCCCTCTCGGACTCTACACCTACCACCTGTGGAGTCCCCCAGGGGTCCTCCCTCAGCCCTACGCTCTTTAATGTCTACATGGCTCCACTCGCCCCCACCGTCATAACCTACGGACTCAATATTGTGTCATAAGCAGACGACACTCAACTCATCCTCTCCCAATCCAACTAACCCAACACCGCCACACACAACTTTAGAGAAGGCCCTATGTACCACGCACACAACCTGGGAATAATCCTGGACTCCCAGCTCAAAATGAACCATCAGATCAACTCCGTCTCATCCTTCTGCTTCCACACCCTCCGCCTCCTACGTAAGACCTTCAAATAGATCCCCTTGAACACAGAAAGACTGTCACCCACGCCCTGGTCACCAGTAGACTCGACTATGGCAATGCACTCTATGCCGGAATAAACAAAAACCTCACCTGAGATCATCCAGAACGCCACCGCAAGACTGGTCCTCAACCCGCCAAGACACCGCCACATCTCCCAGCACCTGCGCACACTCCACTGGCTCCACATTGAGGCGAGAGTCACCTTTAAGATGCTCACCCAAGCACACAAGGCCCTCTACTGAGGTACCGGGTTTTTAGGGACCCGGCGGTGCCAGGGGGAACACCCAGAGACCTCTTGAGTTCTTCCTGTTCTGGACCACAGAAACACAGAGTCTTCTAGGTGATGTCAAGGATCGAGTTTTATTGGCTGCAACCAAGTAACAAGCGTCCTAGAAGTACAACAGCACGGTGTGTATATTCTCAGGAGACTGTTCGTTTTTACAGAGCAAGCCTTCTCTTTTTATACACAATATTACATTCAGGCAAGAATTCCTAGTTTTACAGTTTGGTCATATACATATTTTCACAACAAAGGAAAAGCAAAGTCATGATGGAAAGCCCATATTTTCGTTTGTCCAGTTTGTGATAGATTACCCAGCAAGGCCCAGAATTTCCATCAGATATCGATGTAACCCCAATAAAATCGGGCACCTCCTCCTTGTAAAACTAGCCATAAAGAAGAAACAGGGACAGGTGTGTGTATGATAAAGCGTGGTTTGTATGCGATGATCGGTTTATGACATGTTGTGCCTTGATGCTAATCTCGCTCGGTCATTGGGTTGGGGACTGCCCGAACAGGTTTGGCTGGAGGCAGTGGAGTCAGCTCGCCCAGGTCACAGAGGAGTCAGCAAAGGTGTACGTGTCCTTTCAGCTCGAGTTCGGCCTTGGTCAATTGACTATGTAAGGGCAACCACAAGATGGATGCCGCTCACAAAATGGAACCCGAGGGTTCAAGACAGAAACTACGATTTAAGGGTGATTTCGTCACTCGATTATGACACAAATGCACAGGTATAATGTCCCAATCATTACCGGTCTGCCGATACCAAATTCGTCATGGTATGATGATATTTTCTGACCCGAGTGTAAAGCCTCGGTACCATATAATAGCAGGGTCCAGAATTTTCAGTACCACAGACCCTCCTTTTACCCTTATATAGGCAATAACTCATGCTAATCTGAGTCCAAATCTGTATTCATGAAGTCATTGAGATGCTGCTGTAGCATCATCCTGTTGCTTAGTTCGTCCCTTGACACAGGCTTCCTTACACATGATGTAGCACAGAGGCCACATATTGCAGGAGCGCACTGTACACACAGGCAGAACATGAACAGAATGGCTAAGACCATTCCAATGAATATCAGAGTTTTCCATCCCCAGGCAGATATCAGTTCCCAGAACCGCCCCAGCAAGGACCAGTCCCCTTTATCCACGTGAATGGATTCAGAAATCTTATGCAGTTTGGAGATGGACTGGTACACTGTCGGAGCGTTATCTGGGATGAAAATGCAGCAACTGGATTGGATTACCTTACATACCCCACCACGGTCTGCAAGTATGACGTCTAGGGCAACCCTGTTCTGAAGAGTCATAAGGCGGTCCGACTGGAGCTTCGCAGTCAAGTTACTAAGGGCACCAGCCGTTTCGATCACGGGGGATTCAACTACCCTCGTCAATTGGCGTATGTTCCTGCTGTTCACCATAGGCCCCCAAAACGGCAGAAAACCTTTTGCGAAATCTCCAAACTCCTGTTCCGCAGTGTCGTCTTTACTCACAACACCCCTAACTGTCCTTGTCCGATGGTAATCTGCCTCGGCCGTGTCTATTCTCGTAGTACTGGGCTGTAGCTAGAATTTGTGCTGATGTGGAAACAGCCCAAGCACTCTCAGAATCCTTCAACTTATTACACAGTTCAGGAAGCAAATTATGTACAAATTTGTCTACAAACAATCTCTGGCCACCCTCGATAGCCATATCCTGACCACTATGATCGACGAAGGTCTCTTCAAACCTCGTGAAAAAGTCAGACACATTCTCATCTTTCTTCTGCTTGCATGCAGACAACTTGTCCCAATTCACACGCAATTCGGGCATCAAAGTCTTCATATACGTGATAATTCTACCAGGAAGTTCTGCTACTAAAGGCTCGGGCTTTGAGCCACCAACTTGTCTAGCATCAGCAGCAGCAATATTAACCCATGTATCACCTAACTCTTGGTCATGATCTGTATGACGAATCTTACCCCATAAAGGCTGTGGAACAACATTTCCAAACAACATGTCTACATCGGCTAGATTCATGATACAGGAGCTGGCAGTCTGTGATAACTCCTTATAATACCCTGCAGGATTTTTGCGGGAATCAGGCAACGTCTGCTTAAGGGCCAAAACCTCAGATCTTTTCCAAGGGACATGTACCCATACACGCTGAAAATGTGGCAGAGTTGCTGGATTCGCATTTGCATCACCTTCCCTCCAAACTGGGGGAACCTCTCTCATGGGATACTGTCGTGCCTTTTTCCTACCTGGCATGTCATGCTCAGACAGTAATCGGGAATTGCTTCCCTTACTCCTATAAGACAATAACATCTCAATTGCTGGTTCAACATCGGCACCCACAATCATGCCTTCTCCGAACTTGAATCGTGAAAAGTCGTAAATAAACGTAGATATATGTTGTAGATTAGAGTCAGGTTTATTCTTAACACCCTCACCATCAGCTGTCAAGCAGTAACTGAATACATAAGAATGCTCTTAATCTTAGCATTCTAGGTTCCATGAAACCTACCTAAGATAGACATAGAGAGCATACTACACATCCTCTTTCTTATATTAAGATTATACTTGCAGGTGTAATACAAATGAAACACAAAATAAGCAAGCATCAGAATTACATTTCAGCACAAAAATATCGAAATAGAAATAAACCCATAAGTGAATGAGGAAACTTTTTAAGAGGTGTAATCACTGAGATAAGTTGGCACCTTCCTAACACGTGAATTTGTTCTTCTAGAAGATACCACTGTGCCACTAGTAGAGATGGTCCGACTGGCACAAACATCCATATCAGGATTACATTTCTTTACAATTGCAACACGATTCAAATTCCATATTTTACCATTTTCCAACTTCACAGAATTATTGAAATATTTGATAACTTTCATGGGACAAGAGTATTTGAACCAGGACAAAGAACCAACAGGAGACCTGACCTTAACTTCACCCCCAACTTCAACTCGTCCTTCTTGTACCCTTTTTCTTTCATCAAAACACTTCTTATTTTTCAAACGTTGTTTTATCTCTCTCACTCTCCATTCACCAATACTATTATCTTTTACCCCTTTTCTCCAGCACATCCAAGCCGGACTCAAACTGGTATTGGGAGTTCTTCCTTTAAACAGCTCAAATTGAGTTTTCTTGGTTGTCATCTGTGGTGAAAACCTATGCGCCAAAATACATTTCTGCAATTCAACCTTCCAATCTAACCCATTAACTCTTGAAAGCTGAAAGTTCTCCTTTATCACCCTATTAAGTCTTTCCACAGTCCCATTCGTCTCTGGGTGATAAACAGAAGATCTTTTATGTCTAATACCACAGGACAACAAAAAATCAGCCATCATACCAGAGCAAAACTGAGGACCATTATCAGACAAAAGAGATTTAGGAAAACCCTCCCTTTTAAAAATTTCCTTTAGAAAGTCAATAACGGAAGAAGAGGTTACCTCTGAAACTGAAGAAATCTCAACCCACCTTGAATAGAGATCAATCACTACTATCAAATAGGGGGTGCGATGCTCACCTGAGAGCGGACCAACAATATCCATGGCAATGTCCTCCCAAGGTCCACTTGGAAGATCACGACAGACCATGGGAGCAGTGCAAGATACTAATATTTTATCGCTTACTTTACACTGCAAACATTCTCGCACCTCCCTTTCAATTTCCAAATCCATCCCTGGCCACCAAAAAGAACAACAAATCCTTTCTTTGGTTTTTACAATTCCCATATGTCCTTGATGAGCCTCTTCAATCAACCTTTTCCTCATAGAACTCGGAGGAATCAACTTTGAACCCCTTAAAAGAACACCATTCTCCACAGATAGCTCATTCTTGACCAAATGCCACGCCTTAGACAGACCTTTTTCAAAAACAGTATTGTTCATTACTGAAGCAATCACACCAACGATCTCACAATCTTTTCTGCACTCTTCCAACCATTCCTCCTCAAGTATAACTCCAGAGGTAATTTCACAGACATTAACTGCACTTTCTCCATCCATTTCCTCATTAACCACCTCAAAAGAATCATCAACAAGACGTGAAAGACAATCAGCCGATACATTTTCCACCCCAGGTATATAATCAATTTCAAAGCAAAATTCTTGTAAACCAATCACCCATCTTCTGATCCTTGAAGAAACATTATCCAAACCTTTCACTGTGAAAATCTCCCTTAGTGGTTTATGATCAGAACAAACTTTAAACTCCTGACCCCACAGAAAATTTCTGAACTTATTCAAAGCCTCTCTCTCAATCACTGAATAGTTCAGTTCTGCTCCTCTCAAACTTCTTGAGGCACAGGCAATAAGCTTCTCCTGTCCATTCCTTCTTTGCTTTAAAATTGTATCAACCAACTCTTTCTTTGGTGAAATACCAACAGCAGATATGGTATGATCTAAATAATTCACTTCAGGAACTGAAAACGTACATTTTTCAAATTTTAAAGTCAAACCTGCATTTTCTAACCTTTTTAGAACTGTTCTTAAAATTCTATCATGCTCCTCCTGATTCACACCATAAATCAACAAATCATCTTGATAGCATTTCACCTTTCTTACACCCTTCAAGATGGATGCCATCACCCGTTGAAAAACCGACGCAGCAGACACAAGACCAAATGGCACTCTCTTATGCTTGAAGGCACCCATCGGGGTGATAAATGCCGTAAGATCCTGTGAATCCTGCGTCAATTCTATCTGATGAGAAGCCTGTGTTAAATCAAGCGTCGTAAAAATCTTGGCATCACCTAAAGATGATAGCAACTCATCAATATTGGGCAATGGAAATTTATCCACCACCACCTCCTTATTGAGAGATCTCAAATCACAACAGAGTCTTATATCGCCATTGGGCTTGTTTGCAACAACAATAGGAGCCAACCATTCAGTTGCCTCCACAGAAGTAATTACATCCTGTTCCTGTAATTTTCTCACTTCCTGTTCAACTTTTTCTTGAATTGCTATTGGAATCCTTCTGACCTTAGCAACCACAGGAACAGCATTCTTCTTTAACTTTATACAATGTTTATAGCCTTTAAGGCAACCCAAAACAGATTGAAAGAGTTTAGGAAACTCCTCCATAAATGAGTTATTGCTTGACACAACTTCCTGAATTTGAATCTGAGGATTTGCATTTGGATTGAGAATGACTCCCAACAAACGCTGATGTGGCCATCCAATTAAACAATCCCCAACTTTGGAAACATAAACCTTCCCAACTATAATTCTTTCCCTGAACTCAATGGCAGCATTAAAATATCCCATCATGCTTATAGGTGCACCACCATACCCTCCTGCACATACATCCATTTTGGTTAACTTGTTTCTATCCTTTAAACACCTCTCATAGAACTCTTTTGAAACAATTGTTATTCGTGCACAGGAATCAAATTTCATTTCCAGATCAATTCCTTCAATCTTAACTATATCAGTTGGATAATCCTTTTCTTCCTTATCCTTCACTTGACATATAATTTCCTTTATATCCTTGGTTACAATTTTCCTTTCCTTAGTTTACAAAATGCCCTTTTTTCCCACACCCATGACAGAGAAAACTCATTGCAGGACAGAACTTCGAGTTCGCCTTATGACCAGCTTTCCCACATCTATAACAAGTTACAGCTGACGATGAAGCTTCCTCTTTGCCTTTCTCATATACCGAGGCCTTACTATCTTTCACCTCCTTGACCTGTGTTACATCCTCCTTCACATCTAACTTTTCCACCTTTTCCTCAGACTTCCCTTTGTCATTTTTTAATTCATCAACACATTTAATCATGTGTTCAACCCTCTTGGCTATGCTTACCACCTCGTCAAGAGGTGGTTCATCTTTGAGCCATAATTCCTCTCTAATTTTATCTTCTCTGCATTTCAAAACTAGCTGATCCCTCAAACGTTCCTCGTTGGCAGGACCAAACTTACAAGTAGAAGATAATTTTCTCAAGGCAGTCAGATACTCCTCTACTGACTCTTCTTTACCTTGCTCCCTTCTTCCAAAATGATATCTTTCCATTATGGTACTAACACGAGGCAAATAATGTTTGTCTAGTTGCAGCAAAGAGACCTCATACTCATCCAAACCTCTCTGTTCTTGATGTGACAAAGCGGGTAAATTTTCTAGAACCTCCTGCCCTTCCCCACCAAGGCAATGCATTAATAAAGAGTATTTCCTCTCCGCACTTAAGTTTGCGCCGCAAACTCTCGCATAGTGCGCAAAAATCTTTTTCCATTTGCTCCATTTTACCCTTGGCTCACCTGGATCACTCAAAAAGAACGGAGGTGTTGTTACATTCTGCATTCTTGTACTTTGGACCACTTAAAATACAGTGCACCTCATTTTATTTTCAATTTCCCTTTCTATTTGCTATTATGCCAATTTTATATTTCTTTTTATTTTCCTCAAACAGCTATTTTTTCCAAACTGCACTACCTTTACTTACTTCCTCAGATCTTTACACAACTTTTTTTTAAAAAAAAACAAAATTCAACAACTTTGTTCTTCACTTAGCAAGTTTTGTATATCTTGCACACTAAGACTCTTGACATGACCTTACTTCCCCCATCAAAACGAAAACGAATTTTAAACAAACAATTGCAGAGTAAGAAGAAAATAAATTATATATATATATCAGTTTTTCAGAATTTCTACGACGCTTTCCTCACTTTTCCTTTCAAATCCAATAGACAGCGTCGCATCGCGTAGCAAAACTGCCACACATCTGAAATGTACACCTTCAATATCACGAAGAGATGAGACCGTTTTAAATTGAGCTTTCCTTTTTTTAGCGCGAAGAGAAACTGCTGCTCCAGCTCTCCAAAGACTGACCTGTGCCCTTTGAACTCGCGTCTGAAGTCTCACGATGAGTCATTCATTTCCTCGCCGACTCCCCTTCCACATTCCATAACGTCATCACATTTGAGAATACTCCGAGGAAGAAGGAGCTCGCACCGCATATCAACTGCTCAACCTGGATGAAAAACGGTAACCAATTTCACTGTTTGCCACACTTTAAACTCCACAGCAATTTCTTTTTCAGGGTTACGCTGCTTTACTCTCCCTGATTTCCATTCCTTTCCAACCCAAATCTTGAACACAGCCGCAGGAGAGGTCACAATTCTTTTTTTTTAAACTGACAAAAAATGTTGTACCTCTCTTTATTACTTACAGCTGCAGGGAATGGAATTTCACCTTTCTTCACGACAGAGTTATATTAAACCTCTCATAAATCCTTCAGCACACTTCCTCTTGCTAACCAACTGCCGCTGGAGAAATCATTTAATCTCTCATTTAAATTAACTGCCGCCGGGGAAGCTCAAAGTCAGTATATGAAACAAAATTATACGTCGCAATATTCCAGTTCCTTTTGCTTATAAATAATGCCAATCTTCATTTGAGTTCCTTCCAAAGTCATTAAATTGCTTTAAAAAAAACGTGACAAACCACTTAGCTTGATGTTAGGGTGTTCTTCCTTTATCTTTCTAGTCTATCCCGTCCTCGTCGCCAGTGAAAAGTCGTAAATAAACGTAGATATATGTTGTAGATTAAAGTCAGGTTTTTTCTTAACACCCTCACCATCAGCTGTCAAGCAGTAACTGAATACATAAGAATGCTCTTCATCTTAACATTCTAGGTTCCATGAAACCTACCTAAGATAGACATAGAGAGCATACTACAAATCGCACACGGAATAATTCTTGCATATCGTACTCTGGATCATTTCCCTTCAAATCTTTGCGGAGATATACACACATCTGTTCAAATACATATCTCTGTGTAGATGCTTCCCACTGACTGAAGACTTCCATAACGGACTGAACGTCGTATTTTACAGTGTCGGTAACCCATTTACGTGCTAACTCATTCAGTACTTCTCTCTCTTGATAGTCAGGCAGTCGACTCCGCAACTGTCTACGTGCTGTTTTAGGGGTTGTATTAGGCGACCCAAAGAAAGGTGAGAAAAGACCAGTGACAGTGTTTGCTACTCTCTGTCGAACAGAGGGAGAAGCTGGCGGACCGGCAGAAACGCTGGAAAAGACATGCTGATGTAAAGCAGAAGTCGAGGCAGTAGCAGAAAGAGTATTAGGATAAGCAATTGGAGCAGTAGGCGAAGTCGTAGAAAAAGTAGATGGAGTATGTAGCAAAGGCGGCGGCCCTTGAGAGGGCTGCGCCGGAGGAGTAGAAACCAGCTGAAGAGGAGCTGGTGCTTGTGGAAGAACTGGCGTTCGTGCAGCGGGCGTGGTATAACAAAGCGTTGCGGGGGTGCAGTAGCATCTTGTGCATAGGGGGAGTGAACTCAACAAGTGGGGCATTAGAGGATCACTCTCAAGTTTCTCCGTTGATCCTTGTCCTTTATGTGGCAGAACCGGATAGCATTTGTCTACTGCTAACTTCCTACTTCTAAGCGTTTGTTCACTCTCTTGCTCTTCCTCGTTATCCCTGAACGCAATGGCAGCTTGTACCATTGACATACCTCTTTTATTCTTCTTTGCTAATTTCATTTCTTTCTGTTTGGCTTCTTTGCGCCATAGGCGAAAGGAGTCAAACATCGCCGGCCGGGCTTTCTTCTTGAAAAGTTTCACCTCTAGATTATCTAAAATCTCTGTGTCTAAGCTACCATATTGATGCCATTTTAAAACACCATCTTTTCTGGTGTATTTTATCCACACTTCATTATACATGATAGGGCTTACGCCGTGCTTCACGTAGAGCTCATATGTTGGAGTTCCAATCGGAGGAACCGGACACGAATCCTCCAATCGGGAGTCCCTACTACAACCAAGACAAAACAAGTTTCCAAGTCTGCTAAAACCAGGCATCTTCGCTCACTAGTCTAGCTTCAAACTTCAAAGGATTATCGAATACGATATTCTCGTGAATACATGAGTCCCTCGGCTTTGGCGCTTGCAAGTTCCAAATCAAAGCGTATCTCAAGGATACCAAAACTAAGAATTAAACTAAGGACTGGGAGACGCTCCACTTATACTTAACTGAAGTATTGATGATCGATGACGTCACTAGAAGACTCGTCTATCGTTTCGCTCTACCAAGCATCAATGGGACCAAAACAGGGCGATAGTCAGGGCAGCAGTCCTTCGTAGCCGCCGGGACGCGGGGAACCTCGCAGCAAAGACCTTCGGAACCACGTCGACATACAGGGGTCACTGAAGTGGCTGGCCGTCCTCTGGAATTTTCACACGAAGCTCCTCACGAACATCTGGCTTGGACCGACACCGCTTGATACCGCCCCGAGTTGGGCGCCAACTGAGGTACCGGGTTTTTAGGGACCCGGCGGTGCCAGGGGGAACACCCAGAGACCTCTTGAGTTCTTCCTGTTCTGGACCACAGAAACACAGAGTCTTCTAGGTGATGTCAAGGATCGAGTTTTATTGGCTGCAACCAAGTAACAAGCGTCCTAGAAGTACAACAGCACGGTGTGTATATTCTCAGGAGACTGTTTGTTTTTACAGAGCCAGCCTTCTCTTTTTATACACAATATTACACTTCAGGCAAGAATTCCTAGTTTTACAGTTTGGTCATATACATATTTTCACAACAAAGAAAAAGCAAAGTCATGATGGCAAGCCCATATTTTCGTTTGTCCAGTTTGTGATAGATTACCCAGCAAGGCCCAGAATTTCCATCAGATATCGATGTAACCCCAATAAAATCGGGCACCTCCTCCTTGTAAAACTAGCCATAAAGAAGAAACAGGGACAGGTGTGTGTATGGTAAAGCGTGGTTTGTATGCGATGATCGGTTTATGACATGTTGTGCCTTGATGCTAATCTCGCTCGGTCATTGGGTTGGGGACTGCCCGAACAGGTTTGGCTGGAGGCAGTGGAGTCAGCTCGCCCAGGTCACAGAGGAGTCAGCAAAGGTGTATGTGTCCTTTCAGCTCGAATTCGGCCTAGGTCAATTGACTATGTAAGGGCAACCACAAGATGGATGCCGCTCACAAAATGGAACCCGAGGGTTCAAGACAGAAACTACGATTTAAGGGTGATTTCGTCACTCGATTATGACACAAATGCACAGGTATAATGTCCCAATCATTACCGGTCTGCCGATACCAAATTCGTCATGGTATGATGATATTTTCTGACCCGAGTCTAAAGCCTCGGTACCATATAATAGCAGGGTCCAGAATTTTCAGTACACACTACAACACCGAACCAGCATACCTGAACAGTCGACTCAAATTCCACGCACTCCAAAGGACCCTACAATCAGCCCAGCTCTCCTACGCCGAGGTCCACCGCACCAGAAAGACCAGATCGGGAGGCCTCTCCTTCTCCTTCCTCAGGCCAGGACCTGGAAAACCCTTCCGCTTCACCTTAGAAAGACAACATCTCTCCCCATCTTCGCAAGAAACCTCAAAACGTGGCTCTTCAACAGACCCCTCCTTGATGGACCGGACCCTGCACCACCCCCACCCCCAGCACCTTGAGACCCTTACGGGTGAGTAGTGGCGCTTAGCAAACTACTGATTGATTGATTGATTGGATAGGACATATATTTTTCATATGTCTTAACAGCAACACCTCCAAATTGTCTTTTTGCTGTGGAAATGTTAGTAGCACCATTGGCTAACACAGGGTTACACACTGCTATTCCAGCCTGGCTAACCTCTGAATGGTACTACGAAGTAGGTAAGTAAGGTATCAAATTAATCATGATATTAAACCTACCTGACTCACAGGTTGAATTATTTAGTGTCACTATTGAACAAAGCAACTTTTAAAATCGTGTCACTCTGTAACCCAGCTAGACCAGCGACCTCACAAAGGATGTGGCACACAGACAGCTTTCTTTCTACCAGGGGAGAAGTGCGGAAACCTCCTTGGCCCAGGAACAAAGGCAGTTACTGCAGAGCAAGGTGGTACCTCCTTTCCCAGGAAGGCCACTCGGGGTGTTAGCCCAAAAGGCAAGCTTCAAACGAGAAGCCAGCCTTTGAGGGCCTCACTGCAACAACACTGGAAAGCATAGTACCTGAACTGCAGAAAACTTGGAGACAGAGATGAAAATCCTGTCCCTAAACCGTAGCCCACTGCTAACCACACCTCTAGGGTGAGTTGCATGCTCCTGACAACCAAGCAAGGGTTGTGCCATGTTGAAAGGGGCACTATGGGATAGCTAGAAGCCATACATTGCAGGAAACCCATCAATAGGTAGGTAGGGACCCAGTAGGCCATTGGCATAATCGTGAGGTCCCCTTGGGGCTCTTTCCTGGGATAAATTTGGTACTCCTGGCACCCATGCCCCTCAGATCATGTTGAAATCGAAGATAGGATCGATGAAGGACTGCCCTGCTGCCCTTAACCCACACAGAGAGAAACTGAACCATCAAGAGGGCTGCACCTGCTGCACTTTAGGGCTATTGAGATTTGAAATTTACCTGTGGCTCCTGACACGGGGAAAGTTGGTTCCTGCCTTCACCCACAGCAGCGACTCCAAGGATAAGTCAGCTGATCCCCTGAAACCAGCCTCAGGGACACAGGAGCTGAAAGAGCCCAAACCGACAAGTTGGTAGTCACCACAGACTAGTTGCCACTACCAGTTGCTGGATGCACAACAGGACAAATCCGATAAAGCCAAAAGTTGGATCTGTGTCTGCCAGACTCTGGAGTGTTATCAAGGACTTGTTTGTCATACTCAAGGGACACTAGCCTCTGCCTAAGGATTTTGCCCAACTCCAGAGCAAGCAGACCAGTAGCTCAAGATCGGCTGGCCTGTAACTTAAAAACAGAGGACTTCAAAGGAACCCTGTTTACATGGCAAAAGGCGTACCTCATCACCTGTGGACTGAGGGATCACCACAGAGACATCCCTTTTGACAGCACCACAACTGGAGCATCCTTTGAGCATCTTTTGCCTGTATCCTCTGCATCAACACCACTCCATTGATGTCTATGGTGGTCATCCTGTAAAGTTTGGAACTTGCATAAAAAATGCTCTGGTGGCTAGGTAACTGTCCAAAGTATCCTTACTGGATCCTATACCTTTTTGCTGCTGGATTTGGTCATCCAAGCCTGGCTGGAGTGCCAACATTAGCTCTTTCAAACTTTTGAAAAGTTTACAAACTTTCTGTTCACAATTGCTTCTTTGCGGTTGCAATTAAAAGTGATAAAAGTGTCTAAAAATTGTATCTCTGGAACAGTCAAATAAGAGGGGGGGATGGAGCTAACGTTTAGGTTCACCGAGGTACATATGATTAAAAAAAATATGTAAATGTCAGATCTAAAAACCTAACCAAGGGAAAGGGGATTCCAGTAAATGCGAGAAAAAAGAAAAGAAATATTCTTTTTTTGAGTCCCCTAATTCACCCAGGGTTGCCCCTAGGTGACATGCTTCATCACTAGGGCCATCCCAAACAGCAGCTGTTCAGGCGTGCTGCGACTCATGGAACTATGTAGCAGCACTCTTTATGAAAAATGTGTAGTGCAGTGTTGGTGGAGTGGTGGGAGTGATGTTAAAAATACCTAACTAGTGAGCCAATATTTTATTTGTGCTCCTAGTTGGTATGGATAAAAGAGAATTCTTCGTAAACTAGCTCATAATGTCCCTTTAAGCTGGTCATTTGGGACAGACCAAAACCTGGGACAGGTTGGTCATTCACTTCTATTGGCCTCAGATGTCAAAAAAGATGTGTGCTGCTGAACGGGCTGATTCCCTGCCTGTCCGACTTCTGCGAACTCCCTCACTGACCCAGCAGACTCGGTCCCACTTCTCGCGGCCCCCGCTTCGCGGGCGCCGCTCGAGCTACTGACTCACCACAGGACTACCAGGAACAGCGAGAGGAGCCTGTAGCGATGCCCAACCCCTGCGGGACTGCGAGGACCAGTGGGCGTTGCGGCTGGAGAATCGCCACAGCTGGTCCTCTTCTCGCCCCCCTCCCGCACGGATAAATCTGCGGAGGGCTTGGGTACTGCGTGTGCTGCTGAACAGGCTGATTCCCTGCCTGTCCGACTTCTGCGAACTCCCTCACTGACCCAGCAGACTCGGTCCCACTTCTCGCGGCCCGATCTTCGTGGGCGCCGCTCGAGCTACTGACTCACCACAGGACTACCAGGAACAGCGAGAGGAGCCTGCAGCGACGCCCAACCCCTGCGGGACTGCGAGGACCAGCGGGCGTTGCGGCTGGAGACTCGCCACAGCTGGTCCTCTTCCCGCCCACCTCCCGGCTTAAACAGACCTCGCCGGACGCGCCAGCGGGACGCGCGCGGGGCAAAGCGCGGAGCCGTTCGAGGCCGTTCGAGGACCGGAGAGACCGGGCCCGGGCAACTCCCCCTGGCTGGCCCAGTACCACCACCTCATCTTCTACTGACATGGGACTACCAGGGAAACGAGAAGCAAAACCGCCTTGGCCGGAGTAGGAGTTCCGAAAGGTACCATTGATAATTACTTTGTGAAAGCTGGCTCATTACTGATAGATGAAATCTCCGTGCTAGAACGTCTTATCTCCCAAGAGATTGACTGGGTGAGGAGATCATCAATGGGTCCAATGGCTCTGGCTAAAACACCGGAAGAAAGGCCAGAACCTCATGGTAACATCCAGATTGGTTCTGAGACAATCCTTTCTGCTTCCAACATAGATCTAACCATTGAGGGCTCTAAGGACCCAGAGGATATGAGCCTCATGACCTTACCGGCGACTCGTACATCATCTGTGCCACCCCCAGCTTCTAGTAAGGATCTGGCTACCTCCTGCATTACTGAGAATACCCCAGAATTACAGAGAGGGGCAAGGGAGGGAGCCATCCAAAAAAAGAAGAAAGGAGGGCAAACCAAAGGAGGCAGTAAGCTAAAAATAACAGAGCCCAAACTTGTAGGGGACGCTGGTATCCATGGCGGTAAGACTTCGGGACAACCATCCATGAATACCAGGAACACTCGAAAAACTGCCTCCCGACCCACAGACCCACCCCTCCATCAAGCTGACATCTCCATAGACTCCACAAATGAGGATATCACTCTTGCAGATATTGGCACACTTATCAAGTCACTCTTAAGTCCCTTGGAAGCCCGATTAATAAAGATCGACGCAAGGCTGGTCAACATCGAGAAATCAACAGTCCAGCTGGCAGATAGCCTTAAGTCAGAAACCAAGGGCTCCAAAACAGGGCCAGATAGCACGCTTAAAAAGAGTACAGATCAAACAATCCCGTTGAAGAAAAATGGTCCTTCCTCCTCGCAAAACTTAAAAACTATACCCAACCAAAATAAGATGATGCAAGCCCCTGCTAATGCAAATAAAACTATAACATCCACAATAACTCAATCATCCACACAAACTCAGACACCAACCCCTACGACTTCAAACACAACTAGCAAACCCACACATAAGTCTGATTCCCCAGACAGAGTAAAGAGTGCCACCAGGCCCCTGGATAACATCCAGACCAATACTCAAAAACCTAAACCCGTAAATTTACCTCCGGAGGCATCCGCCTACACAGTGATTCTGGCAGGGGTGCCTGAACTATCCCCCAATTCCATTGAGACGATAACCTCGCTTAAAAACAAAGTCATCAACTGGCTGTCCATATACAGACCCCTCCCGCAAGGAACAACTAGCGATGTACTCAGGGTGAGACGCGTCGCCTGGGCGGGCAATCTGAGAAAGACAATCAGGGGTGACTGCATCGTGGTTAGCTTTAGGGATCCAAGGACACCCTCGTACATTTGTAGTTGGGCCCCGGACGACCAAGGGAACTTAATCCAGGCTCGACCCCTCTCATTCTTCTACCCATCAAGTATCTATCTATCTGAAGATCCCAGATGGGGGTACCACCAGGAGTTATTGGGAGAGTGGGAAACCAACAGCATAGAGAGAAGAGAGCCCCATTACCGTAGGAACGCGCCCCCTGAACACCTACCATCATATGAAGAGGGGGGGGTGGGAGTACAGCACCAGAAGGAGAGGGGGATGGGGTGGCAGACCGAGAGGAGTCCCTGGCCCACATAGATTGCATCACCCAGCCTACCTTCCAATTTCAAATAGGTAGGGTACCCTGGAAATGGTTGATTGACTGGTCGATTCGAACATAAGGGCGGTGGACAACCCACCTATAGCAAATATTGGCGAGGATAGATCAACCACCGGAGACCAACTCCGGTCACAAACAAAATCGAAAACCACTCCTGACACTCTAAACCATTTCCAAGACTACCTTAGTTGACATCAGGGACAACACTATCAACTTAGAGGTTGAACAAAGGAGAATTGCCACAATTTTTAATGGCAAATCCTACTCCCCCCCCCACAGAAGACATCCCGTTTAATACCGAGCTACCACCACCAAGGCCCGCTGCGCTCAACATAATTTCATGGAACGTAGCGGGTATTGGCAATAAAATCGAATGTCCCGACTGGCTATCATTCATCAGTTCAAAAGGAATCTGCCTTCTCCAGGAAACCTGGGCAAGAGAAGAGTTCACTTGCCCAGGTTTCGAAGTTTTTTCAAAAAAGGTAAATGGGGGGGCAAGGGACGTCCGTCAGGAGGGTTGGCATCCTTGAATGCCTCCCACCTGGGTTGTAAGGCTAGGTGTTTAGTCGAGGATTCTGAGGACATTCTACCCGTCCTCCTAGAATGGCCAAATCTGGTTAAGTTGTTGGTCATAAATGTATACTCGAGACCCGTGTCTATATCAGGGGAATCGAAAACGATGGAGGATCTCTCAGCTTTCCTGAGCGATGTCCCAAGGTATCTCCCGCACTTGGTAGCAGGCGACCTCAATTCCCACTACGAGCCACTTCCTGGCTTGTTGGAAGGACCTTCCCTAGAGGAGGATGCCAGTCACCGTGGCTCCACCACCAAGAGCCTGGACACCCCTTGCATTACAAATTACAGCATTGACCCTTAACTATGGTCTAAGAGCATGCAATGGGCGTACAATATCAGACAGCCCCTGTAAATGTACTTTCAACAAACCAGGCAGTGAATCCAGACTAGATTATATTCTAGTCCAAATATCAAACTGGACTCGAATAATTGATTTTAGGGTACAGAGTAGAGAGGATAGTGACCACAACGCCCTTATACTTGAATATGCCATTCCAGGTATAGAGGAAAAGAGCTTGGATAACGGAAATCCAACCACTGGGCTACTCCTAGAGAATAATAGGAGGAGAGTGAGGTGGGGGAAACTGGCAACAAATGATTTAAAACCATCCAGGCTTTACGCCAGGATAACTCCAGTACTTGAAAAGGCATTTGGTCATGCCGATAAACTAGATGACCGAGGAAATTTAGAATCACTGGGACAAACCCATAAAGAACTAATAAACGACCTACAGCTAGACCTATTCGCAGAAGCACCAGCAAAAAACAGTCTGTTAAATAAAAAATCCTGGTACAACGCCGCATGCCGGGATTCAAAACGAGAACTCCTATCTGCAATTAAGGCCCATAGATCCCGCGAGATAATACAAGGGAAAAGACGGGCCTATAGGACAATGCTGGCAAATGCCAAGGCCGAATGGGACCAAAAGCACTGGGAAGATCTGTCTGAGGCACTAGCCAATAAAGATTCTCGCAAATTTTGGCGAGTGGTTAACCATGGGTCAGAGGACCTCCCCTCTGCCATTGAACCCAATATTGCTCCTGCACTATGGCAGGAACACTATCAATCCCTATACTCAATGGAGGGCACGCCGAAGACTAATCCTAATAGTATTGCTATGACTGGTCGGGGGGGTGATCTGTTCATGTTAAAAGAGGTCCGTGCCGCAATTGAGGGGCTGGCAGGAGGCAAAGCACCGGGGCTGGATGGGGTCCCTGGAGACCTCTTTAAACAGGAACCAGAGATATGGGCACCGTACCTACTGCTGATATTTAATGCGGTGCTTGGGGGCATGGAGGTTCCAGATACTTGGCTGGGCGCAGAGGTGGTCCCTATATTTAAAAAGGGATCCCCTCTGCTCCCAGCCAACTTTCGCCCAATAAGCCTCATTGACGTCTCGCAGAAGCTTTTTGGTAGATTACTACTGAATCGCTTGCAGAATTGGCTGGAGGAAACAGGCACTCTCAGCCCATACCAAGCTGGATTTAGGAGGGGTGTTTCCACAATCGACCAAGTATTTAGGTTTAATCTTATCTACTGGAGGAGGGCACTTATCGAGGGCGGCACCCTATATACGGTCTTTGTGGACCTGCGTGCCGCCTTTGATCTAGTGCCAAGAGCAAAATTGTGGGAGGTAATGACAGAATTAGGCGTCCCAAAAGATATCCTTGCGATTCTAATTAAACTACACCACAACAACTTCGCAAGGGTCAGATGTGGGAGAAGTGGAAAACGGACTGATAGATTCCCCATTCGCAGAGGGGTGAGGCAGGGTTGTGTGCTTGCACCTACCCTGTTCTGCCTCTTTGTGAACGGGGTAATCTCACACCTGACCGGGATTGCCAACACTGACGCCCCAAAATTGACTGGCAGCAGGGTGCCCGCCATTATGTTTGCGGACGACACCCTGCTGCTATCTAAAACCCCGATGGCCATACAGAGGGTGCTCGATGGCCTCCAGGAGTTCTGCACAGAAAGGGGGCCTCGAAATAAACCCCCAAAAAACCAAATTCATGATTTTAAATCCCAAGTCCTCAAAGCGCCCAAATCCCCTACTTGGCTCTGTGCGTCTAGAAAGGGTACACACCATAGAGTATTTGGGGTTAACGCTAAATCAAAACTTGACGTGAGGGGCCCACCAGACAAAAGCCAATATGAGGTTAGCCCAGAAGGCGGGGGGCATCATGAGAATTGCGTCAAAGTCAACTTTCCGCCCTCTGTCCCCCGCTATCCAAATTTATAAAATGCAGGCTCGGGGTGGTGTTATCTATGGGGGGGAGTTATGGGGCCACACGTCATCTTCCAACTTACAGGTGACGGAAAATAAATTCACAGACAGCTTACTGCCCTACCATCAAGTACTCCACTCCTGCCCCTGAGACTGGACTTGGCACTGAGGCCCATCGGAGAGGAACTGGGGCTAAAGCCCATAACATTCTGGTGCCGCATATGGAGCAGCCAGGACCTCACTTCCTATCGATCTGAGCTGCTGGAATTTTTAACTTTACCTAACGCTTCCAAGATACCTTGGCTAAATTATATTAAGTCAACATGTGAGTCCCTCGGACTACCAGAACTGAGGTCACATCCAGAAAGCACAAGCATCAGGATTTCAAGGAAAGCACTCTCCGGAGTATATTATGAAAAAAGGCTTACCCAAGTCCTGGCCAGTGCTCGAGTGGGTTCTCTGACATATGCCTTTATTGTAACTAAAGACTTACATAATTTTGAAAGCGTTTTGGATGCAATGGCTCCCGTTCTAACAAGGAAACTCTTTTTGCAATGGAGGTACGGGACTCTTCCCCTAAAGACTTTCACCAAAGCATGGGCGGGACAGCCGTCTACTGAGTTATGCCCTGCTTGTGCCCATACTAAAGAGAGTGAAGTCCATGTTATTTTTTTTTGCCCAGCCTACCACAAAAGCAGACGATACTGGCTGCTCACACTACTGAGAAATTTGGGATTCAGAACTTTCCTCCCAGCATTTAGAGTTTTAAAAACAGACTTATCCCCGTCAACGGTGTTTGCCCTGGCCAAATTTTTAACAGCAATGTGGCACGCCAGAACCCGACATATAAAGATGGCAGGGGACCGTTGAAAATCTCTCGTTTTTGGCATACTGCTACTCATGTTTTAGTATTTTTTTTAACACATTTTTTTATTGATGATTAACTGTTGTATATCTTTTATGATCAATAGATCGAAATAAAGATTTGAAATGAATAGCTAAAAAAAAAAAGATGAAGGAGTTCTGTTGCTACTGTGTTACCTGTCAAGTCAGTTGCAAAACAGGTAGCTAGCCAAAGGCTACCCACATATCACTTTCAGTGGTAGGGACTCCCTTTAAGGGGGTAGGGATTGATATAGTTGGTCCTATAGACCCACCAACTGCCTCTGGGCACAGGAATATCCTGGTGGTAGTGGACCATGTCACTACATACCCAGAAACCATAACCCTTAGGACAGTCACTGCTCCTGCAGTATTAAGAGACTTGCTTGATATTTTTACCAGATGGGTTTTCCTAAGAGGTAATTTCACATACAGATACAACTTTTATGTGTGCTTATCTGAAAGCAATGTGACATGAATGTGGAGTGACTTACAAATCTTATTGAAAGATTTAATAAGATCATGAACGGCATGATTATGGGTTTACCTGATAAACGCAGGAAGAGATGGAATACTCTTCTCCCATGCAAGTTGTTTGTCCATGGGGAGATTCCTGGGAAAGGAGGATTCGGTCTCTTTGAACTGATCTTTGGACACCCTTTCCGTTGTCCTTTAAGTTTGGTCAGAGAAGGAGTCGAAATAGAGCATCCTAGATTATGTAATAGACCTTTGCTCAATGATGGCTGAATACATGGAAAGACAAACTGAAACTTTGAGGCCAACCAGGAACTTGTTCAGTGTGGTTATGACCAAAAGACATTTCTTATGGAATACCAGGCTGGGAAATTGGTTTAAATTTTGGGACCTGTAGCATCCAGAGCACTCGAAGGCAAATGGTGGTCCTTACCCTAACTTGGAAAAGAAGGGTGAAGTCAAATACTTGGTGGACTTAGGTACTCCAAGAAATCCTCATAGGGTGATTCATGTGAATAGGCTCAAGTTACATCATGACAGAACTGACATTACAATGCTCATGGTGACAGATAGTGGAGAAGAGGAAAAAGGTAAACTTCTCACTGACCTGATGTCAGTCAATGTCAAAGATGGCTCAGTAGAGGGAAAAGCTCTCTCTACCACTCTGAATCTAATCAGCAGAGAGACTGTTACAGCTTGCATGGGCAGTTTGCTGACTTGCTTTCCTTGATACTGAGTTTGACAACATGGTGCACATATGATGTGGACACAGGTGACAGTTTACCTGTCAAAAGTGAAATTTACAGAGTGCCACACCAGGTCAATGCTAGCATTAAAGCAGAGGTTTACAAAATGCTAGAGCTGGGGGTGATTGAGCTTTCTAGTAGTCCATGGTTCAGCCCAATAGCTCCGGCGCCCAAACCAAATCCAAAAGGAGGAAATCCAGAATTAAGATGGATGTGGATCACAGAGGCCTGAATACAGTCACCAAGACTGATGCTCATCCCATACAAAAAACAGATGAGCTCATTGATAAGTTGGGGACTGCAAGATATTTAAGCCAGTCAGTCAGTCAAGTAATCTTTATTTCAATCGTAGATCATAAAAGATACATAGTAACCAATGTGAGAAGTTGGCCTGATATATGATGTCTCCAATTCTGGGGGCACCTTGTATCAGTACAATCAATCCCTTATGGTGATGGTTGTACGTCAACCTTATAGATAAGCTATCCTAAGGGTAGCATGGACTAAGCAGCCTTACAGGCTTAACTCAAGAGGTCGTGTTAAGCGAGCTGTTTTACCAATCACAATCCTGTAATATCAAATGAAAGGACACCACACAAGTTATATATTATAAAAATATATTTATTAATTACTAGAATAATCCTCTATACTCTTTATGAGTCTAGAAGAACAAGCGTTTAAACAAAAGCACAGTTAAACATATAGAAGTTGCACAATTATGGTTGAGGCCGGGGGGCCACGCAAACCATATATTAAAAAGTGGTATAAGTATCACTAATCGAACAGTGGTCAGGCCTAGGGCCTGGGGAATCACTGGGAGCAGTCGGGAATAGCAATGCTGAAGTCGGGAAAAGCCAGCGGGATTCGGGTGCAGCGCTTAGAGCACACACATGCACCACTGTAAAGTCAATGGTGCGTAAAAGTTATAAAGTTACTGTAAAAGGAGATTTCCGCTTAACCTAGAAGGACAAAACTTTAGACACATATACTAGAGGTGTGTACCAGTACAGGAGCACCGGCGTTGCTGAGATACCTCACCCACAGGAAGCGGGTGCACGGGTGCAATGTAGTGTCGGGTTTCGTCACGCAGGTTGCTGGTGACTGAAGATGAAGATGCTGCAGGCGTTGTGAAGAGAAGTGTACGGTGTGATCCAAGGGTGGATCGAAGATAAAGATGATCTGAAAGCAGAGGAGACAGAGTCTGGGTCACTCAGCAGTGATCAGGGTGGAACCAGGAAGGAACCAGGCAATGTCGGGCGCAATCAGGTTGATGTTGTGAAGCTTGTCTCCGCTGCCACGTGGCTCTGGGGCACCGAGGATGTCCAGGAGTTGATCACGAGCTGTCCAAAGAAGGCTCCCGCTGTTGGCGGTGTCGGCTTCCGGATTGGAGCAAACAACCCTTGGCAAGCGCAACCCACGCAGGATTCGAAGATTGCTTAATACTCAGACCAGGAGGGTCAGAGCGGGTGCTCCTTTTCAGGGGAGCGAGGGCAAGTCTGGATCAACCAGACTCACAAGTTAGATTTCAAAGTTCGTCGGTACAGGGGGCGTTAGCCAACGGGCAAGCGACCAGACCAACGCGTTGAGCCAAAAGATGCAGAAGGGCCCCACGCAGCACTCGGTGAGTGTAGAGGGGTGAGCTTCGGTGCAAGAGTGGCTCAGGGCTGGTGCTTCTCAAACCCCAATGTACAGCTTCGAGGGGGCCTCGGATGCTGCACGGTCAGCGCCTCATGGTCTTTCCAAGATGGCGGGCCCCACGCTTCAGGTCGCCTCCATGGGTCTCAGCTCTGCAGGGACTGTGGAACGGGCTGTTAGAAGGCAGGCACGCTGGGTCTTGTCGATCTCTGTGGCTCGAGTTCCGGCGGGAACTGCAACAAAGAAAACTTCGAGGTGCTAGATGGTGCCTGTTTGCACAGGGTGGTCACTCCTTGACCACAAGGGAGATTCTTCAGTCTTCTACGTCGAGTAGGATGTCGAAGGGTCCAGAGTTTCATTTCATAAGTTTCAGTCAGGATAATCTGAGTGCGTTGGCACTGCTCCTATTCGTATACCAATCTTGGGGGCTGGATTACCTGCTAGGTCCCTCCTATGGGTGGGACCCAGGAAGGGGGTGGTTACACCCCTTTCCCTTTGTCCAGGGTCGCGCTGGGACTGGGGCTGGTGTGCCCCAGAACCGGTTTGACCGGATTATGCAAGGGGAAGCCTTGTGCGCCCCAGGCACTGTCTAGTTTCTTTCCGCCCTCCCTGCCCCAATACACTATCTCCTGTCTGGGGTGGTGTAGCACCTCCCCGCGACAGGAAACCCTTTGTCCAGGCCTCCTCTGCCAAGTTTCGGTCAGCAGCAGGAGGTCAGACTTGTGTCGGTGGCAGCAGCATCCATTTTGTGACGCTGAGGCTCTGGTTAGGATTACCCGCTTTTTAGTAAAGTAACATGTCTTCTCCCTCTAGAAGGGTGGAATGCTATCCCCGTCGAGAGGACTGTCGAGGGGATAGTATTCCATATCGTATGACACCTTACACGACATGTTCTGATAAAGCCAAACCAAAGTTAGCACATAAACGCAATGGATTATAATGCACTTAAGAGTATATGGTATGGCATTATCCCGGAATAGCTAAGGGAGTTGTTCCCGATAGCTGCAGACAGGCTCAGCTCATGCTTGAGCACCATCTCATGTAATACCAAGCACTCTGACTCCAGGATTGATAAGGCCTGCCATAGGAGTGATTTATAGGTTTACATGTGTCCAGATATAGGTTTAGATATAGGTATACTATATCTAAGCAAGGGGTGATTACACCAACTTGCCCCAGCTGAGTGATCAGCCAGTTGTGTCAATTTAAGAACCAGCCAGGGGTGGCAAAAGCTATGCTGCAGCCCCTGGTAGGCCTTTGATGCACCCATGCCCTTGGCACCTATAGTGCACTATATAGGGGCTGACAAGGTGTCCAGTACCAATTTGGTTATGCACCTAGGGTGCATGGAGTCCATTTTAAGGAGAGAGCAGATAGCCTGGGGCCCTGATTAGCAGGAAACCAGGCCAACTAAGTCGAAAACTAGTTAAACACAAGGCAAAAAATCTGGGGTAACCATAGTCAGGTGTCCACCTTCCTACACAACCCCCCCCCCCCCAAACGAAAGGAGATAAGGCTATCCTTGACCAGGTAAGCCTATATTGCCTGAGTGGTTATATAAGGAAGTACCTGCACTAGCATGGTTACCCCCTGTCTCATAGTCCACTAAGCAATCCCTCACCCTTGGGGTATTAGAGGGACTCCACCATAGGGAATCACTACCTTGGGTGTGTTTTTGCAAAGTAAAAGGCTGGTTTTGATATGGAGTATTGAAGTGAGGCTCAACTAATTTAGGGCTCAGCTTCCTCCAATTATCTTCCCCCATGTGTGCCTTTCTTTCTTCAACTGAGTTGCACTGTGCTCTCAGGGTCAACCTCTGGCTACCTAAAGCTGGAGGCTGGGTCCCATTTGTTGGCTTACTGGAGAGACAGTTCAGGTTTGGGCCCTTTGGGTCCCAGGTTTGGCTGTGCCCAACAGAATCCATCTGTGGGAGGTCCCTAACTACTTTTAAGGGGGATCCCTCAGGAGTTTTTAAAGTTTTCACCTGGCCAGGGCTGCTAGCTTCGGTGCCCGATATCTGCTGATGGGGGTGCTTTATTTGACAGGGGGCCCTCTGGGTCTCACTGTCCTTCTTGTCCTCTGCAGCCCTGGGCTGACTAAGGCAAGGTAGAGAGGGGCAGGTTACCTGCTCCAGACTGGGTCCCACCTGAGAAGGGTCCACTGCCATCAGGGGCTCTGTCAGGCTAGGCCTAGCAACCTCTGGGACAGTTCCTTCATCAGGGGTAAGATCAGTTCCCTGAGGAGGCTGATCCTGTCCTAATGTCTGGCGGAAGGAAAATTTCTCTTCCTCCTCAATGCTCTCTGTTTGTGTGGAGTGATCCATCATTTCAGGTTTCACAACACAGGAATCAGTTCGAGTTTGGGCTGTGGCGATCACTGCCCCACCAACCTTTTCAGGAGGAGACTCAGTTTGGGTATGGGCTGTTATCATAACAGCTCTGCTAACTTGTTCAGGAAGGGCTTCTGCTAAAGATGGGGCTGAGACTTGCACAGCCCTACCATCCTTTTCAGGAAGGACATCTTGGATTGGGGCTGTGGCCAACACAGCCCCACTAACCTTTCCATGGACATTTACCATTCTAGAATGGATTTCCTGTTCACCCTCAGCCCAGGCTGAGATTTCCAAATCATTACCAAGTAGACAGTCCACAGGCAAGTTTGGTGACACTGCCACTCTCTTTGGGCCAGTGACACCTCCCCAGCTGAGACTTACTACTGCCATTGGATGATTGGTTTGTATTCCATCAATATTGGTCACCTGGTATGTGGCACCAGGTATGAGTTGCCTTGAGGGGGACTAGACATTCAGCCACCATGGTGATGCTAGCCCCTGTGTCTCTAAAGGCCTCAATTTTCAGACCATTGATGAGGGGCTCCTGTCTGTACTTGCTCAAAGTGTTTGGGCAAGCAGTGAAGTTGGCAAACCCCGTGCCATTATCACAAACAAGAGTAGCTAAGTTAGGGGACCTGGTTAGGCCAGAATCCACCTGTGCTCCAAAAGTAAACCCAGCCAAATTCTTGGGGGCGCTCCCACCACCTGGCGGACCACTGCTAACAGTGACAGGAGGTGTTGGAGCTGTTTTTGGAGGAATATTTTCTTTATTGCCATTCTTTGGACAACAGCTGTCTGATTTCCAATGGCCAGTCTGTTTACAGGCATGGCAGTATGGCTTTTTCACAGTAGAGGAAGTGTCTTGGGACCCACCCCCATCCTTGGAGTTTTGGGGCCCTGGGGAAGTCTTTTCTTTAGATGTATCCCCATCCTCATCTTGAGGTTTGGTAGACTCCTTCTTCTGGTCATTGCCCTGATTCTTAGGCCTAATCCTGGTTCTGACCCATTTGTCTGCCCTCTTTCCCAATTCTTGTGGAGAGGTCAGATCTGAGTCCACCAGGTACTGGTGTAAAAGCTGGTTCTGACAATTGCTTATTATCTGCTCCCTCATAATCAAATTATACAATCCTGTGAAGTCATGTACTTTGCTGCCATGTAGCCAACCTTCCAGAGCCTTAGTAGCACAATCTACAAAATCAGTCCAGTCCTGTGTCTGTGCCTTCTGGGTATCTCTGAACTTTACCCTGTATTGTTCAGTGGTTAGGCCAAACCCATCTATCAGAGCACTCTTCCGGACAGTGTAATTTTTAGCATCCTCAGGTCTAACTGTGAGGAGCTTATCTCTCCCTTTCTCAGAAAAGGAGTACCATAAGATAGCTGCCCACTGTTCTTGAGGAACCTGCTGTACCATGCAGGCTCTCTCCAGAGCAGTCATCCATTTGTGGATGTCATCCCCTTCCTTGTAGGGGGGCACAATCTTTGTCAGGTTTCTAGTATCATAGGACCTGTCTTTCTCTCTAGGAATTATGTTGCTGCCACCAGCGGAATCTAATCCACTCAATTTTTGTTCCCTTGCTAAAGCAAGTTTAGCTTGGGCCAAGGCTACCTCTTCCCTTTCTATCTGGAGTTGGACAGCCTTCATTCTGGCCTTATGCTCTCTTCTCTGGGGGGAAGTCATTCCCCTTTGAGATTCTCTTGAGGCACTAGAAATGTGAGAATCCCTGGAGGGAGATCTCAATCTTCTATTGCCTGGAACAATTCTAGTGTGTACTCTGGGGAGGTGCTGGCCCTCTCCATTTCCAAGTAGGTCCAAGTTGGCTTGGCTAAGCCTCCCCACATGTACCTTGATATCCCCTTGATCATGATCTGACTCATTACCATCTGATTCTGGGTCCACCTCATTTTATGGGGTGCTATTCTCATTCTCTGGGGGAGTCACTCCATCTCCTGATCATAAGGGAGCTATGCTAGCTTTCTCAAGGCCATCCTTCTCCAGGATGGCTATCAGGATGGGAATGGTAGGGTCGTGACCCTTTGCCAAACCCCTTGAAGTGCACAAGGCACTCAAATCTCTGTGGCTGAGGTTGTCATAGCTGGAGGGTGCCTTGGTAAGGTCAACCCTCACAGGTAGAGAGCTGGAAGCTTCACCTGTGCCAGACATGACTGCTAGTGAGGTGTAAGTGGTGCACTTACCTACACTAAGTTTTTTCCTACTGTACCTTGCTAGTGAGTTGTAGGCGGGGTGTGCTAAGCCCTTTGATCTACAACTACTAAGTTCAGTAGAACTTAAATATGCTAAGCTTTGTTCATCTGTACCTAAGGTACTTGATGTGATCTTTCAATTTGATAAAAAGATTGATATGGTAAAACAACAGCAAGCTCAAATCCGCACCGCTGCGCACCAATGTGAGAAGTTGATATATGATGTCTCCAATTCTGGGGGCACCTTGTATCAGTCCAAACAATCGCTGATGGTGATGGTTGTAAGTCAACCTTATAGACAAGCTATCCTAAGGGTAGCATGGACTAAGCAGCCTTAAAGGCTTAACTCAAACGGTCGTGTTAAGCGAGCTGTTTTACCAATCACAATCCTGTAATATCAAATGAAAGGACACCACACAAGTTATATATTATAAACATATATGTATTTATTACTAGAATAATCCTCTATACTCTTTAAGAGTCTAGGAGCACAAGCCTTTAAACAAAAGCACAGTTAAACCTATAGAAGTTGCACAATTATGGATGAGGCCGGGGGCCACGCAAACCATATCTTAAAAAAGTGGTATAAGTATCACTAATCGAACAGTGGTCAGGCCTAGGGCCTGGAGAATCACTGGGAGCAGTCGGGACTAGCAATGCTGAAGTCGGAAAAGCCTGCGGGATTCGGGTGCAGCGCTTAGAGCACACACAAGCACCAATGTAAAGTTAATGGTGCGTAAAAGTTATAAAGTTACTGTAAAAGGAGACTTCCGCTTAACCTAGAAGGACGAAACTTTAGACACATATACTAGAGGTGTGTACCAGTACAGGAGCACCGGCGTTGCTGAGTTACCTCACCCACAGGAAGCGGGTGCATGGGTGCAAAGTTGTGTCGGGTTTCGTCACGCAGGTTGCTGGTGCATGAAGATGAAGATGCTGCAGGCGTCGTGAAGAGAAGAGAGAAGTGTCCGGTGTGATCCAAGGGTGGATCGAAGATAAAGATGATCTGAAAGCAGAGGGGACAGAGTCTGGGTCACTCAGCAGTGACCAGGGTGGAACCAGGAAGGAACCAGGCAATGTCGGGCGCAATCAGGTCGATGTCGTGAAGCTTGTCTCCGCTGCCACGTGGACTCTGGGGCCCCGAGGATGTCCAGGAGTGGATCACGAGCTGTCCCACAAAGGCTCTCACTGTCGGCGGTGTCGGCTTCCGGATTAGAGCAAACAACCCTTGGTAAGCGCAACCCACGCAGGATTCACAGATCGCTTAATACTCGGACCAGGAGGGTCAGAGCGGGTGCTCCTTTACAGGGAAGTGAGAGCAAGTCTGGAGCAACCAGACTCACAAGTTAGATTTCAAAGTTCGTCGGTACAGGGGCCGCTAGCCAACGGGCAAGCGACCGGACCAACGCGTTGAGCCAAAAGATGCAGAAGGGGCCCACGCAGTACTCGGTGAGTGTAGAGGGGTGAGCTTCGGTGCAAGAGTGGCTCAGGGCTGGGGCTTCTCAAACCCCAATGCACAGCTTCAAGGGGGCTTCGGATGCTGCACGGTCAGTGCCTCGTGGTCTTTCCAAGATGACGGGACCCACGCTTCAGCATCCATTTTGTGATGCTGAGGCTCTGGTTAGGCTTAACCGCGTTTTAGTAAAGTAACATGTCTTCTCCCTCTAGAAGGGTGGAATGATATCCCCGTCGACAGGACTGTCGAGGGGATAGTATTCCAAATCGTATGACACCTTACACGACATGTTTTGATAAAGCCAAACCAAAGTTAGCACATAACCGCGATGGATTATAATGCACTTAAGACTATATGGTATGGCATTATCCCTGAACAGCTAAGCGAGTTGTTCCCAACAGCTGCAGACAGGCTCAGCTCATGCTCGAGCACCATCTCATGTAAAACCAAGCACTCTGCCTCCAGGCTTGAGCTAGCTTGAGCTTTATGTATTTCAATAATTGATGCAACTGACTTGGTTGTGGACTCTCGGTGCAATTTTAGAATACCTCCCGTAATCTGGGCAAGTTTAAGTTTGGCCTTTGCTAATTGGGGGGCAGAGTTCATTTTGTCCGTAAGAGTGATACCCAGGTATTCAAAAACAGTGACCCTGTCCAGAGCTATGCCATTCAAAGAGGGATTGGGACATCTGGTTAGTTGGATTACAGACCATAAATTTAGTTTTTTGTGTATGAATCTCCAACCCCATTATATGACAAAAGTTCGCAAAGCTGTCCAGGGCACGTTGGATTCCCATGGGTGATTTTGACAATAGAAGAGTGTCGTCGGTGAACATTAGTGCCACCACCTGTTCGTTTCTCAGTTTTGGGGCATCGATGTCTTTGACACCTTTAAGGTGGGCAATCAAAGCAATAATGAAAAGACAAAATAAGGTCGGTGCTAACACGCACCCCTGTCTAACTCCTCTATTGAGTGGGATTTTAGTTGTAAGACTACCCCATTTACCACTCCTAACTTGGGCAAAGTTATCAGAATGAAGTCTCCTAATGATGTTAAGGAGATCAGTTGCTAGCCCCATATCCTCCAAAAAATCCCACAAAATTTTGCGGGGCACCAGATCAAAGGCTGTTTTAAGGTCAACAAAAATTAAGTAGAGGCTGCCACCCTCTACTCTCACGGTCTTCCAGTAAAGAAGTTGAAGCCTTAATAACTGGTCGACCGTGGAGGTCTTTTCCCTAAAACCTGCCTGGAAAGGGCTAAGAATCTGCCGTTCTTCCATCCAAATCTGGAGCCGATCGAGTATGATACTTGAGAATAGTTTTTGACTCACATCGGTCAGACTGATCGGGAGATAATTGAGAGGAAGAAGTGGAAAACCTTTTTTGAAGACTGGAATGATCTCGGCTCCTACCCATGTAACAGGTAATTTGGCGCCCTGTAGAATAGCATTGAACAGCAAATAAAGATAAGGGACCCAAATCCCAGTTTGATCTTTATAAAGGTCGCCGGGGATTTTGTCAAGGCCAGGCGCCTTGCCAGCTGGAAGCCTATTTATAGCTAACTCCAGCTCCCACATAGTTATTTTAGGCTCTATACATTCGTTAGTAGAAAAAGCCAAGATGGAAAAGTCCTGGTAGCTATTTGGGGGCAAGTTCTGGGATGGTAGTTGGTCGGGAGGATCTACTAGAAGAGTTTCTTCAGCCGGAGCGGCATAACGATTCTGATAATGGTCCACCCAACTCTCCGGTGCAATATTTGGAACAATAGCATTTTGACCTTCCTTTCTACCAGAGCGGACAATGGACCAAAATTCTCTCATGTCCCTACAGCCAAGTGCATTTTTTTATAGCATCCCATTTAGTATTCTCCCACATCTGTTTGGCCTCAGACTGCACTTTCTTATACTGAAGCCTCTTGGTTTTTATTAACAATCTATTCGAGGCTTTGATTGCAGCCAAGAGTGCCCCCTTAGCTATCCTACAGTTGGAATCATACCATGTATTGGTCTTCTTATTTTGCCTAGGTTTTCTCATTGATGGATTAAGTAGAGAGGTGAGGGCAGTAACTAGCCCCGCGTGGACATTAAAGATTTGATCTGTAGACAGATCCTGCCTCAGGTCTAATAGGCCACTTAAATCATCAAGTGCCCGAAGGACAGTTTGGTAGAGGGAACTCATTACTTCAGGAGAACCCTTTACCATTGACCATTTTAATCTTCTTCTATCATTAGATAATTCTAAAGTCTCCCGATTTTCCTCTCTTGTGCCCTTATTTAAAGTCATCTCAGGAAGACCTAATTCAAGAACCAGGGCATTATGGTCACTATCATGGCGATATCGGACCACAAAATCAATGACCTTAGACCAGGTACTGGCCTCAACCAGAATATAATCAATAAGGGAGGACTGTCCAAATCAGATTTTGTACGGCCATTGCATGAGCTCAGGGAATGGGCCAAAGTAATGGAATTCAGTTGGAGAGATTTTGGTGACCATGCCCTTATCGGAGATATTTGCAAATCAGGAATGGACCACAAGGAGTCCTCAATACTAGAGATAGATTCAATCAGACCCGGGAGTGGCTCATACTGACAATTGAAATCTCCTGCAACAATCAAAGTGGTTGCCCCCTTAACCGTAGAAATAAGGTTGTCAAGTGAACCCAATGTTGAGGATTCTTGACCCAACTTATTGGGTCTAGAATAAACATTGATAAGGGTCACACTAAATTTTGACCTAAAAAAGAGTCTAATGCATTGAAGATCAGGTGAAGGGGAATTTAATTGGGTCACTGTACATCCCAAATGGGAGCCAATAAGAATAGTCAGGCCCCCAAATGGTCTTCCCCTACTACCAATTGATGCCAAATTATTAACTGACAGATAACCCGTCCTATAGAAATTTTCCCTAGACCACATCCCTGTAAAAAACAAATATCAAACTTATCTATGAAGAGTCCCCAATCAGGGCTAGCCAATTTGTTAGCGAGCCCTGCCACATTCCAAGACAGAATGGAAATTTTAACATCACATATCTGGAGCCTGCCACTGTTTTCGATTGAGGTCCTGTTGCCCAAAACTAGCCCATCAAAGGGACTATCACTCTTTTTGGGTTCACAAATGATGGTTTCTTTCTCCATAGTTTGCAAAATAGGAAAAACATAGGGTGTCGGATGGTGGCCTTCAGTAATACCAAGCTCTATTTCATCTGAGTTATTATTTTTTTGAGTGACCCAATTGTGAGAGTTGATGTCTAACCCTTGGTTTATAGGGATCGAACGCTAAGTGGAGGGTTTTTCTATAAGCCTCGGTGGGAATTGAGCAATATTTAAAACAACCCGCCCTGCCAGTGAATCAACGTCCTCCAATGGGGCAAACCGGTTACATACGGGAATGCTGTAGAGCGATGGATTTGGATATGGAGTGGTGGATGCATTATAACAAGACTTGGCCCATCTATAAATCAACTAGGGGGCTATGGAAACCTGCCCTCCATGGTCTTGGATAGAAGAAATCTAAGGTAAGGGGTCTAATAGGCATGGAATGATTAATAGGAAATGAGGATTGTGCCACTAATCTTTGGATTGTTTCTGGGTGCCTAAAGTTGATGATCACACAATCTCCAACAGTAGACTTCTGAGTAGGGCCCACCCAAGCAACCATCAGAACCAACACAATTTCACCTGCCTTATAATATATGAGCTGCTTATTTTTCACTAGCCAGAACAGAATCTTATTGCGAAGTTCAAGCTGGGTTTCTTTGTGGCCTTCCTTACGTTTTGGGATTCCTGCCAGAATATTTACGTAAGGAACATCCTCGGGGGGAGGTTAATTATTGGAAGAAAAGATTGCTGAATCACACTGCTTCCACCCCCTGCGTTCTCCTCAACAGAAGGCAAAACACTTGAATCACCATCAGTTGGATTTTTACCAGATGGATTATGAGGGACAGTCAGCGGCTTCGGCAGTTTGGAATTATTCACCTGTACACCTTGGGGGACTGGTAAACGTGCGGGTCTTTGGGCAGAAAATGACGACCCTCTATCACCAGTTAAATTTCTAAATTCAGAATTAGGAGGAACCTGATTTTGGGGCACTTTAACAGCTTTGGGTAACTTAGTTGTCAAACTCGGGAGTGGGTCCAGGGAAATAGAAGGCCCAGCATTAAGTATACTAACAATCGGGTTAATAGTGGCTTCATTATTAGAAAGTATTTGTGATTGATTTTTGGAAGTGCAAAATTTTGTAGGTGCTGGAGAATGGGAGCAATCTCTTCCCTTATCATCATTCTACACTGGGACAACAAGTCTACCACTAGAGCTTCTGGTTCAGAGGGGGTAGGTTAACTAGAGGGGTACCACTTTTTTTTTATTTTTTCAAGATCTCTGCCAGGCCCACCCCTAGATTTTTTCCCACTAGGACCCCGGTTACTACCCAAGGTCCTTTTCCTTGGCAGACGGGCAGTGGACGGAGGGCCCTCAGTTCTAGACACAGTACTTGGTATAGAGATATGTTCATTACTGTCCGAAACCATGTTTGGACTCCCAATTGGTTCAAATAAGTTCATTGAATCAGCAGGGAGAGGAGAGGTTGATGGAAAACAATCAGGCATAATTGAGAGACGTCTTTCGGTCAGTTCAATTTCGGAGGTGACCACTCCTATCGCCTTTTGAAGCATTAGGTCAATTGCTGTGGGGACTAGAGGTGACGGAGGATTAGCCTTGGAAACAGTGCGCTTCACTACACAGGCACGTTTTCCTTGTGCAAGAGTAGGGGGAATTGGTGGAGCCATCGCAAAAATATTAGTGCATGCAGCAAAAACCAGACCTGTAAGGGATTTTAAAAGGCCTCACAGTAACTTCAGATCCACACGATAAGACAAGGCCCCAGAACTCCAAAAGGTAGAGGGGTGGCCCAGCCCAGTCTCCTCTGGTCGATGACGGGCAAAGACGGGCTCTCCCTTGGCCCGGGCTTCGGCCATGCGCGTCCCGCGCTGCGGGGGCACTCCGCGGTTTTCTAGCGCCTCCGGGCGCAGGCTGGAGCATCACGAGTGCGCCTGAGGCCCCCGAGGCTGCTGGGAATTGTGGTTTCCCCAGTCACGCTGGCCGCTGCCCTCACGGCGTGGAAGAGTGAAGTGGAGCGCTCCAGTCCTGATGCTGCCGGTGAGTACGTTGTTATTTAAGCACCTTTGACCTAACTTGAGGTTGTTGGCAGATAGCCCTAACACAAAGAGCCAAGGAGAGGTCTACCTTTCAACCCCAGAGGCTTTTAAATCAGAGTACTGTCCTTGGGGTTGAAAAATGCACCTGCCACCTTCCATAGGTTGGCAAATGGTGTACTTTTAGGTTTTGAAAACTATAGTCCACCGGAATGTAGAGGTAGTTCCAGATATCCTTAAGAGAAAAGACTAGGGGCTAGATGTAGGTAATTTAGATTTACCGATTTGAAAATACCAAATTTTACCGATTCAGTATTATCAAATCGGTAAATGCAATGTAGGTAATTATTCGGTAAAAAAGTACCGAATCGTTATTTGCCATTCATTCCTTTGGGCCTGGAGGCCCATAGGAATGAATGTCAATTACTGAATCAGTAATTACCGATTCGGTAAAATTGGAAAAAACGTCAAGGATGGCAGGGTGTCACTTTGACACCCTGCTGCACCCCTGATTAGTGCTTGTGTTCACATGTGGCACACATACATGCCCTAAGGACATGTATGTCTGTCACACATACATGCCCTAAGGTCATGTATGTCTGTCACATTGCACAGGTGTAAATGAACATATTTGCATTTACATAGGAATTCGTTATTTACCACCAACTAATAGTTGGTGGCAAATAACGAATCCTTAAAGCCCAAAAGCACTGTTTACAGTGCTTCCTACATCTCATTTACCGATTCGGTAAATACCGAATCGGTAAATGATGATTCGGTAAATACTGAATCGGTAAATACCGATTCGTTATTTACCGAATCGGTAAAAAAGCCTCCTAAATAGGAAAAGTCTATTACCAGTCGGTAAATGCCGAATTCATCCGTTATTGACAGGTAATAGCCTACCTACATCTGGCCCTTGGTTTCTTTAAAATAACCCTTGGGTGGGGGGGGGACTGAAATTGATATACTGTTTGTGGGATCGTTCCTATTTTCATGGGTAGGACAGATGTAAGTAATGTCGTAGTTATATGTACCAAGGGATAATGAACAAACTGTAACCAGTGTGAATTCATGATGCCCTAAGTTTACAATAAAAAAACTTTTAAAAAAATAATAATAAAATAACCCTCACCCACCAAAAGGCCACTTGGTGGCACGCTTCATCATCGGGTTCTTCCCACCCCACTGCGGGATGGGGCGTGCTGCGACCGACAGAGACGTGGGAGCACTTTTGGGTGGTGAGGACTATAGTCAAACTAAGATAAATTAAATAGGAGTGAAGAGCGTCAGTGATTAGTCAAAGAAATGTTAACAATACCTGGCTGCTAGGAAATATACTTTATCGGGTCTAGTGCCTAATATGACTAAAAAGGGGGGTTGTGGGAAAATACACAATTTAATGTATGTGTAGGTTCCTCGGTCTACATGTTTCAAAACCTGCCCCTACGGCTTTTTCGTCAGGACCAATTAGAGTTGATCCCTACTAATCCTTCCTAAGAACTGATAGGTGTACATTCAATGCCTAAACAGTAATTTTGAACAATACCCATTTGGTGTGTTGTTTCAGGAACAACCTAATGTGATGGTCTTGTTAGGATTCATTTTTTTTTGTAATACTTTGATGCTTCATGAGCTCTTTTACGGGAGGGAAGGGTCGCTTCTAGTCAAACTTATACCAAAGCTACTCCCTCTCACAGCAAGCACGCGGGCAGGCAGCGACTTCACAGTTCAAACTGACCACAGGCCTCTCAGATGATTGGTGCAGATGAAAGGAGAGAACCTCAAACTGTTGAGAAGGTCAGTTTCCCGACAAGGGCATGGACTTCACAGTCGAGCACAGACCTGAGACTGTCTATACCAATGCAGATGGCCTTTCTGAATTCTTCCACTTAGATGATAAAAATCACCAGTATAAGAGTTAGGTTGCTCATCACCTTTCATTTGGAGAGGGTCATGTAAGAAAATGCATCTTTTTACATGTTCACCCGCATATTTTTGGACTGATGCAGCTAGTTTCTTTGACTCTGAGAGTGCACAGAGGCCGGCTAACCAGACCTCAGTGCCAGTGTTCTAACCCTATACAAAATAAACCCAATTGGCAATACTAACTTACTTATAACCCCGAAAATATATGGTACCCAGTGCATGTAAGGAAGATTGTTCACAAAAGGCTGCAGCAGTTTGAGCCACCCTGCATGTGGCAAGGTCAAAATGGATCCCAGCCTGTCACTGCAGACTGAAAGGGTAGTATTTACACTGCAAATTTGACTTTGCCATTACAAATAATGGCAACGCTCATACATCCCCTACTGTTATATGTAAGTCTCCCCTAAGGAAGGCCTCTGGAGCCATATGGCGTTGAGCTATCAAATGTTAAGTAGGAAATATATTTTTCATATGTCTTAACAGCAACACCTTTACATTGCTGTTTTGCTGTCGAAAAGTTTGTAGCTCCATTGGGTAACACAGGGTTACTGGCTGGCATCCTAGCCTGGCTAACCTCTGAATGGGACTACCTAAGTGGTTCAAGTAAGATATCAAATGAATCATGGCATTAAACTACGTGATGCCCAGGATGAATTAAATGTCACTATCAAACAAAGCAACTTTTAGAAAGTTGTGACTCTGCACTTCAGCTAGTCCAGCGACCTCACAAAGACCCAGGCACACAGACTGCTTTCTGTCCACCTGAGCAGACGTGTGAACGACTCCCATGGCTCAGGAACAAATCCAGTTAGAGCAGACTGAGGTGTTACCTCCTCTCCCAGGATGACCACTCAGTGTGTTAGCTCAAAAGGCGCACTTTCAAAATGGAAGGTGCCTTTGAAGAGCCGACTAACAACACCCCTGAGCAGGATGCCTTTTGTTCCTGCAGACATTAGGATACAGAGCCAGAGAGAGAAAACCCACCCCCAAGCTGGTTTTCCAGTTGGTATGTAGCCCACTGGTAGCAACACCTCCTCTAGGATGAGCTTCCATACTCCTGATGACCAAGGAAGGTTCATGCCATGTTGAAAGGGGCAAGAATGTGGCCCTCTAGGATAGCTATATGCCAAACATTGCAGGAAACCCGTATCTAGGTAGGGAGAGACCTAGTAGCCCATTGGCTAGTGACCATGTGGTCCCCTCTTGGCTCCTGGGATACATGTGGTACCCCTGGCACCCTGCCACTCAAGTTACACTGGAATCGAGAGGGGACCAAAGAAGGACCCAGATCTCCACGGCAAAAGTCACCCCTCATCACCCATGCACCAAGAGACCACCAGAGACATCCCCATCAACTGCACCACACCCGGAGCATCCATTAAGCATATTTTGCCTGTATCTTCAGCACTAGGACACCTCCGTTGATGTCTATGTCGGTCAACCTGTAAAGTTTAGAACTTGATTTAAAAATGCTCTGGTGACGTAAGTATCCTCTCTGGCCCCCTAGACCTTTTCTTTGCTGGATTTGGTCACCAAACCTGGGATGGACTACCCACACTAACTCTTTCAAACTTTTGAAAAGTTTACAAACTTTTTGTTGGCCATTGCTTGTTTGCTGTTGCATTTAAAAGTGAGAAAAGCTTCTAGCATCTATATCTCTGAAACCCTCCGTTGGATTTAGATGATCAAGGTTTCTAGAAATTCATAAAAATAATCTCTATTTTTGTAAATGATTGTCATTTCTCTTTATTGGTGTGTGACTTTCTTATTCTGTGGTTTGGGGCTGTTAAATACTTTACACTACGTTCCTTTGTCATGCCTTACTGCTCTCAGCCACAGTTACTCAGGGTTGACCTAAGGTTAAGTAAACAATACTGACTGGCCCAATCAATCAATCAATCAATCATAGCATTTGTATAGCGCACTACTCACCCGGAGGGTCTCAAGGCGCTTGGGGGAAGGGGGGTCTGCTATTGCTCAAACAGCCAGGTCTTGAGTTGTCTCCTGAAGGCTAGATGGTCCTGGGTCAGCCGGAGGTGTGTGGGGAGGGAGTTCCATGTCTTGGCCGCCAGGTAGGAGAAGGATATTCCTCCGGCGGTGGCTCTTCGGATGCGTGGTACGGCGGCGAGGGCGAGGCTTGTCGAACGTAACTGGCGGGTGGGCGTGTAGAAGGTCACGCGGTCGTTGAGGTACTTGGGGGCCAGGTCGTGGAGGGACTTGTGTGCGTGGGTGAGGAGTCTGAACGTGATTCTCTTGCTGATGGGGAGCTGTGCAGGCCCCTCAGGTGTCCGGGGATGTGGCTGCGTCGGGGGATGTCCAGGATGAGTCAGGCGGAGGCGTTCTGGATGCGTTGGAGTCTTTTCTGTAGCTTGGCTGTGGTTCCGGCGTAGAGGGTGTTTCCGTAGTCCAGTCGGCTTGTGACAAGTGCCTGGGTGACCGTCTTCCTGGTTTCGGGCGGGATCCATCGGAAGATCTTACGGATCGTGCATAGGGTATTGAAGCATAATGAGGAGACGTCGTTGACTTGTCTGGTCATCGAGAGGGAGGAGTCCAGGATGAAGCCAAGGTTGCGTGCGTGGTCTGTTGGCTTGGGTGCACTGCCTAGGGCCGGGGGCCACCAGGAGTCATCCCAGGCGGAGGGCGATGGTCCCAGGATGAGGACTTCCGTCTTGTCTGAGTTCAGTTTCAGGCGGCTGTTCTTCATCCACTCGGCGACGTCTTTCATCCCTTCGTGTAGGCTAGTTCTGGCGGTGGCGGGGTCACTGGTGAGGGAGAGGATCAGTTGGGTGTCGTCGGCGTAGGAGATGATGTTGAGGTTGTGTTGGCGTGCGATGGCTGCGAGGGATCTCATGTAGACGTTGAAGAGGGTGGGGCTGAGTGATGATCCTTGCGGTACGCCGCAGATGACTTCGGTGGCCTCGGATCGAAACAGGGGGAGGCGGACTCTCTGGGTTCTTCCAGCGAGGAACAAGATGATCCATTCCAGTGCCTTCTCTTGGACACCTGTGTTGCTGAGGCGTTGGACTAGGGTGCGGTGGCAGACGGTGTCGAACGCTGTGGAGAGGTCCAGGAGGATGAGGGCCGCTGTTTCCCCGTTGTCGAGCAGGGTTCTGATGTCGTCAGTGGCTGCGATGAGGGTGGTCTCGGTGCTGTGGTTGGCTCGGAAACCGGACTGCGAGGGGTCAAGGGATTCGTTCGTCTCGAGGAAGGCGGCAAGCGGTCTGTTGACGGTCTTCTCGATGACTTTGGCAGGAAAAGGGAGGAGCGAGATGGGGCGAAAGTTCTTGAGGTCGGTGGGGTCCGCTGTTGGTTTCTTCAGTAGGGCGCTGAGCTCGGCGTGCTTCCAGCTCTCCGGGAAGGTGGCGGTGTTGAAGGAGATGTTGATGATGTCCCGCAGTTGGGGTGCGATGATGGAGTCGGCCTTGTTGAAGACGTGGTGGGGGCAGGGGTTGGTTGGAGATCCGGAGTGGATGGTGTTCATCGTGCGGGCTGTGTCTTCAGTGGTCACCATGGTCCAGGTGCAGAGGGTGGCGGTGGGGTGCTTTATTTCGACGGTAGGGTGCGTGGATGGTGCGCCAAAGCTGTTGTGAATGTCGGCGATCGTGCAGTGGAAGAACGAGGTGAGAGAGTCGCAGAGGTTTTGAGAAGGAGTGATATCATTGTTGCCGGTGCAGCTAAATGATTGCCAGTGTTATGAATGTATCAAAGCCATTCCCACCAATGAACTCAAAATATTAATCAATATGAAATTGGGGGAATGGAAAGACACATGTTTACTATCCGATGATGAGTATCATTATTTGTTGGTTGGGAAGGCAACATTCTCTTGCATATATGCCTTACCTAAGGTCCACAAGGGGGTGTTTTTATACCAGGGAGACCCATCATCTCAGGGGTGGGTCCCCCACTGAGAGGCTATCTGAATTTGAGGACATAAAATTACAGAAATATGTGACCAACGTGCCATCATATATTAAGGATAGTAAAGACATGTTTATTAAATTCAACAATCTGTCATGGTCAGAGGACCTCCAATTTGTGACATTAGAAGTACCCAATTTGGACACGTGTATACACAAGAACTTTGGACTAATAGCAGTCTGATCCTTTTTGGATAAGGACTGACCACTTTGAGTAATACACCATGATACTACATGTGATTTACATTTTATCCGGGAACTACTTTATCCATGATGGCCAATGGTACCATCAACTGCAGGGGACAGTTATGGGTTCATGGTTTGCTTCCTCTTATGCAGGCCTTTTCATGGGCTGGTATGAGAGGGAGCATGCCTTTGGCAAAGGTGCCTGCCCTGGACTGAACATATAGTCTTCTGGGGAACGTACATTGATGACATCATTTGTCTTTTGGGCAGGTTCGACTGAGGCACTGTATGACTATTTTTCATATCTTAATGACAATCCTCACAACATCAAACTCACACTGAACCATCACAAGGATATAATACATTTCTTATACCTTTACATATATATAAGAGACGGTGTTATTCATAACAGTATGTTCTGCAGGGAAACAGCATACAATAGCATCCTGCATCCATCTAGTGCACATGCAGTATTAGTCATTGGAAACATTTCATATGGTGAAGACTAAACTGCAGATAGGAATTGAGATAGTAGATATCCAATGACTGACCACTTCAAGGTGGCTCACCCAAATGATTTGAGTTCTTGGGAATTGTCCAAGTTATTGGGAATCCACATTGGGCCAACAGAGAATTGGTCTTAAAACAAACTGAGGCAAAATGGATATGCCATCTGAGAGTTACCACTGATGACCATATTACGGACAATACAGACAATTAATTTCAGGGAAACATCCTAAACAACAATGTTCGAACCACGACTCACCGGAACAACGAGGAGAGAACAACAAAGACTACTCAACAACGTTGGCCGGAACAACGAAGGACGGAACAACGACTTGCAGAACACTGGAGTTGTACGTCACCTCTCTCCGCTGTCTTCCGCCTAACATCCCCTTATGCTTTCGCCTACCATCCCCTTATGCTGGCTCACTACGATTGGGCTTTGTTGGAGAGAAACGTCACTCATCTCCGCCAAATCAAAATTCATCCTTTGACGAAAAGAATAGGTTTGGAATTGAATGTTGAGATTGGCATCGTTTAATGCTAATGTTAGCATTATCGTTTTGTCTGCACCCTGGCTGGCTATATAAAAAGAGTTTTGGGAAAAAGTATGGTTTTATCCAGCTCGGATGCACTAAATTGAAAAAGCGAATATAGAATTGGCTGACATTCAAAGGTAGGTCAATCCTTAGAATAAATGTTTTTTTTAATACTTGATAATACATTTTTAAGGAGTAGTATATAAAAAGTGGGTGGTTATATAAATGAAGAATATTAGTGCCAGCCGCAGAAATCCAACTCCTAATTTGCTAATGTGCCTGCGCTAGGTTTGAATGGACGCCTAACAGTGGGGAAAAAGAAGATGTTTATGACTCGCATCTCCATCCACTTTACAGCTGAAAAACAATGCAAAATATGAACTACGAGTGAAGGTTATGAATACATTTTTATAGGAGCATATACACTCTTGATAAGGACATTTCAGGAGGGAAAATAAAATCAATAGCGCCATCTATTGGCCAGTAACGAGGTGGGTTCTTTCGTGGTTGAGGAAATCGTTGTTAAAAATGAAGTTGTTAGGCTTTACTCGTTGTTTAGCCTTCATGGTTTAGGAATTCGTAGTATAGGCAGTAGTTGTAGAATCATACATCCCCTAAGTTCACCATTTCCTGGGCTAAGATTATTACCATACAATTCAATAGTCTATTTGATTGATCTCTGTCCAGACCAATTCCAATATTGCCAACCTAAACTTGTCTGTTGATAAGATTGAATATCTCCACTAATTGATGGATGCCATCTGAGGGGAGCTTAAAACTAAATTTTGTATTCATGTACAATAGAGCATGGTGAGGGGTTCTCTCTTACTATAGTAGTATCTTGCGTCTCTATATTTCTTATATTTCCTATATTTTGTTTATTCCACCCTTTTCCAACTACTTGATTCTCTAATGACTTACATTGACATAGATATTTGTTTAAACCTTCATCATTCCTGCATCAGATCATCGTGCTACATCATTGTATTTCTCTTACCATATTCTAAACAACACAGGCGTGACTCTGTTTTTAATTTTTCCTTCTTATTCTTTACCCTTTATCTGCTTTATGAGTTATTAAACCTTTGTCCACCCATTTTGTCCTTTGACAATGCACTTGGATGTAGCTAGTAGTTTGATCTGTATTTGTACCTGCTTTGATGATTTTAACAAAGGGACATATGTGAAGTTTCATACGAATACTTGTGATATACATAGTAATGATATTGCATATGAGCCAATAGGATCAGTGTAACCCGTCTGACTCATTTTAATGGATACGTGGAATTCTGTCTTCCGATATATTTTCACCCCTCTCTGATGATATAGTGCATTGATTTGTGATAACCATTTCAGTTTCATAGTTTGACATGCTACACACGATCTCCACTCCAATATGTCTGCTGCCCTTGCATTATTCCTTGGTTTTCTGGGGCCATGACTTTTCGTGGGCTCGACAAACAAGCTGGGAATAATTAGCGTATCAGACTACTTTAAAAAGGGCTCTGGAATCGGGGCCAGCATTTGTACGATGTACTTGCCACCTGTTAGATGACACGTATCAAGGTATGAGTGGGACTGGGAGCAAAGTGAAGGCTATAGGGTGGTGATTCTCTTTTTTGATATGTCGTATAGCCCTTACTTTGATGGGACAGATTGAATGGAGGGCTTGTTCATGAAATCCAAATTTGTCTATTTGCACCTAGTGGTGTTTTGGGACCTGACAAAGTTCCTAGTCGATTTCCTATGAATAAGTTCTTTGGTCGGCAGGTAATTATGTTTTGAATATTTTTCCTCATAATGGCTTATATATTTTGAAAGCAGTTCATTACGACGAATAATCAAGTGTTTTAAGAATACTTATGAAACCGGGTGAGCCACAGATTGACATTGTTTGCATGGTCCTACACAGCTTGAGTGGATTACCCTAATTGGATATGACTTGTTAAGGCTGGAGGGTTTAATATTCACAACTCCATTTTGGTCTTTTTGCGGGTTGAGTGCTCATCATAAATGCCGAATCATGCACATTGCCTTTTCTCTTTAGGAAGGAGAGGGCATCTAGTGTTTTGGAACATTTCCATCAGTTAATGATAAATCGGGAACATTGTTCATTATTAAGGGGCCGAAAAATGCAGTGGATTCAAACATTTGAAGCTGTATCTTGTGCCCTTTACCTGCAGCACAACACCTATTTCCACATCGTTCTTAATACTTTTTGACTGAACCACCGCAAATGAAGTTATCATTAAAATATAAAAGATATTATACCACCATTTTGCTAGCTTATTCTGTACTAAGGAGAAGCTACATATATATCTTGGCCTTCACCATCGAAATTTGAGGTCCAGAACGAAAAATAGAGAAAGTTGAGACGGGTTCACCTGACGAAGGCTTTAACACCGAAACGCGCATTGTGTTTCTCTTTTTTGCATTGACTGCCAGCCTTGGAATTGTTTCATAACCCCTCCTTAGGTTTTTAACAGAAAAACAATTGTGTATAATATTGGTTTGTGTATATATGTGAAAATCAATTTGTGCGTTTTATATTTGTATATGAAATGAATTATCATAAAAAACATGAAAAAGAAATATATATTTGATATATGGGATGAAATCATAAAGTATATACAACCGAATAAAAGATAAATAATGTCATATCAAAAGAACAAGCACTCTAGTAACTTCATTAGTAAACATATCTAATGTGCACTGTTTTCACATAAAGCAAGGCCTGATTTATTTCATTGTAGTATATATCTTGTGGTTAGCTTGCCATTTACCCCAACTGACATTGCCTTTTTTGCTCATAAGGACTAATGGCCAGATGTACAACCCTTCCAAATTGTGTTGTTTTGTGCCTTGCAAAATGGAATGTACAACAGTGCCTCAGACACTGTTTGTGATTCCTAATTGAGTCACAAATGACCTGCCTCACTAATATTCACGAGGCAGGTCATAATTTGCGACCCCATTGGGAATGTCCATCACTCACAGGGATGGTGGCCTGCTGGGGTTTTAAAATTGTTTTAAAATGTTTTTAAATAAAACAGTTTTTTAAAAAATGCAGCCTCTTTTCCTTAAAGAAAAACGGGATTCATTTAAAAAAAGAAAATGTAATGTTTCTGTTTAATTTTTTAAGAGCAGGCAGTGATCCGTGGGCCAATTCCAGCTCTTGAAAAATATTCTTGCTGCCAATCACAAAGGGAAGGGGTGTCAGGACTCAAGTTTTAACACCTTTTAAAATTCTTACCAGTTCTTGCACGGGAACAGAGATGCTAGGTCCCAAATCCCTCTTGGCAATGCCAGAAGGTCTATACTCAGAACCCCCTAGTTATTACCTTAAGGGAAGAGGGAAATTGGATAAAATAACAAACAAAGAAGAGACTGGTCCAGAAAGGTTCCTTCCGTCAGGGATCGGCGGACTCCATCTGCTCAGTCAATGGAACCTGTAAATTAATACATCATTACTATCTAACTTTTCTACTCTATAACTTGAATTTCACTACTGAATTTTCTCACCCACCCTAGCTCTTCTGGACTTTAGCTGCTCTTCTTATTTTTGAATGATTATTTCTATCTTCCTCATCAATTAGTTGTTACTAGTGAAGGAAAATGACAACATTAGTTTTCTTATCGATTTTAACCTAACTAGTTACTATTTTTGATAGGGATTGCACTTACTTCACTAACTGAATAGTCTTTCTTTTATGAGGGGTTTCTGTATTGTGCTTTCTCCTGTTTAACCTTTTTCTCTCTCTCTTTTTTCTGGTTTCCTTGAAGAAAGCTGCTGCTGCTCTGGTGAGTATTTACATATTTATATATGTTTCAGTAAGAGTTCTGTCGTTCCTCATTATCCTTGAAACTAACCTTCCTCTTACTCTCTCCTTCTCTGTCTTTTCTCCTGAATTAGGTCTTGGATTTGCCCCGATAACTCACGAGAAAACGACTTTCATTCAGGTAAGAACAAACTTTTATTTTAACCTTGCTTGCACCTTTTAGTCTTTTTCTTGTTAATATGCCACTACTCTCTTAATTGACTCCTAGCGTCTATTCACAGTTTTATTGTAATTGAAATTCAACAGTAATACTATAGGATAGATTCCTGAATTTGCATCATTCTTTTCTACTTAGCTCAGAATATCTTGGTCTTCCTGTCAGACGAGACGCGGTACGTTCCGTGTCTGCTTCGGCTTCTCCTACTTCAGAAAATAACTTGCGCAGGACGTAATTGCTGAGTTAGGTCATTAATCTTTGTCAACGGCTCACCAGGAATGTTGACGGGGAAACAACTAAACTAATTCAACCAGAATTTCTATAAAGGACAAGCGCTCCTTCACACCGGACCATCCAGGCGGGAAACCTCGGTGAAGTGCGTTGTTGTAAAAACGCTCGCGCTGCGTCTTAATTCTCAAGCAGCAGTGCCCCCAGAGACTAGAACGCCCATCTCCTGTTCCATTCCGGTGGCCATCTTAAGTCTCCAGCAGTGGACCCGATCAGTCCAGTTACAGCAATTAGGGAACTCCTGTATGTATACCACAAACACTGGCATCAGGTATAGCGGTTCTGACAGTACCCCCCAACAAGGCAGCTTCTTTCCCTCTCGGTTTTGTGGGAAATCGTCGATGAAAGGACTTGATCAACCTAGGAGCATGAACATTCTCTTCCAATTCCCAAGACCGCTCCTCAGGACCATAGCCCTTTCAGTCTATGTAGTAATACAGCTTTCCCCTAAACCTTTTGGAGTCCAGAATTTCCTTTACCTCAAACTCTGTTCCAGTCTCTAATTGAATTGGTTTCGGGGGTAATTGAGTTCTTAGATCTGCAGAAGCTTTCTTTAACAAGGAGACATGAAAAACTGGGTGAATCTTAACCCTAGGTGTTAATTCCACCCGATAAGTGACCTGATTGATTTTCTCTTTTACAGGGTAAGGTCCGATGAATCGGGCTGAAACTTCCGATTTCCTTTTAACCTCAAGTTTTTAGTGCTCAACCAAACTCGATCCCCTATATTCAGTGCTGGACCTTCTCGTCTCTTTCTATCAGCATAACTCTTGTACTTTTCCTTGGCCCTGGTAAGGTTATCTACTGCCATCAGCTGTATTTGATGTAAGTGTGAAACTACTTCTTTAACCGCAGGAACTGTGATATCAGTTTGTCGAATAGTTGCATTTGGATGCCTGCCATAATTTAGATAGAAGGGGGAGTAACCTGTCGAACTGTTCTTCGCATTATTATGGGTAAACGCTGCCGTCCACAAATAGTCCGACCAATTCCCCTCCTCCTTCTAAAGAAATAACCGTAGGTACTGCTCTAATTCTTGATTCACCCTCTCCGTCTGACCATCAGTCTCTGGATGATAACTAGTGGAGAATCTGACCTCAGTTCCTAACCCTACCATAAAGGCTCTCCAAAAGTGAGACACAAATTGGGTACCCCTGTCTGAGATCACTATTTTTGGTATTCCATGTATTTTCATTATCTGGGAACTGAAATGGGCTGCTAGCTGTTTTGCAGAAGGAACCCCCTTTAAAGAGGTAAAATGGGTCATCTTGGAAAAGGCATCTACCACTACTAGGATAGTATCATAACCCTGACTAAAGGGTAAGTCAGTAATGAGGTCTAATGTGATAGTGTGCCATGGGTAAGGTGGGGTGGGTAATGGCTGTAGAAGACCCTTTGGGGCCTGCCTTTCCGATTTTCCCTGAGCGCAGATCTGACAAGACTTAACATACCTCTCGATATCGGAAGTCATCTTTGGCCACTAATAGTTTTTTTTATCAACTCCTCAGTCTTGGCTTCTCCCTTATGGCCAGCCAGTTTGTCATCATGACATTCCTACATTATTTGCATTTGCAGTTCGTTGGTGGGTACATATAGAGCTTCTTGATGGTAAGGCAACTGTTTGACGATCTTTCTTTTTGGATCTTCTTTTGCCAAATTTTGCACAGCTTCTGGACTCATGGCTTCCGCAATATTTTTTTCCAAACCAATTGAGGTGGTGACTCCGATTATCTTGGTACTGGGAATGATTGGTTGGCTTTCTGTAACTACCTTCTGAGCTTCTGTACCAATTCTGGACAATGCGTCTGCTTTCCCATTCTGGGCCCTAGGACGATACATGATTACAAAATCGTAGTCTGCAAAATATAAAGACCACCTCAATTGTCTGGGAGTAAGAGTTTGCGCCGTCTTTTGAAATTTCTAATTTCTATGATCTGTAAACACCGTCACCTGATGTTGAGCCCCTATCAAATAATGTCGCCACTCTTTAAAGGCATCCTTTATAGCTAGCAACTCCTTCTCAGTGATAGTGTAATTAATCTCGGCCGAGGTTAATTTTCTGGAGCGATAAGCGACCGGATGCAATTGACCCGTGGTTTTGTGTCGTTGAGACAAAACTCCACCCACAGCTTGATCGGATGCATCCGTCTTAACATAGAATGGTTCATTAGGATCAGCATGTAACAGGACAGGCGCTGTGGTGAAATCGGTCTTTAAAGATTGAAAGGCTTCCTCAGCCTCTTTGGTCCATTCGAACTTGATTCCTTTCCTCAGCAATTTGGTAAGAGGAAGAATCTTCCTAGAAAATTCACTGATAAATCTCCAATAGAAATTGGCAAATCCAATGAAACTTTGGACTTCTTTTACGCTTGTAGAATATTCCCAGTTCTTTACTGCTTCCACTTTCTTCTGATCCATCAAACTTCCAGAAGGAGAAAGGACGAAGCCCAAAAACTCCACCTGTGACACATCAAAGGCGCACTTTTCCAATTTTACAAACAATTTGTTCTCTTGTAGCTTCCTCAATACCCCTTTTACTTGCTCATGGTGCCTTGTCACATCGGAGGAGTATATCAAGATGTCATCTAAGTACACTATAGCACATTGATCTATAAATTCCTTCAAGATGTTGTTGATGAAGTGCTGAAAGGCAGCTGGGGCATTGCATAAACCATAAGGCATCACCTAATATTCAAAAAGCACAAACCTCGTCCGAAAGGCCGTCTTCCACTTGTCTCCTTCGCGCATTCGGACTAGGTGATAGGCGCCCCTCAGGTCTAATTTTGTGTAGATTCGAGCTCCTTTTACTTGGTCCAAGAGTACTGAGATCAATGGCAGGGGGTACCGATATTTCTTGGTAATTTTGTTGATTGCCCTATAATCGATGCACGTCCGCAAGTCTCCCTCCTTCTTGGTCATGAAAAATAATGGAGACGAGACAGGGGACTGGGAGGGTCGAATAAATCCATTTGCGAGATACTTGTCCAGATACTCTTTTAGATGATGGTTTTCTTTTTCCGTTAGCGCATAAACTCGACTGCATGGTAAATTCGAACCAGTTTCTAAATCTATTTTGCAGTCATATACTCGATGTGGAGGTAGTTGTTCCGCCTCCGCTTCGTTGAACACATCTTTGAACTCTTCATACTCTTCAGGAATTTCTGGAACATCGATTACGCACATGGAATGTCCCGTAGAACACAAGGATAAGGCCGGGTTACTCTCCCAGGACTTCTCCGCAGCACCAAAACAATTCTCGTGGCAATAATTCGAGTCCATCACAATGGTTCTGGAACTCCAATCGATCGTTGGGTTGTGCTCAGTAAGCCATGGAAGACCTAAAATTAATTGAAATTGTGGAGCATCAATCAAATTAAACTGAATTCTCTCCTTTTGTCCGTCTCCGGAGACTAGTTGTATTAACTCGGTGTGGCTCACGATCGGTCCTGGCGAAAGGTTGGTTCTGTCCACCGCCCGAACGGGCTCACTCCTTATTTTCTTGATAGCTTGAATTCCCACCTTTGCTGCAAATCTCAAATCGCAAAAGTTCCCGGTGGCTCCTGAATCTATCATGACTGATACTTCCGTCAGAATAGTCTCTCTGAATCTCACTTCCATGGACAGGTTCAAATGTGGAGCTGCCGATTGCAGTGTATTCGCTACTCGATGTTCTTTTGGAGTTATTTCTTGAATCGCACCCACCTGTTCAACTCCCCCCACAGGTGGTGACATTAGTTTTCCTTCGGCTTGTAAATATTTCTGGGCTTCTTCCGGCAATTTCTCACGAAATGCCCCCCGGTTCCGCAGTACATACATAAATTTCCAAGTCTTCTTTTGTCTTTCTCCTCTTTAGACAAGGGACCTCTTATTGTACCAATCTGCATAGGTTCAGTTCTGTATTGGTTTTCTACACTTCTCGAGCTAGCAGATCGAACTCTGTCAAATCTTGGAGTAATTGCTCTAAAGTCCTTTTTCTTTTCACCTCTTCCTTCACCCTGGCGAAAGTCTATCTCCAAGACCAAATCTATTAGTGCCGAAATTTCCGTGGGTCGATTTGGAATTTGGGCCAAGGTATCTTTTAATTCATCTCTCAACCCACGATAAAACACTGCCGCTCTCTTGCTTTCTGGCCAGTTAGTCTCCACCACCAACTTGTTGAACTGGGCCAAGTAAGCTATTAAATCTCGGTTCCCTTGCCGCAAGTCAAGCAATTCATTATCCACCACCTGGGATATTCTCCATCTGTCAAAAATTCGAAGGAATTCCTGTTTAAATTCTTCAAAGTTTCTCAATATAGGATCATCCCGGGAGACTAGGGGCATAGACCATGAAGCTGCGCCTCCGCTCAGATATGAGAGTATGAACGCCACCCTAGACTGCGCATCAGGGAAGATCAAAGGGCGGCACATGAAGTGTAGGGAGCATTGTGAAAGAAATATTTGCGCCTTCTGAGGATCTCCATTAAATCTTTCGGGAGCAGCTAATGGAATGACTGGGGATAGGTAATGAATTACCTGTGTGGTTGATCTATTGGTAGCTTCTAATACTGGATTCATTGCTTCCCTCTCTAGTGTACTAGATGGCCTGAGTCTTAAGGCTAATTCTGCAGTTTCCTTTCTCGCACTGACTACCTCCTGTCTAAGACTTTGATTTTCCTCTCTGACCGCTCCCAGTTCCTTTTGTATTGCATCTAGAATTGTTCCCAGGGATTGTATGTCAATTCCTTCCGCCATCTCTGTTCAGGTGCGAAAACGACTTGGGCACTTCACTCTGTCAGGACTCAAGTTTTGACACCTTTTAAAATTCTTACCAGTTCTTGCACGGGAGCAGAGATGCTAGGTCCCAAATCCCTCTCGGCAATGCCAGAAGGTCTATACTCAGAACCCCCTAGTTATTACCTTAAGGGAAGGGGGAAATTGGATAAAAAAACAAACAAAGAAGAGACTGCTCCAGAAAGGTTCCTTCCGTCAGGGATCGGCGGACTCCGTCTGCTCAGTCAATGGAACCTGTAAATGAATACATCATTACTATCTAACTTTTCTACTCTATAACTTGAATTTCACTACTGAATTTTCTCACCCACCCTAGCTCTTCTGGACTTTAGCTGCTCTTCTGATTTTTGAATGATTATTTCTATCTTCCTCATCAATTAGTTGTTACTAGTGAAGGAAAATGACAACATTAGTTTTCTTTTCGATTTTAACCTAACTAGTTACTATTTTTGATAGGGATTGCACTTACTTCACTAACTTAAGAGTCTTTCTTTTATGAGGGGTTTCTGTATTGTGCTTTCTCCTGTTTAACCTTTTTCTCTCTCTCTTTTTTCAGGTTTCCTTGAAGAAAGCTGCTGCTGCTCTGGTGAGTATTTACATATTTATATTTGTTTCAGTAAGAGTTCTGTGGTTCCTCATTATCCTTGAAACTAACCTTCCTCTTACTCTCTCCTTCTCTGTCTTCTCTCCTGAATTAGGTCTTGGATTTGCCCCGATAACTCACGAGAAAACGACTTTCATTCAGGTAAGAACAAACGTTTATTTTAACCTTGCTTGCACCTTTTAGTCTTTTTCTTGTTAATATGCCACTACTCTCTTAATTGACTCCTAGCGTCTATTCACAGTTTTATCGTAATTGAAATTGAACAGTAATACTATAGGATAGATTCCTGAATTTGCATCATTCTTTTCTACTTAGCTCAGAATATCTTGGTCTTCCTGTCAGACGAAACGCGGTACGTTCAGTGTCTTCTCCGGCTTCTCCTACTTCGGAAAATAACTTGCGCAGGACGTAATTGCCGAGTTAGGTCATTAATCTTTGTCAACTGCTCACCGGAAATGTTGACGGGAAAACAACTAAACTAATTCAACCAGAATTTCTATAAAGGACAAGCGCTCCTTCACACTGGACCATCCAGGCGGGAAACCTCGGTGAAGTGCGTTGTTGTAAAAACGCTCGCGCTGCGTCTTAATTCTCAAGCAGCTGTGCCCCCAGAGACTAGAACGCCCATCTCCTGTTCCATTCCGGTGGCCATCTTAAGTCTCCAGTAGTGGACCCGATCAGTCCAGGTACAGCAATTAGGGAACTCCTGACTCTTTTGTAGGGTATGTATACCACACACACTGGCATCAGGTATAGCGGTTCTGACAAGGGGTCTCCTAGGATCCCTTTCCGTTTGTGAGTGGCTTACCACCTACTTGAAGTAGGTGGTAAACTGCGAGTGTTTTGCAACTGCAATTTCAGTCACAAAACAATCGTACATAGAAGTGTGAATCACTATTAGGAGGGGACGTCCTTGGCACACCCTTTCCTAATAGTGAGTCTCAAACAATATTTTGTTAGTTGGTAATATGTTATAGACTCCTAAAACAGGGTTTGTACATTGCACGGGCCGATTTCCCATTTACGACCGCTAAAAAAGATCATTCATCTGGCCCCTTGTGTCCCTATTGAAATGTTATGGTTAGGGAACTCTTTCTTCTTAATTGAACTTTGTTGGTGGATCCTGATGAATGAGTAAATTGGTCATGAGCTTGGCTTGGGTTGTCATATCAGGTTTTCCAAAATAGTGCTATTGTGCCATACATATGCATGATCCCTGTGATATTTATTATGATATTCCTGATCTGATTACCTATTTCTGTGTTTCATCTTTTATCTATATTACATTTGTATAATTTATTTAGTATCATCTTTGAGGGACTCCTCCCAAAACTTTGTCTGATAGGACGAAAATGCCTGCCTGGAGGGAACCTATTCATGACTACTCCATGATAAGACCCCACAGCCATGTCATATAGTACACCCAAATCCTTACATTGAGAAAAAAATATTTTGACACATGGACCCTTGTTCATGGACTATCATTTTGGACTGCTATGGGTCACTCAAATGTTGGATGCTACAATTTGTATAACCCCTTATAACATTTGTTTAGTGATTCTATGAATTTATTTGTTATGCTTCTTGCATAGAAGTAAAAAACTTTTATCTTTATAAGCCTCATTATCAAAATCTTTAATTTCTAATTTTTTTCTCTTTTTCTCTCACTTTTTTGCTTAATATCAATAGATACGGTTCTGATGTGATATATGGAATGATCCCCATAGTTGGCTCTTTGTTATTTTGCTTATGTTCACCCAAGCTTGTAAGGGGTTATTGGATTGCCCTTATCAAGTATTGGTTGGAAGTGCTGCTCCATTGAATGGTACATCATCCGAAACCCACAATTCATTGGGGACTGGTAAAAATTGTAACATGCCCACACTGAGGAGACCCACGGGAAAACATATGTGAGTTGTCCTTTGCAAATTACATTGTCCTTTGTGAGAATGGCTAAAGGAAAATGTCATCTTTGGGGAAAGGATAATTAGCCACGCCCTTGTACATTCTTCAGTGCTCACTATGAGAGACAGATTTTAAAACTATGTTGTTTTTCATGTTTCCTTGCAGTCTTTTTTTTTATTGAGTTTTTGCATCAGCAGGAAGAAAAAAAAAATCCAATCAACAAAGAGGAACAGTAATATGATTCCAATCCATAATAAGCAGAGTTGCCGAAGCTAAAAAAACAATTACTGTACACTGTAAACTATTAATCAAGGAGAATACAAAGTAGGGATAAAGAAAAGAAAGAGAAAAGAAAAAGAAGTGAAGACAGTAAACAGAAACTCATTATAGATAAAAAAAACAAAGCGATAACAAAAACTTTCAATTTCCTATCCAATTAGTAACTGGGGACCATAAATTGCGACCAAATGTCTTCTTTCTAATACCTTTCAATTTGTACAATGCGATTTCAAGATAATACATAGATAAAAGCTTATTTCGCCACAAAATAATATTTGGTGGTTCTTCATCAAGCCAGCCTGACGTTATACAGAAACGAAAAGCAGACATACATATGAACATAAATCTGATGACTGGGTCTAAAATCGAATTAGTCGCATTTTCTTCACAACCAAACAAGACTAAAGATGCGGTTAATTTAACTGGAATAAACAATTCAATTGTAAGGAAGTGCTCTACATCAACAATAAATCTTGTCAGTTTCGGACATTCAAAAAACATATGTATTGCATCGGCCCCATGCAAATTACAGCGATTACAGCTTGTCCCGCGCCCAACACTCCATTTAACTATCTTCCCTGGTGTATAATAGAGCCCGAAGATAGACATGTAATGCTGACTGATGAGTGATCCATTCATGAAGACATTTCTAGCGATTGCTAAACTTCTCTCAATGTTTACACAAGAAATATTCAGTTTATTCTGCCATTTGATCGCTACCACCTCTAAATCATCCTCCCTCTTTTCCAAATTTAGTTAATACAAAAATCCAATTCTCTTCCGGTTTTTGATCGCTTCAAAAATTTCAATATTCCCCCAAAAAATTAGAGACTGTGACAACTTCTGCAAGCAAAAACTACGTACCTGAAGATATTTAAAAAAGTCAGAATGAGGTATATGATAAGTGTGCATCAAATAATCAAATGAAACAAAGTCCTTCTCTGTAAATAAATCTCCCAATTTCTTGATGCCTAGATTATTCCACCTATACATTACCCCATCCTGAAATATCGCTGGCAGAAAAGAGCAGTTCTGCAGAGGTATATATTTCGTTAGATTTATACTGAGTCGAAATTTTCTTTTAACAGATCGCCAGATAAAATAGGCTGTATCAAATATCTTGAATTTGGTCTTTTTCTAGTAACTTGGCTCTATGATCCGATTTAGACATTGTTTCGCCTCTATCCCCAGAAGCATTTCATAAATTGATGGGGTCAGGAAATCTTCTGTATGATCTTCCGGTACTAAAAGTACGCCCATATGTTGCATTATTGCCATCCAATGATATAGTTTAAAATTTGGCATACCCCACCCCCCTCTATCTCGAGGTAGTTCACAGCTTTTTAGCGCTCTCCTTGCCCGGCGGTACCCCCATAAAAATCTGGAGCTCATTCTTTCTAAACGAGCAAAATAGCCTGATGGTATTAACAATGGTATGGCTCGAAATATGTATAGAAATTTAGGAAAGATAAGCATTTTTATCAAATTGCTTCGGCCTAGTAGAGAAAGCTTCAAATTGTTAACCCTTTCTAAAATTGTATTAGAAGATATTATTACTGGATCTAGGTTAATAGGGATAATGTCCTCAATGGTAGCGGAGATTTTAATTCCGAGATATGTGGCCTCTTTATCTATCTTCATATTCTCTGGACGTCCAACCACAGAATGTATAAGCTGAGTTTTATCAATATTCAATTTATAGCCAGAGAAACGTCCAAATTCCTCCGCTGACTTTATAATATTAGGTAGTGCCGTGTTGAGTTCTGCCGTAACCACGGCTATGTCATCAGCATAGGCACAAACTTTTATTTCCCATCCATTTAATTGTACTGGTTTAATTGCAGAATTCTTTTCCAGCTTTCGGATGAAAGGATCAATGTACAAGGCGAATAGCAAGGGGGAACAGGGGCAACCCTGTCTCGTTCCCCTTGCTATCCGCACCAGCCCTGACAGAGAGCCCGAGATCCGGATTACTGCAGTCGGCTGAATGTAGAGTATTCTTATTGCTTTAATGAACTCTCTAGGAATCCCCATCTTCTCCATTACTGACCACAGAAAAGCCCAGGTGACCCTGTTGAACGCTTTTTCGGCGTCCAACAGGGCCACCCCGACTGAGGAACCAGTCCCCTGGGCCCAGTCAAGCAAAGATAATATTCGCCTGACATGATCTGTGGTACCTCTACCCTGTATGAAGCCATGTTGTCTTATGGAGACAATCCCTGTCATAAGATCATTTAGCCGGTTTGCTATAAGCTTTGAGTAGATTTTACTGTCAGTATTCAGTAAAGAAATTGGGCTATAAGACCTATCTCTTCAGGATTTTTTCCTTTTTTTAAAAAGATAACAATGATTGCTTCCGCCCAAGATTGTGGGGCTCTCCCCTCAAAAGCTCGCTGACAGATTTCCACCAGTTCTTTTTTTAATTGGGTTCTAAATGTTCAATAAAACTCCAATGGAATGTTATCTGGCCCTGTAGCTTTACCCAGTGCCAACCCTAAAATCGCTATCTCTATCTCTTCCCATTCAGGGGGTGCTAGAAGATTCAGACGTTGAGCCTCCGATAAAAGCACAGAGCTTGTTTCCTTTAAATATCCACTTGATTCAATAAAGTCCCCTTCCTCACTATAAAGACATTGGTAAATCTCTTGAAAAACAGTCAGAACTCCTCCTCTAGTTTCTTGTATAACCCCCTTTAAATCCCTGACTTTCAAGATATCATTATATTCCTGCTTCTCCCTTGCTCTCTTCGCTAACATCCTACCCGTTTTTTTCCCAAACTCGTATGCTGTTTCCCTATATTGAGTATAATTAATAGCGATTAGATCGGCTATTTTAGAATAAGCATTAGCTCTTTTAATCGAGAGGTCCTTTTGGGCCAATTTACTCAAATCAGATTCCCCTCCTTGCCTTAGGGCCTCTGTCAACTTCTCCTCAGCTCTTATAATTTCGTCAAAAACCTTCCGTTGTTCAATTAGGAATTGTTTGCGCTTAAACCCGGAGTAGCTGAGAGTCCCCCCCCCGGACCACAGCTTTAAATGTGTCCCAAACCATTTCATGGGTTGCTGTATCTTTATTGAAGAAAAAAAATTCCTCTATTACTTGAGACATATATTGACAATACTGTACGTCCAATAATAATTTGCGCTCAAAGGACCATCGTGGTGGTTCAATTTTACCCTCTATTTCAACATTTAGTTCCAACACTACCGTGTTGTGATCAGAAATTAGTTTGGGATGGATCTGAATTTTAGCTTGTATTAATAAAATATGTGAGATGAAGAAGTAATCCAGTCTAACGAATTTTTGGTGAGGAGCAGAGAAAAACGTAAACCCTGGATGATTCAGGTTCTTTTGATGCCAAACATCAAACAAGCCATGATCCAGAAGTATCCCACGTAAAGCAGTGTGTGCAAGTTTTTTCTGACCACAGTATGCTGAATTGGATCTTATATCAGCTTTTGACTCCACATTAATATTATAATCTCCACACAATAGAACTGGAGTAGTCCACTGTGCCAGTTCTAAATTAATGAAGTTAAATACTTCTGGGTCGTCTAGATTTGGGCCATATATATTGCAAAATGTGAACCCCTGCCGCCCCCCTTTAAATTCTGCTAATACCCATCTTCCCCATTTATCTGCTGCCGTCTTTATACAATCCACCCACCCTCTCTTTTTTAATATTGCTACCCCTCTTTTAACTCCGGATTGTTTGGATCAGACTACCAATTCCATCCCCATGTTCTTTAGATATTCTCTATTAGCCCACGCAATATGAGTTTCTTGTAAGCAGAGTATATCTATGCCCAGTATCTGTATAACCTTAGCTAGTACTTGCCGTTTTCGAGGATCACTTAAACCACATACATTTAATGTGCATATCTTGATCTTTCTGGTCATTATATTTAATTTCTCTTCTCATTTAGGCGTGGGCGGAAAATCCGTTCCGCTCGCGGATTTTGCGGATTTTCGGGAAATCCGCAATCCGCGAGATTTGCGAATTTCCCGCAAAATCCGCAAATCCGCGAGCAGCGGATTTTGCTCGCACTGCTCGCACTGTTCGCGTGAGTTCGCGCCCCGCGAATAAGTGCAAAATTGCAGAAATACGATCTTCGCAAAACTGAAAGTAACTACTTACCAGGTTCAAAAGTTCAGGCTCATCATTAGTAGCCATTTCCTGGAGTGCTTCCTGAGGGGCCCCTCCAGAGTTCAGTTGCCAGTTGAAACTAGTATGTGACCCTGCTCTGAACCTCAGAATAGTTACACATATGCCACAAAGGTCCTGAATTACAGCTAAGGGAGACAAGCAGGAGCCAGGCTGGAAGTTAAAATCCATTAATCAGCCCCTAATTCATTATTGTCAGTTGGGGCAGGGCAGGTGTTGTAACTAATTTTGCAACAATGAAAGCACTTAGCAAGTGCAAAAGATCACTAATCAGGGCGCACTAAGGAAGCAGGTGCCAGCTAAAAAAATATTCTGTGACACATGAATCAGCCCCAAATTAATTCAGGTCACTTGAGGCAGGGAAGGTGTGCTTTGCTTTGCCGAAAATAATGTACACTGGACAACCAGAGGGTGTGGTGATGAAACAGAGGGTGGCATGGGTGGGCCAGAGGGTGGCATGAGTAGTCAGAGAGTGGCAGTGGTGACAGAGAGTGGCAGTGATGAAGAAGAGTGTCCCAAACAGGCTGGACACGTAGAAACAACAAGTTCGCGAAACTTGCGACCCGACAGGTAAGTTCGCAATTTGCGAAAGTGTACAAAACCCTCGCGAACTGGCAGAAACACGGGCGAACACAAAAAAAAAAAAATCCGCAAATTCGCGGGAATTCGCGGATTTTGCGGATTGCGAATCCGCAAATCCGCAAAATTCGCGAACGCGAGATCCGCAAAATTCGCTCATGCTTATTCTCATTCTTATACTTCTGGCTTTCTGAAAAAAAAACCCTCTCAACACTCATTTTGGATATTGACAAAACCAACTTAAAATCCTTTGCTGGTGCCATTTTCACCCCCCCATCACCTAGACCCCGTGCCCCCCCTTTCCCACCCCTTTTCCCCCCACCCCTTCTATCCTGCCCTTCCCTCCCCCCTCCCAACATTCCCACCTCATGAGGCCCAAGGACCATAAGTCCCTGCAATGATAGAGTACCGTGTCCTCCCCCCCACATTCCCCTATGCAACCTTATAATCGACAGCTACTATCTAGGGTCAATTACGCAGATATATGAATTATGTCACCATTATGTTCTATTACTGGATTCTGTAGATTCTATAAAGTTTCTAAGAACTCTTTCGCCTGGATTTCTGACTGGCGAAGGAAAACACTTTTCCTTGCAGTCTAAGAGTTGATCAATACCTCTAGATGTCAGGAAGCTAAAATGGATTTCCTCTCATCATCCTTATTGGGACTAGCTTTTTGAAATTAATTCAGTATAGTGCCTGTTGACACCTAAAACTGAAAACAAGTATGTGTCTGCCGATCCCCGATAGCCAAAATTTGCATCAAGTCAGCTGGACTCGAGAGTGTCGCCCGAGTACAGATTGTGAAACCAGCCCCTATCAAAGGATATCACTTGGGACTACTGTAAAATTAACATTGAGGGACCCCGACCACTGTTGCCAAAGTCGTCCCACCTAACCTGTGGATCAAGGAATAACCATAAAGGCACTTTGTCAACTGCACATCCTTGAGCATCATCATCGCATGCATCTGCAGCATCAGGAACACTCCATTGAAGTCTATAGTGGCCTTGCTGCACATTGTGGAACTGGGCTAGAAAACGCTCTGGTGGCCAGATAACTGTCCATATCTACCACATTGCCCCCAGATGCAACTAAATATGACAGGCAGACCTTCTGACTGTCATATTTAGTTGCAGTGGTCAAACCAACTTTTACAAGCTTTTCAAAAGTTCACAAACATTACAGTTGCCAATGCTTGTTTGCAGTTGGATAAAAATGAAGAGATCTTTAAAACACTCTGTATCTCCAAAATGCTCTGGTTGATTTTGGTCATCTTTGACTTTAAAAAATTCATAAAAATGTAATCTATTTTTCAAAATCAGTGTTGTATTTCGTTCATGTTTCATGACTGTCTTATTTCGTTTTTTGGTGCTGTTAAATGCTTTACACTAGTTCCTTTGTTCAAGCCTTGTTGATCAAAGCCATAGCTACCCAGAGCTGAGGTTAAATTTGTGCAAACAAACCTGACTGAACCCAAAATCGTTTTTGTGAGTGTATTCCATAGTAAAGCCACACAGCCATGCAATATAATACACCTAAATCTTCACACTGATTTTTTTTAAAAACAGATTCTATTGCTTTTTCAAATGACATGGTTAAACAAATCTCAGATATCATTTGGATTGTATGTGAACCCCAAGGAAACAAGTAAACACAAAACCCCCAGGCTTCCAACTGCAATTGTCTAGCAGTTTCTTTTATGAGATAGGAGGCTAGTATTCATTGCAGTCCCGGGCTCTTTTTTGATGCTGCTGCCTTTCCTTGACTGTCACCACAGTACATTGATGTATCCCATAAAGGCTTGTCTTCCAGCACTGTTTGCCCTGTGTAACTCCCCACCGCCCTCCCGCAACTCTCACCTTCCCCCTACCCCCCAGATATGCCGCTTTAGCTCGGATCAAGTATGTGCATTCTTAGGGCTATGCCATAGTGCGGATTTTGTGTCATTCCATGCCCATGCAGTATGTATCATTAGTGAAGTGAGGGGTGAATAATATCATAGTCAGGCCCATTGCGAGACAAGCAGTCAGTGACATTAAGAGCGCCAGACGATCAGTCGCCCCATTAGGGCTCTTGCCATCTAGGTCTTCCTCCCCATCAGCAGCCGGTTGTCCCAGGAGGTTCACTATTGCCACCCACACCTGTTCTGCTTCCAGTGTCTTTTCATTCTCCGTCCTGCGGGCCGTTTGTAGTTGGAATGTCCCCTCGCACTCTGCCCATTTCTCAAATTCCCTTGTCCATCTAGGCATGCAAGGACCACGTCTAGCCTTCCAATGGCTGGTGATCTCTTTTTTATCCAACACTAGTCCCAAATCTATAAAGTTGCTAGTGACCTTATTCCTGGCTGTGTGAGGGAACCAGTATAGTAAACAACACCATGGGGTCAGCACCACTTCTCTCTCTGTTATAGTCACCAACTTTTCAGTGACTCCTCTCCAGAACTCTTCCAAAGTCAGGCAATCCCAAAACATATGTAAAACCCCCGCACCCTCCGCATTACATCACAGGCAGGCAGCCGAGACATCAAAAAACCTGTTAATCTTCCTCGGGGTGAGGTATGCCCTATGTAGCACATAGAAGTGGATCAACAGGAATCGTGCATTCCTGGAGCTCTTCCAGGCCCTTTCCACAAGTTCCCCTCATGGTTTCTCATCTATAAACTCGCTTCGATCTCCCTCCCACTTGTTACGCAAGGCCGTCAGAGGTCCGCTTATTTCCTGCATCAGATACCTATGCAGAAAGGTAACCTTTAAGGTTCCAGCAGCCATTAGTATGTATTGACAGACTGTGAAAGTTTAGGTTTTGCCATCCCCTCCCACCAGTGCTTTCCGATGGTTGCTGTCAGGGTGGCATGCAGAAGTAAATCTCCTCTTGGGAGGTCCTGTCACTCCAAGAGATCATTGACGTGGAGTAAACTATTCTCCTCTAGCTCTATTCTCTCTAGTTCTATCTCCCGAGGTCCTCTCCTCCAAAGACGCGGATGAGGCAGCTCAAGACTTGATGGACTCTATTACTAACGCAGTAGAAAAGCTTGCCCCTGCATCCCTGCGTTATGTAGCCCGGCGCAAGCCTACAGCACCGTGGTTCTCTGACCAGCTGAGATCCCTAAGGCAGGGCTGCAGAAGCAGTGAGAGAAGATGGAGGAAATCCTGGGATCCTAAGGACCGGGAGGCCCACAAGTCTGCTCTGCGGGAGTATAAACTGAAAGTGATATTGGAAAAGCAGGAATACTTTTCCAACCTTACCTGTTCTCTCACTTCCTTTAGGGAGCTTTTTAAAATCGCTGACTCGTAATGCTCCCTTCAACTCCCAGATCCCGTAGTCAGCTCTCAGGATCTATGCAATGACATCTCAGACTTTTTTCACAATAAAATTCTTGACATCCATACCTCATTAGAAGTACAACGTCATTCCCTGGACAAGAAGATCCCGCCTGTTATTAGTACTTTGGATTCTTTGGATGCAGCTCCTTCCAGTTCATTCATGGAATTTCCATCTCTGTCTCTTGAAGGACTGAACCTTCTACTGGACAGGACGAAATCTTCCTCCCCTATGGACCCTCTACCTCTTAAAAAACTCAAAGAGTGTAGAAGCAGTCTTCTTCCCTCCATTTTGGAGGAACCCAAGGCTATTGCCCAGGGTTCCTTTCCATCGGTATGGAAGAAGGCTATTGTGAAGCCTCTCCTCAAAAAACCATCACTTGACCCCGGCCTCCTTAAAAATTTTAGGCCTATCTCCCTACTCCCTGCACCAGCAAAAATATTAGAAGCACACCTCAACCTCCACCTGTCTTCCTTTCTGGATGCTTCTGAGTACCTTGACAACACCCAGCACGGTTTAAGAAAACATCACAGCACAGAATCTGCTCTCACTCTTGTGGTCGATAACATCCGACGCAAAGTGGACTCTGGTCAAACTACAGTTCTAGTGCTTCTTGACCTCACGGCCGCGTTCGAAACCCTGTCTCCCGCCATCCTAACATCTCGGCTTAGGGAGGCAGGTGTTACTGCTTGATAGGGAACAGAGAGTGATGCTCGGAAACCACCTCTCCCCTGCCAAGTCTCTGCAATGTGGGGTGCCACAGGGGTCGGCATTAAGTCCGACCCTGTTTAACATCTATGTGGCCCCCCTTGCTAGGCTGGTAAGATCGCAGGGGATGGAGGTGGTATCTTACGCCAATGACACTCAGATCATGGTGTCACTCACTCATTCCTCTGTCACTACATCTGCCTTCAGCTTCAGGTCATGCATGCAGCATATGGCAGACTGGATGATCATCAACTCCCTGAAGTTGAATGGCGACAAGACAGAGGTACTGGTCTTTGGGAAGGACCAAGATGTCTGGTCGAGTGAGTGGTGGCCTTCCTCGCTTGGCACCTGCCCCACCCCCTCTCAATCAGCCAGAAATCTCGGCGTGGTCTTTGACACGTCACTCTCGATGTCCCTACAAGTGAATCGGACCGTGGCCACTTGCTGGGGTGTGATCAGGATACTCAACAGAATCCGGAGCTATCTCTCCCTTCAGGCGCGCAAGCAGATTGCAGTCGCCCTTGTTGGCTCCAGGTTAGATTACTGTAACTCCTTATACATGGAGTCCAACAAGGGCCTCATACATCGACTGCAAATCGTGCAGAATGCTGCAGCACGTTTTGTCTTAGCCCTTCCTAAGACATCATCTGCCACCACCGTGAGGAGGGATCTCCATTGGCTTCCTGTCCAGCACAGAATCTATTTTAAAATTTTGTGCTCGACGTATAGAGCACTTGATGATGGCTCTAAGGGTGCTATTAGTTCTCTACTCACCCGCTATAGTCCAACAAGATGTCTCCGCTCTGCGGGATTATTCCAACTTGTTGTTCCCCGATTCAGGCTGACCAGATGGGGAGCCAGGGCTTTTTCCGTCGTTGCCCCCCAGCTCTGGAACACCGTTCCAATTGAGATTAAAACCCTACCCTCAATTGACTTGTTTAAAAAGGCCTTAAAAACGTGGTGCTTCTCAAGAGCCTATTAATGATGAACTGCTACGCCATGGATATGAGCTGGTGTTTTGAATTAGGCGCCTTGACGCCCATCGGGCTAAGTTCGCGCATGATAAGACGCCTTTCATTCATTCATTCATTCCTCGTATAGGTCCCCTATTTTGGAAATTACTACCTCCTCCCATGCCTATAATCCATGCCAATTCCCACCGGGGGGCAATGTTTCACACTTGGTCAGAAGAATGTCTGGGGCATAGGGGCATCTTACCTGCACCCGCTGTAGGGACCTATTCCAGCACTTGTGCACCGTATTCAGATCGGAGGGGGCAGAGCGATCTCTCATGGGGAGTCGCAGCATCATCCGAGATAGTAGCTGCAAGCTCTGATCACTAACTCCACTGTCGCCCACGGGGCAGAGATGCCCGCAATACGTTTTGTGAACTACTGCAACTGTGCTGCAAGATAATAGGCCTCAAAATCTGGTTCTGCAAACCCCCTTACTCTCTAGGTCTCATCATGGTAGTAAGGGCCACCCTCCGTCTCCCAGAGCCCCAAAAGAAACCTGTGACCATTAATTTGAGCTGAGTGAATAATTTAGGGGTTATCCAGAGTGGAAGCGATACAAAGTAATAAAGGAATCGAGGCAGTGTCACCATCTTTAAAAGAGCAACTCTACCCGCTACCAATAGTGGGAGGAGTGGGAGGGTCACCCAGAAGTCAAAGTTACATTGGTGTTTCGCTATGCTCTTCCTATATTACCTTCCAGGATGTCTCCATGGGCATGGTATATGTGAGTACCCAAATAAGGTAAGCATCTATCCTCCCATTTCACACCGTTCGTTTCCGGTGACCCAGCTCTATCGGACTGTGTCGGCAAGCCCCTCTACTCTCCCTAGGACACTCAAGAGTTCTTTGGCTCCCCTAAGGGCGTCCCCCGAATTAGCCAGAAACATCAGTAAGTCGTCTGCATAAAGGGCTACGTATTGAGGCTGCCCGCCACCTCCAACCCATGAAAGGGGCTCCATTGCTAGAGCAAAACACAATGGCGACAACGGACAGCCTTGCCCCATCCCCCGGTTTACCATACAGGCATCCGAGATCATGCCCCCAGTCCGGACCCTAGCTGTGGAGTTCTTATACAAGAGAACCATCCATTCCACAAAGCTTTCTACCAGCCCAAATGCTCGCATCACCCTGAAAAGATATGGCCACTCGAAGCTATCAAAAGCTTTCTCGATGTCAACTGCCAAAATACACGCCTCTTCTTTCTGATATGTGTCTGCTTCTAAGACTCACAGTAGTCTGCGTATATTGATCACCGTCATTCTGGCTGGGATAAATCCCTCCTGATTGGTGTGTATTAGCGTTGACATGTGTAAAAGCAGGTGGGAGGCCAGTACCCAATGTAGTATTTTATATTCTAAATTGAGCATAGCGAGCGGGCAATAGGCACTTCGTTACCATGCCGGCTTGCCAGGCTTTAGAAGTGGAATGATCACCGCCTCTCTCGTGGAAGCAGGCAGGTTGCGTTAATGTTTTTCCCTGCTATACAGTGCCACTAGCTGGGGAGCTAAAATATCCACATACATCGAGTAAAATTCTATGGGCAACCCGTCTGTCCGCGGTGTCTTTTTCCTGGCCAGTGGTGGCTCCCCCATTGGGGCGTCGCCCCACTGCTTTCTCGCAGTTTGAGAAGGCAGAAACATAAATGGTAATAACTACCATTTTATGTTTCTGCCTTCTCGCACGGCGAGAAAGCAGAAGTGCCTGGTTGGGGGTGGGCGGTCCTGCTCCAGGGCAGGGGGGGAGTGGCTTACCCCGGGGCCGAACAAACAGCCAGTATGCACAACAGTGGGCAAGCCACTACCCCCATGCCCTGGAGCAGGACTGCCCACTCTCCCTTTTTCTATATGTGGCTGCTCATGCAGCAGCCTACATAGAGAAAATGGCCCAGGTGGGGTGCGCTCCAATGCGCCTCACCACTTGTGATTGGTGGAGCCTTGGAGGGGAGGCTGCCTTTGCTGATGACAAGAGCTGCAGGCAGTGAAAACGTAGGATGGCGGAAGCAGGAGCCGGGACCCATCCAGAAGGGGGACGGTAGGTTTTATGTAATATATATATTTTTAATTAAACGAACCCCTGCCGCCTCCTCCCATCCCCCCCATGACAACCCCATTTCCACCCCCCTCCCCGTCCATCATGCCGGCCCGACTGTATTGAGATAAATGGCCGCAGTGCATTGTGAGCGATTTTTGTGGTAAAGCATGTATTTTTTTCCAACAGAAAAATATTGACTTTCCCCTGCCTTAATTCTTCATTAAATGTCAGAAGCCGGTTCAATGGATTACTTCAGAAATGATAACTGGGCTAATTTTTGTGCTATTCCACTCGCCACGATCATGAAGAATTATTTCTATTATATGTATTGAAATAAACTCATGCAAGACTTTCTTTTTTAACGAGGGGAAGAACTTTGGTCCTCATAACATTGAGTGCAATACCAAAAAAAAAGTATCTAGACGGGTGTGCAGTACTGCGGGTGTGTCACTGCTGAGACAGGAGCTTTCATCACAGTGAAGCAAGACATTAGTCATCGCATAATACCCCAATATTAGAGAGAGTGAGCTCGTAACTTACCCACACCACAATAATTATGGTACTGGTGCAGCACGGCTTCTGTTTGTGCCAGTGCATACCCTTGGTGGGTGCAAGCAATTCAGGCCAGCGCATGTGCCACTTCAAAATCAACATGCTTAGTTGAAGCTGATATCCTGAACCCGCAAGTTACTTATGTCCCCTGAAACAGCACGTGCAGCCCTCGCTTTAAGAACTGCTCTATGTTTCTGTGCTCATAGCCTGCAACGTTCAAGAAGAATCCAGAAGTACACCCGGATTGTGGATGTAGTGAAACACTGCAGCCAACTTTGTAAAGGCCTTCAAGGCTCACCCCTCACAGGCTGGCATTTAGAATGTCGCTGCACAGACTTCAGTCTGCCATAGACTGTCAGGGTACCCTGAGCTTGCCTCTGGAGAGAGTGTGAAAGCCTCCAAAAGGTTACCCTCCAATAGGTTTGTGAGCATGTCAAAGGCAAATTTACAAACTTTACTACTTGTTGTAGAACCTTAATGTTTCTGTTTCCGGCTGAATAACTCATCGCTTTCATCCCCACAGAGCTTTCAGTTTATATTTGAAATACAGGGCCTGGGATGGTGGTATACGGGTGAAACGGAGCGCCCAGAACGCCTTGTCTAACGAAGAGAAAGCCAGGTCTGCAAGGTTTGCCCTGTTGTTGTTCACATGTATTGGAAGTAACCAGAGCTCCCGGAATGCTTTGGGCTGGGATTTAAAAAAGCACTGGGAACCTAGTGACATCTGTAAAGGCAACAACTCTTAAAGTGCATGTACTTAGAGCATGTTTGTGCGCAGTCAAGCCGGCTACAGTGCATTTTTTTTTGTCTGAAAGCAACTTACGTTCACATGCCTTGTGCCTAAGTGCTGAGTAAAATCCAGGAGTTGACTAGGAACAAGGTGCCAAGGCATGATTTGCAAATTGGTCGTATGAGAACATCATGTTCGCCCTTCCCACTTGCATCTCTCGAGTTTCAGGTGTGTTCGCCTTGCAGTGCTTTTATTGTCCAGAAATTAAATGCTTTATAACATTTCCAAAGAGTGTATTTAGATTGAAGGCCGGCCTCGATTGGGTTAATTGAATTATTGGTGTAACAGCACATGCATGTAAATATTAGGTGATTGGATTGGACAATCTTTTAGCGAGGCAGTTTCATTGGTGCATGTGGAATGATACTGTGAAAGATGAAAGCACTGAAGTGTACAGTAGGTTTAAAAGTTCATGTGATAGTATCACTAATTTGCGTCTGTCAGAGATCCAGGCAAATTGTTGGATGCAGGTTGAAAGTGCTTAAATGGTGCCCATTGTTGCAGGTGTCGGGTATTACTTGTGTCCTTCCATTGCTCCTATTAAGGCACTACTTTTTTTCCTTTTGTTTTAGCTAAGCACACCACGAGAGTGAGTGTTTTTGCTCGCCGCAGTGAAGTACAACAATTGTTTTACGCCCCGGCACTTTCAAATGCCACTAGCCGCCACTGTTCCTGGCCATATGCTTAAAGGCCCCACGCACCTCCCCAATCTCGACATCTCTACCCAGAGCCCCTGTCACCTCTGAATCAACATTTGGAAGCTCTACAGCTCCAATGAGCTCCACCACCTCTGCTACACCAGGATCTAGTCTACTATGGTACAAGCCGGTAGTATCCCAGAAACTAGGAATTAACATCCTGTTGAAGATAGTAAACCTCATTTTCCCGACCTCGAAGTTCAAGTATCGTCGCCCCACTACGTGCTGGGTTAGCTAACCATGCTAGCAGTGCCCCAGATTTGTCTCTGTCAGCCTGGACCCTGGCAGTGTAAGCCTTATAATCGAAGCAACACAGTTGTTCAACTTGTGCTGCCAGCGCTTCTCCAAGCCACGAGAAGGTCTGCCTGCTTGTTCACTCTCTCCGGTCTATCCTTCTCCAGCTCACGGAGCTGCTGCTCCACATGATGTACATCCTGCAAAGCGACCCTGCATGCTTCCACCCCCCCCAATGCAGCGACCCCTAATAACGGTCTTAGAGCCATCCCATTTAATGAGCGGGCTTGTCACCATATGGGCATTATCTAAAAAGTAGGTCTCAATGGCTGCACCCACTGTGGCCAAAATATCTGATCTTCCAATGCTTCTGGTCTTAAACGTCAAACTGGTATTTTAGATCTGACACAAATCCAGTCCAAGGTCACTAGCAACGGGATATGATCAGAAATCGTTCTGGCTAGGTATTCACCAGTCCTACTCCCCCCCCCCCCCCCCCCCCATGGACATCCGGGGATCACAATATTGGGTCCAGCCTAACATGTCAAGTCAAGTCAAATAATTTATATAGCGCGCTACATACCCAGAGGGTCTCAAGGCGCTTGAGGAAGGGTGGGGAGTTACTTATCGAATATCCAAGTTTTAAGTTGCTTTCTGAATGCTAGGTGGTTTTGAGTGAGACGAAGGTGAGTGGGAAGTGAGTTCCAGGTTTTAGCTGCCAGGTAGGAGAAGGATCTTCCTCCCATGGTAGTTTTGTTGATGCGAGGTACAGCAGCAAGGGCTTGGTCGGAGGAGCGTAGCTGGCGGGAGGGGGTGTAGAAGGAAAGTCGTCTGTTGAGGCATTCGGGTCCGAGTTCGTAGAGAGCTTTGTGTGCGTGGGTTAGGAGGCGGAATGTTATTCTCTTATTGACGGGGAGACAGTGGAGGTTTTTCAGGTGACTAGAGATGTGGTCTTTACGCGGGATGTCTAGTATAAGTCTGGCTGATGCGTTCTGGATGCGTTGGAGTTTTTTTCTGAAGTTTTGCGGTGGTACCGGCGTATAGGGTGTTGCCGTAGTCCAGGCGGCTTGTGACCAGCGCATGGGTGACCGTTTTTCTAGTTTCGGTGGGGATCCAGCGAAATTTTTTTTGAGCATGCGAAGAATGTTGAAGCAAGATGATGAAACTGCGTTGACTTGTCTGTTCATCGAGAGTGTGGAGTCCAGGATGACGCCCAGGTTCCGTGCGTGGTCCGTCGGGATGGGTGCTTTTCCAAGGGCCTCTGGCCACCAAGAGTCATCCCAGGCGGAGGGGGAGGTACCTAAGATAAGGACTTCTGTTTTGTCAGAGTTCAGTTTCAGACGGCTGTGCTTCATCCATTCGGCTACTTCTTTCATCCCTTCATGTAGGTTGGTTTTGGCGGTGTTCGGGTCTTTGGTGAGTGAGAGGATCAGTTGAGTGTCATCAGCCTAGGAGATGATGTTGAGGTTGTGTTGGCGTGCGATGGTTGCGAGGGGGCTCATGTATACGTTGAAGAGGGTGGGGCTGAGTGAGGATCCTTGTGGCACGCCGCAGATGACTTCAGTGGCCTCTGACTTGAATGGTGGAAGGCGGACTCTCTGAGTTCTTCCGGTAAGGAACGAGGTGATCCATTCCAGTGCTTTACCTTGTATTCCTATGTTTCTGAGGCGTTGTAGGAGGGTGTTATGACAGACTGTGTCGAAGGCTGCGGAGAGGTCAAGGAGGATGAGGGCGACTGTGTCTCCATTGTCCAGTAGAGTTCGAATGTCGTCTGTAGCTGCGATGAGTGCGGTTTCAGTGCTGTGTTTGGCTCGGAAGCCGGACAGTGAGGAGTCGAGGGATTTATTTGTTTCGAGGAAGGCGGCGAGCTGGTTGTTGACAGCTTTCTCAATGACTTTGGCCGGGAATGGTAGGAGCGATATGGGGCGGTAGTTTTTGAGTTCGGTGGGGTCAGCTGAGGGTTTTTTCAGAAGGGCGCTGAGTTCGGCGTGTTTCCAGCTTTCCGGAAAGGTGGTGGAGTTGAGGGAGCAGTTGATGACGTCTCGGAGGTGTGGTGCTATGATGGAGTCTGCTTTGTTGAAGATATGGTGAGGGCATGGGTCTGTGGGGGGATCCCGAGTGAATGGAATTCATCAGGCGGATGGTGTCCTCAATGGAGATAGGGTTCCAGTCATTGAGGATGTTCAAGGGGGGTGAGGGTATGGCAGAAGGTTGGGAGGGTTGGTCTCCGGGTTGGTTGTTGAAGCTGTTGTGGATGTCTGCGATTTTGTTGTGGAAGAACGAAGCTAGGGAGTCGCAAAGGGTTTGAGAGGGAGTGATGTCGTTGGAGTTGGCAGAGGGGTTGGTAAACTCTTTGACGATGTTGAATAATTCCTTGCTGTTGTGGGCGTTGTTGTCTAGTCGTTCTTTAAGTGCTGCTTTCTTGGCAGTTCGGATCAGTTGGTGGTGTGTGCGGGTGGCGTTTTTGAAGGCGTCCTTGGTGCTGGTGTTTGGGTCTCTTTTCCAGGCCTTCTCGAGGGAGCGACAGAGTTTCTTGGATTTCTTAAGATCATCGTTGAACCAGGAAGCGTTTTTGTAGTCTCGCTTAATTTGACGTTTTTTCAAAGGTGCTAGGTTGTCGGCGCTTTTGGTTATCCATTGGGTGAGGTTAATGGCTGCTTGGTTGGGGTTCGAAGAGAGGGCAGGGGGGTTTTCAAGAAGCGATGAGGAGATCTGGTCGATGGTGATTTTGTTCCAGTTTCTTCGCAGAGTAGGTTGAGGATGGTTGTGGGATGTGGTCTTTTTGTAGACAAAGTGAACGCAGCTGTGGTCCGTCCAATGGAGAGCTGTGGTGTGACTGAAGGAGATATGTTTGCTTGAGGTGAAGATGGGGTCGAGTGTGTGACCTGCGTAGTGAGTGGGGGTGTTAACAAATTGTTTGAGTCCAAGGTTGGCGAGATTGTCCAGAAGGGTGGTGGCGTTGCTGTTGTTGCTCTTTTCCAGGTGAAAGTTGAGGTCTCCCAGTAGAATGTAGTCCTCGGAGGGGAGGGCGTGTGGTGTGATGAAGTCAGTGATGTCATCACTGAATTGTGCACGGGGTCCTGGTGGCCTGTAGAGGAGGGTGCCTCTGAGTGTTGTCTTGGGGTTGGTGTGGATCTGGAAGTGGAGGTGTTCGGCGCTAGCGAGGTTGACGTCTGAGCTGGTTGAGATTCGGATGGAATTCTTATGGACAATGGCGATGCCTCCTCCTGTTTGCTTGGTGCGGTCCTTACGAATGATCTTGTAGCCTTCCGGGATGGCAATGGTGAAGTCTGGGGCTGAGGAGGCGTTCATCCATGTTTCTGTTAGGAAGGCGACGTCCGGAGAGATGGTGTCTAGTAGATTCCAAAGTTCGATGGCGTGTCTGTGGACTGAGCGGGTGCTGAGTAGGATGCATTTTAGGTTGTTGGTGTCAGATCTCTGTTTGGTGTTCATGGATGTGGAGTTGGTCTTGGTGCTGTCGTACTTGCAGGAGTTGCATGTGAAGGGTCCATGGGTGTGTCCGGGGGCGGCTTGGGCGCAGTTAGGGAGGCGGCTGGGATTTAGGGCTAAGAGGGTGGAGGCGTCTTATATAATGCGGGGGGGATGGGTGGAGCAGGGGCCAGGGGGACTGGCACTAGGCGCGGGCCAGGCGCGGACGGGCGTAGACGGGCTTACCTTTGGCGCACCTTCGGCGCGACTGGGGCGCGAAACGCTGCGCGTGAACGCTGTGCGCTGATGCATTTGTCATATATGGATAGTGGAGGGGCAGCAGGGAGGCGGGAGCGAGGTTCAGGGAGGGTCAGGGACGGTCAGCAAATCAACAAAAAGGCAGTCTGGTAAACAAACGTTGCGAGCGTCTCAACCAACAAAAGCCACACTGAAAATGGAGCGCTATGCAGGGCAAGACTATCTCAGGTCAGCAGAGGAAAGCGCTATATCAGGTGAAGCCAGAAAGCGCTGTGCCGGGCTAATCACTATTCACCACACTCGAGATGTTATTCTATTAGGCAGCAAGGCACAGCAGTGTCACAAAGCGCGGCGCAGCTTCAAATTCCAAAATAAAATGAAATGCGAGGCAGAATTCAGCAGCAATAAATACGATACCAGCCAGGAGAGGAGAGGAGGAGGGGGAGCGACCGTTTCTGGTGTTAGCAGGGCGGTCACATGTAGTTTGTGTAATGCGGAGAAGAAAGAATAATCCCTTTCCCCTGGGTGTTGTGCCCTCCAAGTGTCGGTAAGCCCTCATCTTTCCTGCCAATTACGTCTTGTCTCTGCAATTTTGTGTATGGTAGCATCGGGAAGTGGTGGATGAGAACGGTCCTATCTGACGTCAGTAACACAGTTAAAGTCATCCCCCAGTAGTACCGAACCCGTCAGCACTGAGGCTAGCGTCCATGAGAGCTGAGCTAGAAATGCAGGTTGGTCTATGTTAGGGGCATATAAACTCCAGAGCATGATGTCCCTCACGTCTAAACACCCTGAGACCACTACAAATCATCCCTCTGGGTCAATTATTTGTCTGGTACATTGGAAAGGGACTCTCGCCTGCACCCAGATCAGAGCCTGGCGAAGGCAGAGTAAGAAGTATAAAATATCTGCCCCCTCTACTTGTGCGGTAACACAGCTCCTTCCTTCATCGTAAAATGAGTCTCCTGCAAAAGGGCGACCTGCACCCCTCTCCTGACCAAGTATGCATGGATTTTATGGCGGTGCAACATTGTGTGCATCCCTCTAACGTTCCAGAATAGACATTTAATCCCTACGGTGGTTCCCATAGTAATGGTCGTGTCTCAGCCCTAGCAGCTTCTACTATAGCAGCATGCCTGGCCCTAAATAAAAAACCCTAACAAGAAGAACCCCCCAACTCCCCAGGACAGGTACAAACAAATAATATCCCATCCAAACTGGAACTTATGAAAAGTAAGTCGCTGAAAGTGGTGGGGTGTGAAGCTGACTCTATTGGACCCAGATCTCCTTGGGCTGTGTCCCCAACATTGTGTTACTGCTGCCAAACCCAATAATCATAGCAGTGTCTGCAGGCGACGGCTATGGTGCCGGAGTCTCAGCAAAAAATCGATCCCTGCTACATTCGAACCCTACAACTTACGACCTGATGTTCTCTGGTCAGGCTATTTCATCAGCAGTTTGGGGAGTGACATCCGGGAGATCAGTTTCCGAATCCTCGTTGGCGCTGCCTGGCTGGGAGCTTTCAGATCTGTCCAAGTCAGGGCCACTATTGATCGATCTCTCCATGGATAAGTTCCGCAACCGCCTATAGGGCTTTGCCCATTCCACCCTGCGTTCTGTAGAAAATGGAGCTCTCGCGGGTTGCTGTGTTTTGACCAGAGTCCGTTGTGTCAACTCCGGTGAGGAAGTGCGAGCCTCCCTGCCCTGATGGGTCTCTAGCCACTCCCATGCTTCCTGGGGGGTAATGAAGAAGCACGTTTCAGATTTGCCGACTACACTGAGGCGTGCCGGAAACAGCATAGCATATGATATTTGTAATTGTCTGAGTTTTCATTTGAATGCTATAAATGAAGCATGTTGGTGCTGCACTTCCCTAGTGAAGTCCGGGAATACCTTACTATTCCCAATCTGTAGGTCTTGTTTCTTTCGGGCTTGCTGCAGTATATGGTCACGATCCCGAAAATGAAGAAGTCGTACCACTAGTTGGCGAGGTGGGCCCCCAGGCTTGGGCAGTCTAGTCAGGACTCTGCGAGCTCGTTCGAGTGCATAAAAGGGAAAAGGCCCTCCAGGTTCACCTCCGCCCGAAGCCAGTCCTCCAAGTACCGCACCATGTCCTCTCCTTCCTCCCGTTCTGGTACCCCCAGGATGTGCAAATTATTCCTGCGGGAGCGTCCTTCGCTGTCCTTAGCTCTACCTTCCAGCACGTTGACCTTGGCCTCCGCATTTCTTAGAGACTGTTGAAATGTGGAAACTGCTTCTGGGTCTCCCGCAAACATTTTTTTCCCTTAGTTCAACTCTCTCCTTTTACTTGAGGTAGTCAGCCTTCAGGAGGTTGAGTTATGTCCCTATTGAGTCTATCTTTGCCTCCGGGGCTGCCCTTGAGGAGGTGATGGTCTGCATGATGTCTGCCAGGGTGGGCCCCACAGGAGCTGCATCTTTCTTCACCTCTGCTGCTTCACCATCGTCATCAGTGTGATGGCCTGTGGCCTCCACATTGAGGACTGCATATCCTTTTTTCCTAGACCCTTTCCCCATTGTTAGAGATCTGTATGTGTCCAGTAGGCTACCTTAGAGTGGTCCCATCAATGAGCATAGACCGCTTGTGGCGTGTTCAGTGAAGGAGTAGGACAGGTCGTAGGGCCCAGTGGTAGCCGCAAGCAGCACTCACTCCCATGATTCCCTCTAGTGCACCCAGCCATCCTGAGCCCCTCTCAGTGACGCGGAACACTAATGTAAGCACAGAGTCTCGACAACTGCCACCTCCACCACTCCTCAGTGCTCGCAGGATGCGTTTAGGAGGGCTTCGTATTGTTTCGCACTTCAGGCCTGCGATCCTCCTGGGACAGCAATAAGGATTCCCTCCAATTGCTGCAAATCAGGGATGGAACTTGGTAGTAGGAGGACGTACGTCATCCAGGCTGCCTCATGAGCCCCAGCAGTTCACCACATTGTGAACACGCATAACAACTGTGGCACCCCTCGTAGGTATGTCCTGGAGTATCCCAGCAGACTCCCGTCCCTCCCAGGCCGCCTGGATACTGATTAGGAAGCCAATAGCCTTCTGGCGGTCCCCGTAGTTGTTGTCCAGTGCTCTCTAGAAGCTAAGGCCGATAGGATGGACCTAGTGCATACGTCTCACCTCTTGGTGCTGGGATTCAGCTTGTAAGCCCTGGGCAGAAGCGCTGCTACTATTTCACTAGCACCGACCTCACTTGTGTGCCTGATCTTTTGCCCACACCTCTCTGATCTTCAGTGCACCGATGCTGCCGTCAGAGCTTGTACCTGTAGCCCATGGCTGCCATCTCGTGCCTGGAAGGCAGAGTTGCCAGGTCCGGAAGCCCGCGCTGATTCAGCTCATCAACAGGGCGGCAACGCCAGCCGCTCTCCGGCGTGTGGTCGCACTCTGCACTCCAACCGGCCAGGTTCCGCCTGGTAGTCAGGCAGTTTTGGAAGCCTACCTCTGTCAATATCAGAGGCTGCCCCCTCAGGTCACGGTCGCCATCTTGCAGACTGCAGACCTCGCTAAACCGCAGGCTCAAGAGGTGATTTCAGCACTGCTAAGCCCTCAAAAAACATTGCCCGTAGTCCAGCCAGATCCCCAGCTGTTCCGCCACCTGAGTCAAGGTACGGGGTGGCGGTTCATAATCAGGATCATTGTTGTTGGGGGAAAAGCCACGGACGGAGCTCGGAGTCCGCCTCTCCTTACATCTGCCCTTAGCCACGCTCCCCCCAAATCCTCACACTGAGCAAACAATAGAGATATTCCACTCTGTCAAAATCTTAACAAACTGAAAGGACCATCTATCAGATATGCAATATAACCAAGAATGCAACAAAATATGTCATTTACCCACAGTTAACAACCAACAAACTGTCTATTCTTCACTTTATATGTAACCAGATTATACCCTATCATAGAAAACCTACCCCCAACATATTACTAAAACCTTCATGGAAAATCACCTTGATTTATAGCTAGCGATTTTTCTCTCTACATTCTTCATATTTAATGATTTTTTCCTATCACTCCATTCATTGCATGCCTTTAGTACCTCCAACCAGCCACGGCCGCTGCAGGTAAGAGCGGTCGGGTGATGGGGCCACGTGAGGGGGGATTTCTAGAGACGACCACAAGGGAAAATTAAATAAAAAAATAATTTTCCCTCGTGGTCGCCTCTCGAAATCCCCCTTCACCTGTCCTTACCGCCTTACCACTCCTACCTGCAGCGGCTGCTGCTGCCTCCAACAGCAGCCTACTCCGTTGAATGCCTGCTTGTATTACTCTCTGCTATATCTCTAAAGCTAACAATGTCTCCCTTCACAAATCACAAACTCCATTTTTACGTAATAATCCCTTGCATGTTGAACAATGTATAAGTTGAGTTGAGTTTTTATTTGTTTTGGAACTCGTGAGAGGTCCACATAAAATTTACATCTACAATAACAATCCAATAGTACACAGTAAAAACAGCAAACATATTAATACAGATCTAAAAATCATTTTAAAAAGTTAAAAATTCTTGAACAAAACATTTCATTGGGGGGCTTAAGGATAGCTTCAGAAAAGGCACTGGCAGATAAAATACCAAGTTCTAGGCAAAGTGGTCTCACCCACTTACGACGAGAATTTCTCAAAGCCGGACATATGAATAAGACGTGAGTGAGATCTTGAATCGAGATATTACACAAGGTGCATTTGTTAGAAGAGCCATTCCATTTTGATAAAAGGTTATTCAGTGGTAGCATATCTTGCCTTAATAAAAACCAAAAACGACGAATGCCGTGGGGAAGATTCCAAGTAGCGTAGAGTTGCATAGTTTTAAGATCATAAGAATTAATCACCGGCAGATCACCTTTCTTTGTTCTTATCTGGTCCCTATCCAACGAGAAGCTTAACTTCCACGTTGCTAATTTTAAGGAAGCTTTTAACTGATATAGGGATAAAGAAAAAAGGGTAGATTCCTCTAATTGCAATACCGTGACCGCTTTTCTGAAGTTTTTTACAATTGGGGAAAACTCCTTTAAAGGACCCAATAATTCCTTTTGGATAAGGTGTCTTAATGTGGCTGGTTCACATTTAGCTAGGTGAAAAATCCATCTTACTATCCCAGCCAAGCCCTGAACCCAACTACTTCTCATGCGATACTCAAGCCTAAGAGAGGCCGCTGAGCAGGCAGAATTAACAGAGGTTAGTTGTCGCAGGAGTCTGCCTTCAATAGTGTGGAGAAATCCCCAGCTACTCACATCAATAAGTTCAGTGCCGTAGAGCAAGGAAGCCGGGATTTTTGCGCGGAAAGCTTCGAGCAAATATGGAAAATGCCGTTTTCCTGTGGCTTTGTAGAGTGCATTTAAGCCCTTACCCTGCATCAGAGCCTTGCGCATGTTATTCTCAATATGGGCCTTGTTGCTCATATTACCACATATTATTTTCCCTAAAAACGTATAGGATTTCACAATTTCTAACTTTTGGCCGCCTATTGACCATGCGAAATTCCCATGAGAGTATCTTTTCTTTCCGGTCAAACACATAACCTTGCTTTTGGAGATGTTTATCTGTAAAAAATGCAACTCTGCGAAGACATGTAATGCATGCAGACGATTGTTCAGGCCTTTCGGTGTCAGATCTAACAACAGTATGTCGTCAGCATACATTAAACATGCAATAGCTTTATCTCCCAATACAGGGGCAATACCACTACTCAGAGACAGAACTTGAGGGAGATCATAAACATAAAGGGAGAATAATAAGGGAGCCAGCAAACATCCTTGTTTGAGACCATTGGCAGAGGGGATGGTGTGTGACAGGCCTCTTTCCCCTCCCATCATTATTCGGCACCAGGTATCCGTATGGAGGTCCTGTATTAAACAGTAGAGGTGACATGCCTAAGGCCGATAGTTTCCTCCACAGCAAGGGTCGGTCAACTTTATCGAAGGCTGTGGAGAAATCTATGAAGGCTGCATATACTTTTCTACCTCAGACCGTGATGTATTTATCCATTATCACTTGTAAAGCTGTTAGATTATCCATGGTGCCATGGCCTTTGCGGAAACCTGTTTGCTCAAATAGAAGAATGTTACTCCGATCCACCCATTCGGTTAATAATTTCAACAGGCATTTAGCAAAAACTTTGCCAATGGCGTCCAGGAGAGCAATCTGGCGAAAATTTTGAGGAGAAAGTCGATCGCCCTTCTTGAAAAGGGGGACCAAAATACTCCCTTTCCAAGAAGGAAGGACCGACCTGCTTAAAAAGCAGTGGGCAAATACAGGAAAGAGTATTTTACTCCATTTTAAACTATTCTGCTTTAAGGCAGAGATAGGCAGCTCGTCTGGACCCATAGCCAAAGACGAACGCAATTCCATTATTGCCAGTTCTATAGACTTTTCAGATGGAGATTCCTCTATGGCCGAAGGAACCACCTTAAAACTTCCCGCGGGAAAATATTCGCCATTACTTGCATAAAGGTTTTTTATATGGTCAACCCAGATTCGTTTCTCAATAGGGATGGGGGTGGGACTCGTCCTTACACCACAACCCCTACCTATTAAAGACCAGAACGTTCTTGCTTGGCCATAAAAGGTTGCCTCCCTCAGTTGTATCCAGAGTTGGTCCTCCCTATCTTTACGTAATCTGAACTTCAACCTTTTCCTTCTTCTTTTTAATAGGGCTATACATCGAGATCTTTTGGGGAGAATATTCAAATATTGGTCCCTTACCAATTTATTTATTTCTTTATTCAACAAACGAAGGGAACTGGGAGGAGGGTTCGGGAGCCTATCTCTTTTAGGTTGTCTGGCTAAAGAAGTCACTTCCACCAATAGGTCAGAAAAACGTTCAATTTCAACATCATCCCAATTGACCAAATCAGATATTGCATCATCAAGAATGCTCTCCAGCCCACTAAGGGCCTTTATATCCCAATAACATCTCCCTGATGAACTGCCGAAGCTGACCAAGTCCCTGTTTAGCGACCAACGGTCAGACATGGGAGGTAAAATGTTTAAAGAGATGGCCAAAGTAGTATGGTCGCTGAGACACGTTTTAGAAATCACCAGATCATTCAATAAAACAAAAGCAGAATTATCTACTATAACATAGTCCAATATTGATTCTCCCTGGTATGATTCATGTGTGAAATTTGCCGGAGAATCAGAAGGAAGTCTTCCATTAACCACAATCCCATCCAACTCAAATACCTCTTCCAAAAGCATTTTCCCTCTTTTATTTGTTTTAATGTTCCCAGGCAAAACAGCTTGGGGAATGTGCAGAGATTCTTCCCTATATTTATTTCTAAATAAAAACAGGCTTGAGTTAGAAATTTTACAATTGAAATCTCCAACCAAGATTATGTGAGCGGATGGAGTTTTCTCTCGCACTTTCTTGGCATAGGAAAAAACTTTCTTCAAAATTGGATTAAAATATTCATCGGGAGGAATATACACATTAATCAAGACGAGCGGAGAAGGAATTTCCACATTATCAAGACAGAATAATGTTACTGCCTGAAACAAGTTACAGGGATCCAAAAAATGTGAAAAGTTCCATTTTATCCGGTTTGATAAACAACAGGCAATGCCCCCTCTTGCGTGGCCTCTAGATGAAGAGGAGGCTTTACCCTCCAAAACAATGTAATCACTACCCACAACAAGATTTTCAGTGCGCCAAGTCTCTTGGAGACAAATCACACTGGCCTCAGAGGATAGGAGGAACTCAATTTTTTCAGAGTTATTCTTTAAGCCAGCTGCATTCCAGGACAACATTTTTAGATTGCTGCTAAAGATCAGATTGCATTTCCTGACTCCTTGTGGGTTTCTTCGCAAGAACACCCGGCAGCCAATTCCAACGGGAGCTCTCATCTTCATTTCTATTTCGTACCGAAAGAGGAGGAGTATTAATTTCAGATACGCAGCGAATATTTTTAGATAAGAAGATTTTTAAGTCATTATACGCGTCAAAACGTTCTTTCCTACCCAGAGCTGTAGGGAAAAGAGGGGTGGGAGAACATGTTCCCCTTGCGGATTTAGATAATCTATCCTTCAAAACATTCCCCCAGAAAGGCGTAACATCAATCCCCCTACTCTGAAAGCTCTCAGAACACTGAAGAATCAAATTTACAGTGAGCTTAGAATGGAACTTAGCCCTCGTTAGAAATCTGCCATTTGTTTTAAAAATAAAAATCAAATCTATATCCGAAGATTGGATTAATTCCAATTTTCCGGACTCATGAAAACATTTAAGAAGAGCAGCTCTATTCAAAATACAATCTGCCTCAAACAGGGGAGAGAAATCAAGGATAAATGTATTTATGTTTTCCTCTTTCCTGAAGTCAGTGGTTCTGCTTGTATCCTCTACACCTACCGTCAAGCCAGAAAATGACCTAGCCAATGGGTTAAGAACTGACAAACCCGTATCCAAAGGATTATTAATAGTCACCCCTAAATGACCTGCCCTAAGTGGCTCCCCCTTAACAACATGGAATCCACCCTTTACAACATTTGAAACGATAGAGACAGGATTAGAAACCAATAGAGGAGAGGCTGGGATATTTTTGTTAGGAATAGTAATTAGTTCTAAGGGAGGAGGTTGGGAAAAGTCATGAATTACTTTTGAATCTCCCAACATATTTTTAGCCCCACTTGGGTGCCCCTCAGAAATATCTTCTTTAATGGAAATTTCCTGCTGGGCTTCAAAGAAGATTTTCCTCCGTCTATTTTTTTCAATCCTGCGAATTAACTTCCTTTTATTTCTTCCCTTCTTATTTAATTTCCCAATTTTTCCTTTTTTCCCACTGGCAGCCGCTTCCGAAACTACCCTATCTTCCTTGCCATTCTGTTGATTAAAAATTGCAAAACATTCCTTTTCCTGCCTCACACTCAAGGCGGCTGGAGCTACAACTATAGAACTGTCGTGCTCCACCACACAATTAGATGCAAGTATATGTATAGGAGAGACCAACTTTTCACCAGCTATAGACACTTGGGGAACATCAGAGGTGACAGGTACACTCTCTGATAATGTGTTATTCGACCCATCATCCTCCGGGGAACTGACACCAAAGTTAGAGGGAGGAACCTTCTCCTGACGATTATTTAATGGCACTTTTAGGATTTGCGTTACCGTTTCCAAAACGCAATCCGAGCCCCCTACAAATTTCTCCAATAAAGATAATATAGAGGAAAGCAGGCATTCCAATGAAATCAGAGACTCGGAGATAGGTTTATCAGATCTAACAGGGTTAGAAATGTCTAAGCCTGTTATGTTAAGGACGGGACTCAGTGATGTGCTGTTAGCGAGAGATTTGTTGGAAGGAGTACTACTGTATAGTTGGAGGCCAGATGGAACAAATGTTGCCGGAGTCTTTGCAAGAATGGAGATCCTGCTAGACTCATCGGCAACAAAGCGTTTAAAAAGCTCCAAGTCCATTTCAGAGGATACGAATTTATTACTCTCATCTTCTCTCTGAGCTAATAAGCTGGAGGAAGATTTTTGAATAGACCCACTAGGGCGATGTTTAGGATGATGTACGATAGAATTGGGCGGGGGGTTATGAACTAAGGCCTTCACACTTTCACTTTTGAGATTATTCTCAAGGGTACAATAAAGATTTGAGGGCAAAGAAGCAATCTCTGCTGCATCATTTATATGGGTTTTGACCTCTTTTTTTTTGTTTGTCCCTGATAATCTCTCAGAAGCGCAAAAGTCCTTTACAGGAAGTGGATCTATCACATCCTTACTGATTTAGGCCTTATCATTCAAATTGGGTTTTGCCATAGCCGCCTTATTCGAACCCCGTTCCCAAAGACTGAATAGCTGGCAATTTCCCTTTAAGTGTGTTGTAAGACCATCCTTATTTCTAAGTGGGTTAGATTTAGTTTGGGACATGCTCTGCCCAGCAGAATTCTCCGGGACCTTAGCTTTTTAGCGGTCATCCTTATGTGTGAGCCTGGAGGCTCCTAAATACAATACAACCTATTAAAACTTTCAACAGCACATATATAATGTGTCAGACCACACAATTAATTGACGAAGAGGAAAGTTAGGGGGTAAGCCCAGCTCCAGCCTTCCTCGGCCTCTGAGGGCCTCAGAGGGTCCGCCCTTTGTCTGGGCTTCGTCCGGGTATCCTCCCGCTCGCGTCCCGCTTCGCGGAGAGCACTGACTGCTTATGTAGCCCTCAGCAAATGAGGGGGCGTGGCCGCTGCGGGAAGAGGCTACAGCTGATTCAAAGCCTTGCGGTCCCGCAGCGGTGAAGCAGCAGGCAGTAGCACTCTGTGAAAGCGAGTGCGGCGCTACAAACGTCCTTCCTTAGCCCCAGCAACAGAAAAGCCTGTAGGACTCCTGTTGTAAAGATAGGAGGTCCACACCAAGCGTAGTCTTCATTAGGTTGGTTTATTCAACAGGTAGAGAACAGCTTTGACAACGCACACAAGCAGCATACAACAACTCCCAGTCCTCCGAGGGAAGCAGCAGCAAAGTTCAGCTACGGTGAGCAAATGAGTGAGTGACACCCGCGAAGCGGGTGCCGCGAAAAGTTATCGGCTCAGCTGGCAGGGGGGCGTGGCCGCTGCGGGAAGAGGCTACAGCTGATTCAAAGCCTCGCAGTCCCGCTGCGTGAAGCAGCAGGCAGTAGCACTCTGTGAAAGCGAGTGCGGCGCTACAAACGCCCTTCCTTATCCCCAGCAACAGAAAAGCCTGTAGGACTCCCAGTCCTCCGAGGGAAGTAGCAGCAAAGTTCAGCTACGGTGAGCAAATGAGCGAAAAGTTATCGGCTCAGCTGGCAGGGGGGCGTGGCCGCTGCGGGTATAACCACTTCTAGCTTATTCTAATTAAAACTCACACCCATCACAAATCATAAGCTCTCCTTCTGTGTGACCTATCCTTGCAATCTAACAAGATCTAATCCTTCTCTAGCCTATCTACTCTAGTCTATTAACTTATCCCATGTTTTCATTTGAATGAAATCACACTAATAATAACACCTAACTCCTATTAGCTTAAACTACAACAAAACACTGGGGGAAATGTTTCAGTAGTTTCCTGAGAGAACAAGACTAACCCCAATAACCTCCAGTAATTAAAAACCATTCAATTCCCTTATAACCTTGAGTTTCAGAGAAGCGAGCTACCCGGTGTGAAGTGCTTCGAAGAGTCATCAGGGTTAGTAAGCATTATATACATGGATTTACAATATCATATACATTTTCTTGGTTGACTATTCAGGGCAAGAGTGGTGCACTCCCTTTCAACACACACACATCCCAATACATTTGCTGGACCGCACAGAAGTGGTAAATGTATATATTGTTTTATTGGTACAGAATAAACGTATTTCAAATATGCAAATTTCAAAACCTCATTTGTCCCAAAGCAGTCATTCAGTCGTGCACCAACTGCCTGCAGCAACTCTCGACCTGCCGAATTTTAGACTCATCCCACTCTGCTGTTCTTCAGAAACACCTTAAAAATGTACTTGTTCTACACTTTTAGCCTTGACTCACTTCTCGCCTCTTCACCTTCTCCCACTCTACGAGCTGACTCCTTGCTGGTTTTCAGCTTACTCTTCAATCATTTAGAATGAGCGTCTATTCTACAGTTTCTAGATTCCAAAACTACAGAACATAATTTAATTGATTATCATTACAGGATTTATGGTTTCACATTTTGCCTTACATCATTAATGTGAAACAATAATGACCATACTTCTTTCGTATGGGTGTGAAAAGTTGAGTGTGCTTCAATGCCTTAATAACCATTTTGCCACAATATAATAATTTTAAGTATCATACTGTTTGCATGAATGTAGCAACGTAAAAATAATGAAATGTCCTAATAGCAGCAGTTTGCAAAATGGCCTTAAAATGTGTTCACTTTTTGGCACTAAATGGGTTAGTTCATAATGTCCCTTCAAATGCTAAAAGATTTAGGGGCATATTATCAATGGGGTTTATCTCCGCTTTTTTGGCTTTAAAAGCCAAGAAAGCGGAGATAAAATTATCTCCCTATTACCAAGCTGTCGCTAACACCAGTTAGCGACAGCTAGTAGGAGATAGCGACCATCTTGGGCCCCACTTTGCATGTCAGTGATATTTATCACTAATGAGATGCAAAGTGGGCGTGCCAAGATGTTAGAGACTGAAAACAGTCGCTAACATCGCTATCTCCTATTACCAACTTTTGGAGATATTCGCGCTAAGCGGGAATATCTCCAAAAGCTAACACCTGCCCTGAGCAGTTCTTAGCCATGTTATCCAATGGGAGGTGGATAACATGGCTAAGAGCATTTGCTCGATAATGCATGAATATCGCTGACTTTTCAGCGATATTCATGCATTTCGGCCGTTTTTTATCGCATTTGCGATAAACCTTGTTAATAGCAAGGTTTATCTGCGATAAAAATCGCCGATGTGCGGCGATAATTTTTGTCTCTAAACAAGTTAGAGACAAAAATTATCGCTAGTTGCTGGTAATATGCCCCTCAGTTAAATGCCGAGCTTGTTTTTTAATTGAAGTGTCGCATTTTCTGAAATTTTAGTTATGAATTTCTAGTTTCACTGTACCGATAGTCCAAGTAGACTATCATTTCCAATATTTACATGTATTCTGATATTAATGGTGCATTATTAAATAGGCTGAGAACTACAAGAAAAGAATATAGAGGATTCCGTTAGAAATAGTAAGTGGGTATGTATGCAAAGTCTATCTATCTATCTATCTATCTATCTATCTATCTATCTATCTATCTATCTATCTATCTATCTATCTATCTATCTATCTATCTATCTATCTATCTATCTATGTATCTATCTATCTATCCATCCATCAATTTGTCTATATCTATTGATCAATCTAAAACGAAATAAATACTGACAATATCCTCAAAATGTTAACTGTATTGAAATAATTCAGACATCATAGCATTTTCAAACTACAATACAATTTCTTAGTGTTCTTTGTGGTACTTCTTTCATTCATTTTTAAGATTCTTCGAGAAGTTATCAAGAACATCTTTAAATGATTTCAGCAAAAGAACCCCAAGCTCATTACTTGTCTAATGAATGTCAGGATCGTAACTTCCAAAAAGTGGTGTTGAGGTCAGTATGTCATTGCGGTTGGCATTAAATAAGATTACATTTAGGGCCTCTTTTACCTCTTCATATCTTTGATGATCAAATTTAGTGGGACTATTTTCATCAAGTTGATATGCAACATCGTCGGAATAACAATCTCTGGGTACTGGGAATTTAATATATTTTAGCATTGGGAAGTCAACAAATGCTTTAAAAATACATTTTAAAGCTCTGGATGACAGAGGATTCACAATGAACTTTAAGTCTTTCAACTTCCTGCATGACGTCAGCCCAAAAATCATCATGTGCACATGTGCTTCATCAATATTGCATTCCTCGAGGATCAAGGTCTTCAGGGTGCGGAATGCATGGCTTAGAAGCTTGAAAAATGTTGAAGGGTAAAGATCTGCAACACTGTGCCCACTGAGATCCAGTACTTGAAGATGCTCTGAATGGAGACTGTTGGCTAGGTATGCCATGTCAGCATGATTCAACGAACAGAAAGCAACGTCCAGTACTATAAAAGGTGTCTTTAGTGTACTACGGATGTAACAGAAAAACCCATGTCAATATACCAAACTTAAATAACACATTTTATATGTGCTTCACCATAAAGCTGCCAAAGCAGACAAACTCAAAATTAAAAATTAAAAAACAACAGTTTTCATTGTGTGACTAGACATAACAACTAATCCCACTAAGCAAAAGTTTACATAGGTACATTGAAGCTTTGCAATCTATGACATTAAGTACTAGGTGTAGGAGAGTAGGGTCTGCTTCCTATGGTCACCCCCACTTTTTGCTCTGATATACTGGTTTCTCGACTTTAGTGTGGCTGTGGGCCAGCTAATCAGACCCACAGCCCAGCTGTTCTCTCTCTAAATTCATACCATGTACTTTAGGTACATATCCAATTGGGTATTGGGTCACCTTTGTGAGCCCCTGTATAGTGTACCATAGGTACCCAGGGCATAGGTGCATCCAAGGCCTACCAGGGGCTGCAGCATGTATTATACCACCCCTGGCTGGCCATCCACATTGACACAACTGGCTGATCACTCAGCTGGGGCAAGGTCGTGTAATCACCCCATGCTTAGGTATAGTATCCCTATACCTACCATTACATATAGACACATATATACCTATAAGTCACTCCTATGGCAGGCCTTGACAATCCTGAAGGCAGAGTGCTTGGTTTTATGTGAGATGGTGCTCTAGCATTAGCTGAGCCTGTCTATAGCTTTCGGAACCATGTCCTTATAGCTGTTCCGATGATATAGCCATACCATATACTCTTAAGTGCACTATAATCCTCGCGTTTAATGCTAATTTTGGTTTGGCTTTATCAAAACATGTTGTGTAAGTTGTCATATGCTTTGGAATACTACCCCCTCGCCAGTTCTGGCGATGGGGGTAGCATTCCACCCTTCTAGAGGGAGAAGACATGTAGTTGTAGCTTTACCCGGTTAAGGTTAAACAGAGCCTCAGCATCACAAAATGGATGCTGCTGCCACAGACACAAGTCTGACCTCCTGCAGCTGGGAGCCCTTCCAGCGAGGGAGGCCTGGACAATAGATTTCCTGACAGGCTATAGTGTATTGGGGCAGGGTGGGTTGAATGAAATGAGACACTGCCTGGGGCACACAAGGTGCTCCATGCATAGACTGGTTCAAACCAGTTGCTGGGGCACTACAGCCCCAGCTCTGGCGCAAAACTGGACAAAGGGAAAGGGGTTTAACCACCCCCTTCCCTGGTCCCACCCATATGAGGGACCTAGCAGGTAATCCAGCCCCTTTAATTCGTATAAAGCTAGGAGCTGAGTCTAGACTTTAGATTATCCTGAACTGAAACCCTGAAACAAAACTCTGGACCTTCAACATTCTAATGCAACTAGAAGACTGAAGAATCTCCCTTGAGGTCAAGGAGTGACCTCCCTGTGCAAAGAGGCACCACCTAGCGAACTGCCGGTTTGCTTTGTCGATGCTCCCGAAGGATCCCGCCAACTCTGCTTCACAGGACAGGACTTCCAGACTTCTCCGACCCGACCCACACCTCCAGCAAAGCTGAGACCCGTGGCGAACACGAGAGACATGGGACCGGACACCTGGCCATTTTGCTCTTTGCTAAACTATGCAGCTTCTGAGGCGTCCTCGAAGTTGTGCATTGGGACTTGAGAAGCCCCAACACCGAGTCGTAAGTGCACCGAAGCTCAGCCCTCCACACTCCACGAGTGCCGCGTGGGGCCTGCTCTTGGGCGTCTTCGCGCTTGTTAGCCTGCTGGCTAGTGGCCATCTTGAAGTCTCCATTTTGAAACAACGCTGCTTGTCTGGTTGCTCTGGGCTTGCTCTTGCTTTCCTGTAAAGGGGAAGCTCCACAGACCTTGCTGGTCTTTACAAATAGCTGATCTTCACTTCCTGCGTGGGTTGCCTTTGCCAAGGCTTGTTGACTCTGATCCGGAAGCCGACACCGCCAACAGCGAGAGCCTTCGTGGGACAGTCCGTATCCAGCTCCTGGTTGTCATCGACGCCTCCTGGTCCACGTGGGTGCAGAGACAAGCTTCACTTCTTCACCTGTTTGCAGCTCAACATCGCCTGGTTCCTTCCTGTTCACTGGCTAGTACCCAGACTCTGTCCTCTCTGCTTTCAGGTTCTTCACTTCTCCGATCCACCCTTGGATCCATCCGCACATCTTCCTCCTGGTTGCCTGCAGCATCTTCTTGTAGCTCTCCATAGGAATCAACGACGAAACCCGAAACGACTTCACACCTATGCACCCGGCTTCCCTGGGTGAGGTAACTCGAGGACTCCGGTGCTCCCGTGGGTAATAACTATCCAAATGTCCTGTTCTAACTGGGTTTCCCCGCAAGTCCACCCGGACTGTCCGAAATCAACTAGTTTCTAACTTTTACGTTCCCATTGAAAGTCTAAGAGAACCCGCGTGTGTGTTTAGACACTGCACAAACATTCTGTGAGACTCCTACTTCCTAACCTATGGTTGTTCAGTGTAGTCGCAGCGATTCCCTAGGCCCTAGGCCTATTCACCTGTTCTGAAGTGGTTCTTATACCACTTATTTAGTATATGGTTAGTGAGGCCCCTAGGGCAGAATTGTATTTGTGCAACTTATAGTATGCCTATTGAATCACTTGTGCTGTATCTCAAACTCTATTTACAAAAGGGGGTGGTGATGAACAGAGTGTCTGAATTGAGCAGACCACTCTTACCCAGTCCAAAGATCAGGGCTTGATCCATCACCGTTATTTATCTCACTGCCCCATCCCAGCTCAGAATCTGGCTATATGCAAATCAGTCTGTCCCTGGCCCAGTGCATCATGGGAACAGGGCAGACTAAACTACCAAGCCAATTCTTTACCAGAAAGGAGACAAGCTACCGGGGACCGGTTTCTGGCATTTCAGCCTCTTCGGCCCGGCTTGCTTGAATCCTGATGGAGCAGTGAGAAAGGGACTCATGTCTGAGTATACCCTGCCACACCTATAGTGGCCAAAATCGATTTACAAAAGGGGGTGGTGATGAACAGAGTGTCTGAATTGAGCAGACCACTCTTACCCAGTCCAAAGATCAGGGCTTGATCCATCACCGTTATTTATCTCACTGCCCCATCCCAGCTCAGAATCTGGCTATATGCAAATCAGTCTGTCCCTGGCCCAGTGCATCATGGGAACAGGGCAGACTAAACTACCAAGCCAATTCTTTACCAGAAAAGAGACAAGCTACCGGGGACCGGTTTCTGGCATTTCAGCCTCTTCGGCCCGGCTTGCTTGAATCCTGATGGAGCAGTGAGAAAGGGACTCATGTCTGAGTATACCCTGCCACACCTATAGTGGCCAAAATCGATTTACAAAAGGGGGTGGTGATGAACAGAGTGTCTGAATTGAGCAGACCACTCTTACCCAGTCCAAAGATCAGGGCTTGATCCATCACCGTTATTTATCTCACTGCCCCATCCCAGCTCAGAATCTGGCTATATGCAAATCAGTCTGTCCCTGGCCCAGTGCATCATGGGAACAGGGCAGACTAAACTACCAAGCCAATTCTTTACCAGAAAGGAGAGAAGCTACCGGGGACCGGTTTCTGGCATTTCAGCCTCTTCGGCCCGGCTTGCTTGAATCCTGATGGAGCAGTGAGAAAGGGACTCATGTCTGAGTATACCCTGCCACACCTATAGTGGCCAAAATCGATTTACAAAAGGGGGTGGTGATGAACAGAGTGTCTGAATTGAGCAGACCACTCTTACCCAGTCCAAAGATCAGGGCTTGATCCATCACCGTTATTTATCTCACTGCCCCATCCCAACTCAGAATCTGGCTATATGCAAATCAGTCTGTCCCTGGCCCAGTGCATCATGGGAACAGGGCAGACTAAACTACCAAGCCAATTCTTTACCAGAAAGGAGACAAGCTACCGGGGACCGGTTTCTGGCATTTCAGCCTCTTCGGCCCGGCTTGCTTGAATCCTGATGGAGCAGTGAGAAAGGGACTCATGTCTGAGTATACCCTGCCACACCTATAGTGGCCAAAATCGATTTACAAAAGGGGGTGGTGATGAACAGAGTGTCTGAATTGAGCAGACCACTCTTACCCAGTCCAAAGATCAGGGCTTGATCCATCACCGTTATTTATCTCACTGCCCCATCCCAGCTCAGAATCTGGCTATATGCAAATCAGTCTGTCCCTGGCCCAGTGCATCATGGGAACAGGGCAGACTAAACTACCAAGCCAATTCTTTACCAGAAAGGAGACAAGCTACCGGGGACCGGTTGCTGGCATTTCAGCCTCTTCGGCCCGGCTTGCTTGAATCCTGATGGAGCAGTGAGAAAGGGACTCATGTCTGGGTATACCCTGCCACACCTATAGTGGCCAAAATCGATTTACAAAAGGGGGTGGTGATGAACAGAGTGTCTGAATTGAGCAGACCACTCTTACCCAGTCCAAAGATCAGGGCTTGATCCATCACCGTTATTTATCTCACTGCCCCATCCCAGCTCAGAATCTGGCTATATGCAAATCAGTCTGTCCCTGGCCCAGTGCATCATGGGAACAGGGCAGACTAAACTACCAAGCCAATTCTTTACCAGAAAGGAGACAAGCTACCGGGGACCGGTTTCTGGCATTTCAGCCTCTTCGGCCCGGCTTGCTTGAATCCTGATGGAGCAGTGAGAAAGGGACTCATGTCTGAGTATACCCTGCCACACCTATAGTGGCCAAAATCGATTTACAAAAGGGGGTGGTGATGAACAGAGTGTCTGAATTGAGCAGACCACTCTTACCCAGTCCAAAGATCAGGGCTTGATCCATCACCGTTATTTATCTCACTGCCCCATCCCAGCTCAGAATCTGGCTATATGCAAATCAGTCTGTCCCTGGCCCAGTGCATCATGGGAACAGGGCAGACTAAACTACCAAGCCAATTCTTTACCAGAAAGGAGACAAGCTACCGGGGACCGGTTTCTGGCATTTCAGCCTCTTCGGCCCGGCTTGCTTGAATCCTGATGGAGCAGTGAGAAAGGGACTCATGTCTGAGTATACCCTGCCACACCTATAGTGGCCAAAATCGATTTACAAAAGGGGGTGGTGATGAACAGAGTGTCTGAATTGAGCAGACCACTCTTACCCAGTCCAAAGATCAGGGCTTGATCCATCACCGTTATTTATCTCACTGCCCCATCCCAGCTCAGAATCTGGCTATATGCAAATCAGTCTGTCCCTGGCCCAGTGCATCATGGGAACAGGGCAGACTAAACTACCAAGCCAATTCTTTACCAGAAAGGAGACAAGCTACCGGGGACCGGTTTCTGGCATTTCAGCCTCTTCGGCCCGGCTTGCTTGAATCCTGATGGAGCAGTGAGAAAGGGACTCATGTCTGAGTATACCCTGCCACACCTATAGTGGCCAAAATCGATTTACAAAAGGGGGTGGTGATGAACAGAGTGTCTGAATTGAGCAGACCACTCTTACCCAGTCCAAAGATCAGGGCTTGATCCATCACCGTTATTTATCTCACTGCCCCATCCCAACTCAGAATCTGGCTATATGCAAATCAGTCTGTCCCTGGCCCAGTGCATCATGGGAACAGGGCAGACTAAACTACCAAGCCAATTCTTTACCAGAAAGGAGACAAGCTACCGGGGACCGGTTTCTGGCATTTCAGCCTCTTCGGCCCGGCTTGCTTGAATCCTGATGGAGCAGTGAGAAAGGGACTCATGTCTGAGTATACCCTGCCACACCTATAGTGGCCAAAATCGATTTACAAAAGGGGGTGGTGATGAACAGAGTGTCTGAATTGAGCAGACCACTCTTACCCAGTCCAAAGATCAGGGCTTGATCCATCACCGTTATTTATCTCACTGCCCCATCCCAGCTCAGAATCTGGCTATATGCCAATCAGTCTGTCCCTGGCCCAGTGCATCATGGGAACAGGGCAGACTAAACTACCAAGCCAATTCTTTACCAGAAAGGAGACAAGCTACCGGGGACCGGTTGCTGGCATTTCAGCCTCTTCGGCCCGGCTTGCTTGAATCCTGATGGAGCAGTGAGAAAGGGACTCATGTCTGAGTATACCCTGCCACACCTATAGTGGCCAAAATCGATTTACAAAAGGGGGTGGTGATGAACAGAGTGTCTGAATTGAGCAGACCACTCTTACCCAGTCCAAAGATCAGGGCTTGATCCATCACCGTTATTTATCTCACTGCCCCATCCCAGCTCAGAATCTGGCTATATGCAAATCAGTCTGTCCCTGGCCCAGTGCATCATGGGAACAGGGCAGACTAAACTACCAAGCCAATTCTTTACCAGAAAGGAGACAAGCTACCGGGGACCGGTTTCTGGCATTTCAGCCTCTTCGGCCCGGCTTGCTTGAATCCTGATGGAGCAGTGAGAAAGGGACTCATGTCTGAGTATACCCTGCCACACCTATAGTGGCCAAAATCGATTTACAAAAGGGGGTGGTGATGAACAGAGTGTCTGAATTGAGCAGACCACTCTTACCCAGTCCAAAGATCAGGGCTTGATCCATCACCGTTATTTATCTCACTGCCCCATCCCAGCTCAGAATCTGGCTATATGCAAATCAGTCTGTCCCTGGCCCAGTGCATCATGGGAACAGGGCAGACTAAACTACCAAGCCAATTCTTTACCAGAAAGGAGACAAGCTACCGGGGACCGGTTTCTGGCATTTCAGCCTCTTCGGCCCGGCTTGCTTGAATCCTGATGGAGCAGTGAGAAAGGGACTCATGTCTGAGTATACCCTGCCACACCTATAGTGGCCAAAATCGATTTACAAAAGGGGGTGGTGATGAACAGAGTGTCTGAATTGAGCAGACCACTCTTACCCAGTCCAAAGATCAGGGCTTGATCCATCACCGTTATTTATCTCACTGCCCCATCCCAGCTCAGAATCTGGCTATATGCAAATCAGTCTGTCCCTGGCCCAGTGCATCATGGGAACAGGGCAGACTAAACTACCAAGCCAATTCTTTACCAGAAAGGAGACAAGCTACCGGGGACCGGTTTCTGGCATTTCAGCCTCTTCGGCCCGGCTTGCTTGAATCCTGATGGAGCAGTGAGAAAGGGACTCATGTCTGAGTATACCCTGCCACACCTATAGTGGCCAAAATCGATTTACAAAAGGGGGTGGTGATGAACAGAGTGTCTGAATTGAGCAGACCACTCTTACCCAGTCCAAAGATCAGGGCTTGATCCATCACCGTTATTTATCTCACTGCCCCATCCCAGCTCAGAATCTGGCTATATGCAAATCAGTCTGTCCCTGGCCCAGTGCATCATGGGAACAGGGCAGACTAAACTACCAAGCCAATTCTTTACCAGAAAGGAGACAAGCTACCGGGGACCGGTTTCTGGCATTTCAGCCTCTTCGGCCCGGCTTGCTTGAATCCTGATGGAGCAGTGAGAAAGGGACTCATGTCTGAGTATACCCTGCCACACCTATAGTGGCCAAAATCGATTTACAAAAGGGGGTGGTGATGAACAGAGTGTCTGAATTGAGCAGACCACTCTTACCCAGTCCAAAGATCAGGGCTTGATCCATCACCGTTATTTATCTCACTGCCCCATCCCAGCTCAGAATCTGGCTATATGCAAATCAGTCTGTCCCTGGCCCAGTGCATCATGGGAACAGGGCAGACTAAACTACCAAGCCAATTCTTTACCAGAAAGGAGACAAGCTACCGGGGACCGGTTTCTGGCATTTCAGCCTCTTCGGCCCGGCTTGCTTGAATCCTGATGGAGCAGTGAGAAAGGGACTCATGTCTGAGTATACCCTGCCACACCTATAGTGGCCAAAATCGATTTACAAAAGGGGGTGGTGATGAACAGAGTGTCTGAATTGAGCAGACCACTCTTACCCAGTCCAAAGATCAGGGCTTGATCCATCACCGTTATTTATCTCACTGCCCCATCCCAACTCAGAATCTGGCTATATGCAAATCAGTCTGTCCCTGGCCCAGTGCATCATGGGAACAGGGCAGACTAAACTACCAAGCCAATTCTTTACCAGAAAGGAGACAAGCTACCGGGGACCGGTTTCTGGCATTTCAGCCTCTTCGGCCCGGCTTGCTTGAATCCTGATGGAGCAGTGAGAAAGGGACTCATGTCTGAGTATACCCTGCCACACCTATAGTGGCCAAAATCGATTTACAAAAGGGGGTGGTGATGAACAGAGTGTCTGAATTGAGCAGACCACTCTTACCCAGTCCAAAGATCAGGGCTTGATCCATCACCGTTATTTATCTCACTGCCCCATCCCAGCTCAGAATCTGGCTATATGCCAATCAGTCTGTCCCTGGCCCAGTGCATCATGGGAACAGGGCAGACTAAACTACCAAGCCAATTCTTTACCAGAAAGGAGACAAGCTACCGGGGACCGGTTGCTGGCATTTCAGCCTCTTCGGCCCGGCTTGCTTGAATCCTGATGGAGCAGTGAGAAAGGGACTCATGTCTGAGTATACCCTGCCACACCTATAGTGGCCAAAATCGATTTACAAAAGGGGGTGGTGATGAACAGAGTGTCTGAATTGAGCAGACCACTCTTACCCAGTCCAAAGATCAGGGCTTGATCCATCACCGTTATTTATCTCACTGCCCCATCCCAGCTCAGAATCTGGCTATATGCAAATCAGTCTGTCCCTGGCCCAGTGCATCATGGGAACAGGGCAGACTAAACTACCAAGCCAATTCTTTACCAGAAAGGAGACAAGCTACCGGGGACCGGTTTCTGGCATTTCAGCCTCTTCGGCCCGGCTTGCTTGAATCCTGATGGAGCAGTGAGAAAGGGACTCATGTCTGAGTATACCCTGCCACACCTATAGTGGCCAAAATCGATTTACAAAAGGGGGTGGTGATGAACAGAGTGTCTGAATTGAGCAGACCACTCTTACCCAGTCCAAAGATCAGGGCTTGATCCATCACCGTTATTTATCTCACTGCCCCATCCCAGCTCAGAATCTGGCTATATGCAAATCAGTCTGTCCCTGGCCCAGTGCATCATGGGAACAGGGCAGACTAAACTACCAAGCCAATTCTTTACCAGAAAGGAGACAAGCTACCGGGGACCGGTTTCTGGCATTTCAGCCTCTTCGGCCCGGCTTGCTTGAATCCTGATGGAGCAGTGAGAAAGGGACTCATGTCTGAGTATACCCTGCCACACCTATAGTGGCCAAAATCGATTTACAAAAGGGGGTGGTGATGAACAGAGTGTCTGAATTGAGCAGACCACTCTTACCCAGTCCAAAGATCAGGGCTTGATCCATCACCGTTATTTATCTCACTGCCCCATCCCAGCTCAGAATCTGGCTATATGCAAATCAGTCTGTCCCTGGCCCAGTGCATCATGGGAACAGGGCAGACTAAACTACCAAGCCAATTCTTTACCAGAAAGGAGACAAGCTACCGGGGACCGGTTTCTGGCATTTCAGCCTCTTCGGCCCGGCTTGCTTGAATCCTGATGGAGCAGTGAGAAAGGGACTCATGTCTGAGTATACCCTGCCACACCTATAGTGGCCAAAATCGATTTACAAAAGGGGGTGGTGATGAACAGAGTGTCTGAATTGAGCAGACCACTCTTACCCAGTCCAAAGATCAGGGCTTGATCCATCACCGTTATTTATCTCACTGCCCCATCCCAGCTCAGAATCTGGCTATATGCAAATCAGTCTGTCCCTGGCCCAGTGCATCATGGGAACAGGGCAGACTAAACTACCAAGCCAATTCTTTACCAGAAAGGAGACAAGCTACCGGGGACCGGTTTCTGGCATTTCAGCCTCTTCGGCCCGGCTTGCTTGAATCCTGATGGAGCAGTGAGAAAGGGACTCATGTCTGAGTATACCCTGCCACACCTATAGTGGCCAAAATCGATTTACAAAAGGGGGTGGTGATGAACAGAGTGTCTGAATTGAGCAGACCACTCTTACCCAGTCCAAAGATCAGGGCTTGATCCATCACCGTTATTTATCTCACTGCCCCATCCCAGCTCAGAATCTGGCTATATGCAAATCAGTCTGTCCCTGGCCCAGTGCATCATGGGAACAGGGCAGACTAAACTACCAAGCCAATTCTTTACCAGAAAGGAGACAAGCTACCGGGGACCGGTTTCTGGCATTTCAGCCTCTTCGGCCCGGCTTGCTTGAATCCTGATGGAGCAGTGAGAAAGGGACTCATGTCTGAGTATACCCTGCCACACCTATAGTGGCCAAAATCGATTTACAAAAGGGGGTGGTGATGAACAGAGTGTCTGAATTGAGCAGACCACTCTTACCCAGTCCAAAGATCAGGGCTTGATCCATCACCGTTATTTATCTCACTGCCCCATCCCAGCTCAGAATCTGGCTATATGCAAATCAGTCTGTCCCTGGCCCAGTGCATCATGGGAACAGGGCAGACTAAACTACCAAGCCAATTCTTTACCAGAAAGGAGACAAGCTACCGGGGACCGGTTTCTGGCATTTCAGCCTCTTCGGCCCGGCTTGCTTGAATCCTGATGGAGCAGTGAGAAAGGGACTCATGTCTGAGTATACCCTGCCACACCTATAGTGGCCAAAATCGATTTACAAAAGGGGGTGGTGATGAACAGAGTGTCTGAATTGAGCAGACCACTCTTACCCAGTCCAAAGATCAGGGCTTGATCCATCACCGTTATTTATCTCACTGCCCCATCCCAGCTCAGAATCTGGCTATATGCAAATCAGTCTGTCCCTGGCCCAGTGCATCATGGGAACAGGGCAGACTAAACTACCAAGCCAATTCTTTACCAGAAAGGAGACAAGCTACCGGGGACCGGTTTCTGGCATTTCAGCCTCTTCGGCCCGGCTTGCTTGAATCCTGATGGAGCAGTGAGAAAGGGACTCATGTCTGAGTATACCCTGCCACACCTATAGTGGCCAAAATCGATTTACAAAAGGGGGTGGTGATGAACAGAGTGTCTGAATTGAGCAGACCACTCTTACCCAGTCCAAAGATCAGGGCTTGATCCATCACCGTTATTTATCTCACTGCCCCATCCCAGCTCAGAATCTGGCTATATGCAAATCAGTCTGTCCCTGGCCCAGTGCATCATGGGAACAGGGCAGACTAAACTACCAAGCCAATTCTTTACCAGAAAGGAGACAAGCTACCGGGGACCGGTTTCTGGCATTTCAGCCTCTTCGGCCCGGCTTGCTTGAATCCTGATGGAGCAGTGAGAAAGGGACTCATGTCTGAGTATACCCTGCCACACCTATAGTGGCCAAAATCGATTTACAAAAGGGGGTGGTGATGAACAGAGTGTCTGAATTGAGCAGACCACTCTTACCCAGTCCAAAGATCAGGGCTTGATCCATCACCGTTATTTATCTCACTGCCCCATCCCAGCTCAGAATCTGGCTATATGCAAATCAGTCTGTCCCTGGCCCAGTGCATCATGGGAACAGGGCAGACTAAACTACCAAGCCAATTCTTTACCAGAAAGGAGACAAGCTACCGGGGACCGGTTTCTGGCATTTCAGCCTCTTCGGCCCGGCTTGCTTGAATCCTGATGGAGCAGTGATAAAGGGACTTATGTCTGAGTATACCCTGCCGCACCTACAGTGGCCAAAATCGATTTACAAAAGGGGGTGGTGATGAACAGAGTGTCTGAATTGAGCAGACCACTCTTACCCAGTCCAAAGATCAGGGCTTGATCCATCACCGTTATTTATCTCACTGCCCCATCCCAGCTCAGAATCTGGCTATATGCCAATGAGTCTGTCCCTGGCCCAGTGCATCATGGGAACAGGGCAGACTAAACTACCAAGCCAATTCTTTACCAGAAAGGAGACAAGCTACCGGGGACCGGTTTCTGGCATTTCAGCCTCTTCGGCCCGGCTTGCTTGAATCCTGATGGAGCAGTGAGAAAGGGACTCATGTCTGAGTATACCCTGCCACACCTATAGTGGCCAAAATCGATTTACAAAAGGGGGTGGTGATGAACAGAGTGTCTGAATTGAGCAGACCACTCTTACCCAGTCCAAAGATCAGGGCTTGATCCATCACCGTTATTTATCTCACTGCCCCATCCCAGCTCAGAATCTGGCTATATGCAAATCAGTCTGTCCCTGGCCCAGTGCATCATGGGAACAGGGCAGACTAAACTACCAAGCCAATTCTTTACCAGAAAGGAGACAAGCTACCGGGGACCGGTTTCTGGCATTTCAGCCTCTTCGGCCCGGCTTGCCTGAATCCTGATGGAGCAGTGAGAAAGGGACTCATGTCTGAGTATACCCTGCCACACCTATAGTGGCCAAAATCGATTTACAAAAGGGGGTGGTGATGAACAGAGTGTCTGAATTGAGCAGACCACTCTTACCCAGTCCAAAGATCAGGGCTTGATCCATCACTGTTATTTATCTCACTGCCCCATCCCAGCTCAGAATCTGGCTATATGCAAATCAGTCTGTCCCTGGCCCAGTGCATCATGGGAACAGGGCAGACTAAACTACCAAGCCAATTCTTTACCAGAAAGGAGACAAGCTACCGGGGACCAGTTTCTGGCATTTCAGCCTCTTCGGCCCGGCTTGCTTGAATCCTGATGGAGCAGTGAGAAAGGGACTCATGTCTGAGTATACCCTGCCACACCTATAGTGGCCAAAATCGATTTACAAAAGGGGGTGGTGATGAACAGAGTGTCTGAATTGAGCAGACCACTCTTACCCAGTCCAAAGATCAGGGCTTGATCCATCACCGTTATTTATCTCACTGCCCCATCCCAGCTCAGAATCTGGCTATATGCAAATCAGTCTGTCCCTGGCCCAGTGCATCATGGGAACAGGGCAGACTAAACTACCAAGCCAATTCTTTACCAGAAAGGAGACAAGCTACCGGGGACCGGTTTCTGGCATTTCAGCCTCTTCGGCCCGGCTTGCTTGAATCCTGATGGAGCAGTGAGAAAGGGACTCATGTCTGAGTATACCCTGCCACACCTATAGTGGCCAAAATCGATTTACAAAAGGGGGTGGTGATGAACAGAGTGTCTGAATTGAGCAGACCACTCTTACCCAGTCCAAAGATCAGGGCTTGATCCATCACCGTTATTTATCTCACTGCCCCATCCCAGCTCAGAATCTGGCTATATGCAAATCAGTCTGTCCCTGGCCCAGTGCATCATGGGAACAGGGCAGACTAAACTACCAAGCCAATTCTTTACCAGAAAGGAGACAAGCTACCGGGGACCGGTTTCTGGCATTTCAGCCTCTTCGGCCCGGCTTGCTTGAATCCTGATGGAGCAGTGAGAAAGGGACTCATGTCTGAGTATACCCTGCAACACCTATAGTGGCCAAAATCGATTTACAAAAGGGGGTGGTGATGAACAGAGTGTCTGAATTGAGCAGACCACTCTTACCCAGTCCAAAGATCAGGGCTTGATCCATCACCGTTATTTATCTCACTGCCCCATCCCAGCTCAGAATCTGGCTATATGCAAATCAGTCTGTCCCTGGCCCAGTGCATCATGGGAACAGGGCAGACTAAACTACCAAGCCAATTCTTTACCAGAAAGGAGACAAGCTACCGGGACCGGTTTCTGGCATTTCAGCCTCTTCGGCCCGGCTTGCTTGAATCCTGATGGAGCAGTGAGAAAGGGACTCATGTCTGAGTATACCCTGCCACACCTATAGTGGCCAAAATCGATTTACAAAAGGGGGTGGTGATGAACAGAGTGTCTGAATTGAGCAGACCACTCTTACCCAGTCCAAAGATCAGGGCTTGATCCATCACCGTTATTTATCTCACTGCCCCATCCCAGCTCAGAATCTGGCTATATGCAAATCAGTCTGTCCCTGGCCCAGTGCATCATGGGAACAGGGCAGACTAAACTACCAAGCCAATTCTTTACCAGAAAGGAGACAAGCTACCGGGGACCGGTTTCTGGCATTTCAGCCTCTTCGGCCCGGCTTGCTTGAATCCTGATGGAGCAGTGAGAAAGGGACTCATGTCTGAGTATACCCTGCCACACCTATAGTGGCCAAAATCGATTTACAAAAGGGGGTGGTGATGAACAGAGTGTCTGAATTGAGCAGACCACTCTTACCCAGTCCAAAGATCAGGGCTTGATCCATCACCGTTATTTATCTCACTGCCCCATCCCAGCTCAGAATCTGGCTATATGCAAATCAGTCTGTCCCTGGCCCAGTGCATCATGGGAACAGGGCAGACTAAACTACCAAGCCAATTCTTTACCAGAAAGGAGACAAGCTACCGGGGACCGGTTTCTGGCATTTCAGCCTCTTCGGCCCGGCTTGCTTGAATCCTGATGGAGCAGTGAGAAAGGGACTCATGTCTGAGTATACCCTGCCACACCTATAGTGGCCAAAATCGATTTACAAAAGGGGGTGGTGATGAACAGAGTGTCTGAATTGAGCAGACCACTCTTACCCAGTCCAAAGATCAGGGCTTGATCCATCACCGTTATTTATCTCACTGCCCCATCCCAGCTCAGAATCTGGCTATATGCAAATCAGTCTGTCCCTGGCCCAGTGCATCATGGGAACAGGGCAGACTAAACTACCAAGCCAATTCTTTACCAGAAAGGAGACAAGCTACCGGGGACCGGTTTCTGGCATTTCAGCCTCTTCGGCCCGGCTTGCTTGAATCCTGATGGAGCAGTGAGAAAGGGACTCATGTCTGAGTATACCCTGCCACACCTATAGTGGCCAAAATCGATTTACAAAAGGGGGTGGTGATGAACAGAGTGTCTGAATTGAGCAGACTACTCTTACCCAGTCCAAAGATCAGGGCTTGATCCATCACCGTTATTTATCTCACTGCCCCATGCCAGCTCAGAATCTGGCTATATGCAAATCAGTCTGTCCCTGGCCCAGTGCATCATGGGAACAGGGCAGACTAAACTACCAAGCCAATTCTTTACCAGAAAGGAGACAAGCTACCGGGGACCGGTTTCTGGCATTTCAGCCTCTTCGGCCCGGCTTGCTTGAATCCTGATGGAGCAGTGAGAAAGGGACTCATGTCTGAGTATACCCTGCCACACCTATAGTGGCCAAAATCGATTTACAAAAGGGGGTGGTGATGAACAGAGTGTCTGAATTGAGCAGACCACTCTTACCCAGTCCAAAGATCAGGGCTTGATCCATCACCGTTATTTATCTCACTGCCCCATCCCAGCTCAGAATCTGGCTATATGCAAATCAGTCTGTCCCTGGCCCAGTGCATCATGGGAACAGGGCAGACTAAACTACCAAGCCAATTCTTTACCAGAAAGGAGACAAGCTACCGGGGACCGGTTTCTGGCATTTCAGCCTCTTCGGCCCGGCTTGCTTGAATCCTGATGGAGCAGTGAGAAAGGGACTCATGTCTGAGTATACCCTGCCACACCTATAGTGGCCAAAATCGATTTACAAAAGGGGGTGGTGATGAACAGAGTGTCTGAATTGAGCAGACCACTCTTACCCAGTCCAAAGATCAGGGCTTGATCCATCACCGTTATTTATCTCACTGCCCCATCCCAGCTCAGAATCTGGCTATATGCAAATCAGTCTGTCCCTGGCCCAGTGCATCATGGGAACAGGGCAGACTAAACTACCAAGCCAATTCTTTACCAGAAAGGAGACAAGCTACCGGGGATTGTGTTAGTAAAAAATACATATATATTTTATATTTTATATATACCTTGTGTGGTGTCCTTTCATTTGGTATTCATGGGGTTATTGTTGGCAAAACAATTGGCTTCACATGCTCTCTGAAGTATTAGCCTAAGACTGCATTGTCCATGCTACCACTAGGATAGCTGGTCTATAAGGTTGACTTTACAACCATCACCATAAGGGTTGTTTGGACTGATACAGGGTGCCCACTAGAATAGTGGACATCACATATCAGGCCAACTTCTTACACTAGGCACAATGACAAGAATTATATTCTCTTTTTTTATTTTAGGAGTGAACTAAATGGGAACTTTGAGTTATATTATCTGTTCATTTAGCATCCAAAATAATGATGCTGCATAGTTCTGAATGGCTTATAAGGTAATGTTGTTGGCTAACATATTCATCTTTGCAGTAGCTAAGGCAGGAGACAAAAATTACCAGGGTAAATGTGTATGATCAAAGGGAGTGCTCTTTTTTTTCAAAGATATTTTTATTAGACGTTTTTGGTAGTATACATTCTCAGGCACTCACAGCTTTGTCACATGGACCCACGCAGGGGAACATTAAGCCACAACAGAGACGAGGTACACAAAATAGGTGCTGTGAACAAAGGAAATTAGCTCCTCCTCAAGTTCCAGTAGCTAATCGAGGGTTACATCTGCTAATTACTCGGAGCGCTTCCTACTGTCACAGCAGAGCAATGATGTACAAGAAGCCGCGTAGCTCTGCCAGGCAGACCTGCAAGTCTACATGAAGCTTCGCAAAGTTTTGTGACATTACCATATCCAAAACATGTAAATCCCTCTGCCTTGCGCACAAAATCCTGCAAGGCAAAGGCCCTCCCGCCCTTCAAAAGATGGTGACCCCGTATAAAGCCAGTAGAACTTTACGCTCTGACCAACAACATCTTATTGTGGTCCCCAGGGTCAAAAAGGCCCGATCAGGAGGGAGGAGAGTCTCCGTAAATGTTGCAACCCTTTGGAACTCACTCCCCCTAGGTCTACGCTCGGAGCCATGTCTCTTACGCTTTCGTAAACAACTGAAAACTTTTCTCTTCTGCTAAACTCCTGTGCCTCTACTCTGTCCTTATTTTTATTCTGTTTGGTGAAGCACTGGGATGCTCCAGGGTAACCATGCGCTGTACAAAACTGCTGTAATAATAATAATAATAATAATAATAATAATAATAATAATTCGGAGTGCTGCAAGGTAAAGGAAGAGACAAGTTTCACTCCACAAAGCCTATCCCAACGAGGGACAAGCGTTAAAAAAAGACAACTTCACGAGCAAAGATCGTATTTATTGGCTGCAGCCAGTAACAGATATCCTAGAAGTACAACGGCATGTATATTCTCAGGAGACTGCTCAAAGTTACAAAGCCAGCCTTCGTCTTTTATACAAAATAATGAGCTTCAGGCATAAATTCCTTATTTTACAGTAAGACCATACAAATATTTTACTACAAAGGAAAAAGCAGAGTCATAATGACAAGCACATATTTTAGTTCGACCAGCCCGTAATTGATCACCCGGCAAGACCCAGTATTCTCATCAGATATCGACGACCCCCAATAAAATCGGGCACCTCCTCCTCGTAAAGCAAGTCGTAAAGCAAGAAACAGGGACAGGTGTGTGTAAGATTAGGCATGGTTTGTGTGCAATGAAAGGTTTATGATATGTTGTGCCTTGATACGAATCTTGATACGAATCTTGCTCGGCCACTGGGGAAGGACCTGGCCGAACAGGTTTAGCTTCGGGCAGTGGAGTTGGCTTGCCTAGGTCACAGAGGAGTCAGCTAAGGTGTACGTGTCCTTTTTGGCTTCTATTCATTTGGCTATGTGAGGGCAATCACAAAATGGATGCCGTTCACAAAATGGAACCCGAGGGTTCGGAACGGAAATGCTAATTTCAGGGTGATTCCGTCACTCGATCGTGATGAAAATGCTCATGAATAGTATACTCATCATTTCCGGTCTGTCGATACCAAAACCGTGTTGATACGATGAGATTTATAACACGGGTCCCGAATTTCAGTACCACACTTCTTCTTCCAAGCGGCCGCCGGAGTGATTTTGGCCGCGCCAAGACAGAGCCACATAATTTTCTTATCAGCACGAGTTTGGTGTTCCAAGGCAGGGTCACGCAACCCCAGGAGAACCCCCGCCACAGTGGTGGATATTGGATAGCCCAGCATATCTTTTATATGGGCTAGGATTTCTTCCCAAAATGGTCGAATAGAAAGGCAATCCCACCATATGTGTCGAAAGTTCCCCAGGAGCCCGCAGCCCCTCCAACACCTATCTGAGGAAGTGGGGAAGATCTGTCGGAGCTTGGAAGGATGTAGATACCAATCCATCATGACCTTAGGATGTGCTTCCTTAAGGTCTGCAGATTGATTGAAACGGGCAACATCAGACATCAGGTGGGACCATTCCTCATCCGAGATGGGGCACTGAATCATGCCTTCCCACGTAGTCATGTACCTGGGCCGTGGAGAGAGAGCAGTCTTAAGCAGGAAGTTATAAATAAAGGAAATCACCCCTTTCATAGTGGATGTCTTGGAGAGGAAAGCTTCAAATTTTGTAAGAGGTCGAGTAGCGGCCACCCGGGTCTGAGGAGTGAGAGCCCAGTGCATCAATTGTGTGTGGTGATAGTGTTCCGTGTGGTCTAACTCAAATTTCCTTTGGCATTCATCGAAGGGGAGGGGTTCAAAATCTCGGAATAAGTGGATCAGAGCAAGTCATCCCCGTTTCTTCCAAGTCTCAAAGGGACCCTCGTGTAAGGCCGGGGGGAACGCTGAAGTGTGGTGAATTGGGGTGAAGGGGAAGGGAAGGAGGTCAACCTGCCATCGCCCAATATTGTGTCCCAGACTTTGAGAGTGGTTTGTGTAGAAGTACTGAGATATGTATTTGGAGGCCCAAGTCCAATATAGTCCGACCCGTCACACTACGGTCCATATGTAACCAGTGCTTCTCGGAGCCTTTCTGGGACCATTCAACCAGAACCCGCAGTTGAGCCACCTTGTAGTATAAGTGAATGTCCGGTAAACCAACTCCCCCCGCGGCACGAGAGCGGCGGAGCATCGAGTAAGAGAACTGTGCTCATCCCCCCTGCCAGACAAAGGGCAGGATCAATGCCTTCAGTGTTTGAAAAAAATCAGGGTTCAGTACGATAGGCAGGGCCTGAAAGAGATAAAGAAGCTTGGGCAGAAGGGTCATCTTCACTGCATGAATGCGACCAAGCCATGAGAGGAAGAGTGGCTTCCACTTTGCGAGCTCCGTTTGAATGCACACAAGAAGAGGAGGGAATTTTGCTGGATACAGCCCCTGAATAGTCGGCGTCAGTTGAACCCACAAGTACTGAATGGTCGTGGTAGCCCACGCCAGTGGGGTGAGGGCTCGGAGATTAAGGACTGTCTCTGACATAAGGGTAAGGTTGAGTATAAAGAACTTACTAGAGTTAATCTTAAAGCCCGAGACCAGCTCGTAACGTTCGAGTTCAGACTGCAGGCATGGAAGGGAGTTCTCAGGCTCCGTGATAAAAGCACGTCATCTGCGAAGAGGGTTATTTTATGGGGATCCCCAGTGAACGGTAATCCCTTAATATCCGGGTTATTCTGGATCACTAGGGCCAGCGGTTCAATGCTGAGGACAAAAAGTAAGGGAGAGAGGGGGCACCCCTGCCGAGTTCCTCAGAATGTGGAAAAGTATGGGAGCGAACTCCGTTGACCACTACCCTGGACTCGGGAAAGCAATAGTTCGCTCTAATCATGATTCATGTTGAGGAATTTGGGGGCAAAACCAAAGGCTGAAAGCGTGCGGAAGAGGAAAGACCAGTCGACCTTGTCGAAGCCTTCTCGGCTTTCGACAAAAAACAACCTAGGCAACTAATGTTTTAAGACATACAACAATATAATATATAAGGACAATTGGCTACAGCTTATTGCAAAAACACTTATTTTATTATTGGTTTTTAAACATTTAAGAAAATCAATGACACAAATGCAATGAAAAACGACAAAATGACAAAATTAGAATCATATATTATACAATGTCAATAGAAATCAAACATTCAAAACATCTTATATGAACACAGGTTAAAAAGATTAAAAAATCTAAGTGGCACAATGAATCTCATTTGTGTCATTGATTTTCTTAAATGTTTAAAAACCAATAATAAAATAAGTGTTTTTGCAATAAGCTGTAGCCAATTGTCCTTATATATTATATTGTTGTATGTCTTAAAACATTAGTTGCCTAGGTTGTTTTTTGTCGAAAGCCTTGTTTTCCCTGACCTAGGAACCATCGTATCCACATTTTCAGGGGGTCCTTGTTAAATACACGTCAGAAGGCCTTCTCGGCGTCAAGAGCGACCAGGATCGCCGGGATGTGGCACCTATTGGCTTTCTCTATGAGGTGCAGAATTCTGCGGGTGTTATCATGCTCTTGGCGACCCTTGATGAAACCTGGCTGATCTGGATGAATAAGGATGGGCATGAGATCATTTAGTGTTTTAGCAATGATGGAGGAGTATAATTTAGCGTCCAGGTTCAGCAGGGTGATCGGCCTATAAGAGGCACAGCAGTGAGGATCTTTCCCCAGCTTGGGAATGATTGAGATCACGGCTTCCGACATGGTGCCCAAGGTCATGCCCTCTCGCGCCATTTCGTTGAACAGGGTCACTAGATAAGGAGATAGATCGGGGGCGAATGTCTTATAAAAAAGAGCGGTGTAGCTTTCCGGACCATGCGCTTTATTAGGTTTTAAGGCCTTGATAGCTAGGGTGACATCATCAATAGTGATGGGGGTGGTGAGGAGGTCGTTCCAGGTCTCAGAGACCTGAGGTAAGGGTAATGAACAAAGGTATTCCTGCTGCACTACCTCATCTAGGGCGTCACCGGAGTAGAGGTCTCGGTAGAAAGACCCAAAAATGGCAGCCTTTTCCTCATCCTCATGGGTTACCCTCCCTGCAGAGTCTAGAATGCCACCAATATATACCCTTTCCCGTTTGTCCCGCAATTGACGGGCTAAATGCCTCCCAACTTTGTTACCTTGAGAGTAAGATAGGTGTCGTAATTTAAGAAGGGTGAATTCCGCCCTGTTAGAGTAGATGGCCTGGAACTTACCTCTGAGGGCAGTGAGCTGACGCTTTGTTTGTCTCATGGGGTTAGATTTGTGGACTTGCTCGAGAGTTGACAACTCGGCCTCAAGCGCTTCCCGCTCGCTGGATCGTTGTTTGTTCAGGCCGGCATTAAGGGCCATACATTCACCCCGGAGGACAGCTTTCAGAGTGTCCCAAGTGGTAAATTCTGAAGGGTCTTCGGGAAGATTAGTCTTGAAGAATTCAGCGATAGTAGTTCTTAGCTTGGTGAAGTATTCCTTATCACGAGCAAGGGAGGGCGGAAAATACCACTTGGGCGTTGCCGGGGCGTTCCTCCGCCATTGAATACAAACCGAATATAAGCTATGGTCGGAAAAGGATAAGGGAAAGATCTTAGCGTCCTGTAATACGCCCTGTAGAGACTGACTCACGATGATGTAGTCCAACCGGGAGCATGTACAGTGAACATGTGAAAAAAACGTATAATCACGCGTCTGTGGGTAGAGTGTGCGCCAGGTATCTAGGAGGCCAAGGTTTTGTATATGTTGTTGTGTCTCCCCAGAGAAGTAGCCCACTTCTGCTCTCTGTGAGTGTGTGCTGTCAAGATCTTTCTGCCAGATTAAGTTAAAGTCACCCATAAGGATGAGGGGCCCTCTACAAGGTCTGATAGTTTCCCCAGTACCGTGTGCAAAAAAGGCGTCTGGCCTGTATTGGGGGCATACAGGGCTACAAAGGTGCATATTGACCCCCTTAACCGTCCCTTGACCATGATCCAGCGACCGTCTTTATCACCCTGGACCCCAGTGGCTGAAATTGAATAGCAGCATGGAAAAGTATGGCCACCCCCCAGTGTTTCGTAAGTGCTGAGGATCTGTAGATGAGCGGGTATTGTTTGTGCTTAAGACGGGACTCGTCAGCTCTAGCAAGGTGGGTCTCTTGTAGGGCCACTACGTCTAAATGGTGATTGACAATGTATTTTCGCACCTTGAGATGCTTCTGCAGAAAGTTAAGACCTTTGACGTTCCAGGCACCTATGGTAATAGGTGTCATTTCATGGAGAAAAAAACCTACATTCTCCCTGAATCTAAAGTAGCCCATCGTGGCTCCCTCTGGACCAGCCCACCCACAATAATATGGGTACCCACTCTGCTGATAGCTTCTGCCCTAGCGTCACCTTCATTGGAGAGAGAAAACATTAAAAAGCCGCCACCTCCCCGCCCCCAAACCCATCCCCAGCCCCTCCCAGAACAAGAACAGAGAAAACAAACAATAAAACAAACTAACAACCTGTATATGACTTGCGGTCCCGCTGTGGAGTCGAAATGACCCCTCCGAGACCATGGGGGACAACAGGTCCAAAGACCCCATCAGCACCCGTCTTGACGGGAGAAGTAGCAAGAAGCACAAAGATGCGGTTCACAGAGAAATAGCAATCATTAAGAGAGCGGACCTAGTTGCAGTCCATGTCCATCCAAGCAACAAAAGGAGACAGAACCCAAACATAGGTATTATAGACCAGTAGCAGTAGGCAGAGTCTGTGTCCAAAGGAGGAGCCCACATCTGAGAGTAAGTCCGCTAGGATACAATCAAATGCCAGGATTTTGTAAATGCCAGCATTTGTAAAGCGCACAGCTACCTCCAATGGTAGTGTCCCCGCGCTGTCCGTATACCGTTTAGGAACCCTTCCTGGCTTTTCCCTGTGAAATGTCCACTCCTGGGCACCCCCAAGGTGAAGCCAGGCATCCCAGTGCTGTTTGGGCCGTTGTGGGGATTAAGCAAGGAGGAAATGAAGAAGAAAAAGAAAGAAGACATCAAAATTACACAGTGGATTCTCGGGGTATAGAAGACCCCTTGCCTGGTAGGGATTGTCCACTTCTCAAAGAACAGGGGCCACAGAGGGGCTTAGGAGGGAAAGACTCCCAGCTCATCCGGTGGATGCTGGCCCCCACCGGGTACTGTCAGAAGAGACCAGGGACAGCAACGATGGTCATGAGAAAAGAGGCGAGTTTGAATCGTCGTCTGTGAGCCATCCAAGGGCTGATTAAAGCCTCCCCTTACATGACAAATCCGAGGCCACCGTTGCCTCTCTGCCATCAGTTCCGGCTCTGTCCTGAGCCAGGGCCTCCTCTCCAAGAGTTATGCCCAATAAACGCAGGCCTTCCTGTAGGTCAGTGACATGGTGTCACCTATTTTGGTATTCAAAGCTGAGCCCGAAGGGATAGGTCCAATGATATCTGATCTTGTCATCACGTAACTTGGCAGTAAGAGGCCTGAACAGTTGTTTCGAACCAGGGTTGAGGGCACGACATCCTTGTAGATGGTGCAGGAATGTTCTTGGAAAGCGATAGAGTCTTTAGTTCTGGCTGCTTTGAGGACCTCCTCTTTGACTGCGTAGGAGTGGAATTTCGCTAAGATGTTGCGCGGCTGCTTTTTCTCGCCCTGGAAGAGAGGCACCACACTGTGGACTCTGTCCAATTTAATCTTTAATGACTGTGGAGACAAAATCTCCGAAAAGAGACCCACCACGAACGCCTCCAGATCGGGCCCTTCAGCTCCTTCTTCCAAGTCCCTAATGTGAATGTTCTCCCTTCGAGCCCTGTTCTCGAGGTCTTCTGTCTTGAGCTGCGACTGGTAAAGTTGCTCCTTAAGAGTGTGGACATCGTCTCAGAGTTCGGTAGAAAGGCGCTCTTGGTCTTGGTGGCGAGCCTCGAGGCCGAGGACCCTGGTGCCAACTGAGTCCACGTCCTGTTGGAGAGATAACAAGCGCTCAGTCAGGTCAGGACGTAATTGATCGATAGATGCTTTGATATCCTGGCCAATGTCCTTACGCAGGTCAGATTTGAGATCAGCAGGTCAGCATTGGTAAGGGCCATTGTTACCGCGTTTGCGTCTCCCCGTAGGAAAGTCCGCTTTTCTGCAGTCAAGAAGAAATCCGTGACCTTATTTGGAGCCTTGCCTGTATTTTTCTTCGGCGGCACAGAGCGAGGCCTTAATGCAACTTTACCGGATTGGAGGCGCCTCTAGCTGGGATCCAAAGTGCTGCCTTAAATGCTGTGGGGTCTCTGCCAGAGTGCCAGTGGGCCCACGCCGGCGGTCAATTAATTAGTTCCCCAATCCAAAGGGAGCCCAGAGAGCTAGCAGAAGTGGGGTCAGCGGACAGCTAGAACTTTCACGCAGCCCCGAGGGTCCACCCCAGCCAGGAGCCGCTCAGATAGAAGAATGCAGGAGACCAGCCTGGGCGCCAAGAGAACATAGACCGCAGAGGTGGTAGCAGAGACAGCATCACAAGCGGAAAGCAGAATGGGTGCCTGCGGTTACAAGCAGCAAGGATCCGCTTATCCCAAACGCTGGGGAGAAAGGCTGGCGGAAGACATGCACCTCAGGAGGACACAGTTGTTAGGGGCCACTTACATAGAGCTTGCAAGTCACTAAAGTCCAGGGTATGCAGCCGTGCACCGAGGTGCAGGTGGATTCAGGCAGCACGCAGTGGCATCCTGCAGCTGTTAATAGAGGCGCAGGAGATTGTAGGCTCGAAGACTTGCGGGTCTGTAGGATCGCGGTCCGCCATCTTGGAGTCAGGCAGAATGGCTGTAGAAGAAAGATCGCCCAATTTTGATTCGTATTGCCAAAACCGTCACACTTCAAGGTGGGTCCGGGGTAAAATCACCACCGCTGCCCTGTGCAAAAGTCCAGCACCCTCAGCAGAGGTGGCCCAGCAGCACTCTCCTCAGCTGCCGTGCCGCCATTTTGTGCTGCCACGCTTCTCACTGTTCAGCGAGTCGGGCCAAAGTGAGAGCCTCCCTGCAGCGCCGTGCACGTAGACATAACCCAGGGATGCCTCACATGTTTATGCTTCAGAAACTGTTGTTCGCAGCGCACAGGGAGCACTAGAACCGCCGCAAAACTCCACCAAACAGCGCGCAAACCGGGTGCCGTTGCAGATTACAGCCGCTCGGCCATCTTGCCTGGCCACCAAGGAGTGCTCTTTTGTCACCAATCTCCAAGCTATGTGCTCTTATGAAATATTAATCCATCATTGTAAGAAATCAAAGAGGAGAATAAGGTATTTAGAACCATGAGTTTAACTTAAAAGGGGAGAAAATTATTTTAATGGCCGTTTTGATAATAACTCACATAAGCAGTTGACTGTTGTTAAGTATGCATGATAACGCCTGTGTTCTTGCAGTAGTTGTATGTTCAAAAGGGGCTAAAATTTGTTTGAGCACCTTTTTCCTCACTTATTTATCTATTGGCCTACATGTGGAGCAAATATCAAATGTTATGTAGGCTGGGGGGGTATTTGATCCCACTATTTGCATCTATTTCTAATCAGACACATAGAAGCCTAACTTAAAGTTGAGACACAACAGGAAATCCACTGTTTTGTGGAGGAAGTGGTAAGTTTGTTTTTTGGGGAGTCTCTGCTGGTGAAGAACTCTGGTGAGAAATCTGGCTAGTCAATTGTTTACCAATCACATTGAATAAATGCACAAAGCATGCAGGGCTAGAGTAAGTGGATGAGGGTGGCTATTAACATAGTCTGAAATGCCCTACCAAGAGGCAGCAGGGCATTTGGTTAATCCGATTGACTGCATTTGACAAGTTGCATTCACTCAAAGGCCACATGACCTTCTATTTTGGGTTTCCATTTGGTGTTTGAACAGAATAAGGAAAACAAAAGATAATTAAACGCAGAGGTAGGACAAAGAGGAGGGAGGTATCAATGCATGCATGATTGATGAAAGTTGTCTGACATTCCTAAATACACTCACACATGCATGCACTGATGACAATACTATGTATTTGCTTGAATTGTACTGACTTCAGTTGACTATAACTGGTAACTTTCAGTGTTATGTTTAAGTTGACATTTTTTTTAAAAAACACAAAGCTTAAAACGGCGTTATAGTTGAGTAAACGTGTCAGTTAAACATATTGTTTTAAACTACCAAAGCCACTGAAATTTACCATTTATGGTTACCTCAAATAACTAATGCTTGAGCCCGAAAGTAACTATAACTTGTGCCCTTGCCATGCACACTGTTATTATCAATGATTTTATTGCAGATGTTGCAGTTATAACAGTTATGTGGAAACCCAGGTTAGATGTCCTGCACTATTGAAATTCTATAACGCATTTTAGCAAGCCCATTATCGCCGTTTTAGCAGCAGTTTTCTGCTGCTAAAACTGCATTAATTTTAACGAGGTTCTTGCTAATATGCTCCATAATTGATTCCCAGATTCCCTCTTGGTAAATGTAGGTATGGTTGTAGTGACCCTGGAGGAAACTACATTCTCTAGGTCATGGGCCACCAGATAGGGATACAATAAATGTCCCCAGGAGTACATAATGTTAAAATCTGCTTCCATATGGAGGGGATCAAAAATTAAGAGTAAAAAAGTGGCATTACACCCAATTTGGCATTAAAACCACTTTCCAAAAGTAAGTTATAAGATCTACTGACCTGTGACTCCCTATCACCAAAAGAAAAGTCAATCAATGAAAACAGACCTTGAAAAAGCAAATTACCCCTTAGTGAAAAGTCGTTATTATAAAGGTTCATTACATAAATCCTGAGCTTCTTAGCCCAGCTTAGGTCAAAGGCCGGTAGCATGTCTATTTCAGTCATTTTGAGATGAATCATACAGCCGATATCCACCTGAAAACAGGCTGCCCATGGGAAAAGGCGTGGTTGGAGAATAGAAGCATGAGAATCCGTCACACAAAAACTCAGTTGTGGCCCATGTTTCCTGCATGAGCACAATATCATAGCCTTTAACAAATAACTGTCATCCTTAATAAAGATTAATTTGTGTGGCCAAGCCTGCAACATTCCAACTAAGGAGATTAATGTTAGAGTTGCTTATGTTCAAGCTATCACCACGCACTACTATCTCTGAATGTGGATCAGCACAGAGCAGAATGCCGCAAGGACAGAGTCAGATCCCATATGCAATGAGCCTGAGGTTGTCATCAGTGGAAAGTTTGACCGGGGTGGCAGTAAGACGCACAGGTAGGCTCCCTGTGAGCTACAACGGCTGAGGCAGAAACTCCCTCCCGACCTGTGAATCAAACATTGTCTTCCAGACCCACCAAGACTTCAAATCTATTTTGATGAAAAGGTGGCAGTTCCAGCCTACTGGACATTTGTGGCAAGACCATGGGTCTACCTTACCAGGGGGTGACTGGGGCCAAGTACCTAAAAGAAAAATCCACTGACAAGATCTTACTCAGAATTGATGTAATCGTCCTCGCTAGAGAAAGATTAACCACTGCGAGGGAGTCCAATTTTGAGAAGATTCATTACATCATGTTGGACAGCTGCACCATGCACACTTAGGAGCCTGGTTCGCTGCTGAGTGACCAGGTAGGCTGGTCCTGCAGGAGTAGGCTGTGGCTGTGTTCCATCATTACAACTGCCCCTCACATTTTCGTTAGTTGACAGTGGAGGAACTTCAGAGCTAGCATGACATATTCATATTGTTGACCCAAGCAACCGGAGAGAATGACGTGCATAATATGCTTATAATAATATATAAAACACCTTAAAAAATTTTTACATGTACTAAACTTAACACCCTTCCCTTTTGAGTTGGAAGTTGGAGTTGATTTTTGCCATTGCCGTTACCTGGAATCCACTTTGCAGCACTTTGTTAGTGCTTCGACCTGTTTTGGCTGCCACCTTACGTTCTCCTTGCCCGGACGAAGCTTCCCCCCGCCGCAGGCGCCGCAGTGCACCAGGCGCTGCCGCCGAGTGGGGGAAGCCTCAGGCTACAGACTACAACCCCCAGGAGCATCTAGCCACAGGACACGCCCCTAAACACGCCCGGAGGCGCCTCATTAAGACGTGCCACCACCCGCCTCGAGGAATGCGCACGGGACCAGCCGGGCAAAGGGCGGGCCCTCTGTGGCCCTGAGAGGCCAACAGAGGCTGGGCTGGGCCACCCCATTTGACTTTGGACATCGAGAAAACTGAGTACGTTAAATACTAATAATATATACGGATATGATAGCCTATATTATGGCTTTTGCTTAATGGACTATATATTGGCTAGGTGGGTATTTGTCTGCTAATTATTTGTGCTTATGCTATTTGTTTTGTTTTCTGGCTATATATATATAAATATTAATCATATTATGACCACTAAAGGGGTTCCCAAAACTATTATCTCCCAGGGGGGATCGCTTAAGGGGACAATAGACCACTATTTAACAATGGCAACATCTGCTATTGAACGTGAAATAGTGAGAGCCGAACAACGCCTATCTTTAGGAACTACATCCAATAAACGATCTTCCTTGGTGTTAACTGAATCTTTGCAAATTCCATCTGCATTAGGGGATGGAAATGAGATTAGTAACACTATATGTACCCCAGTAGAACGGGAATATGGGCCAATCAGGGTTCCAAGCTGTGAGCTAACCACGGGAAATACAAGTGCTGAGCCTAGTGCACAATTTATACTGGGCGAAAGCCTTTTGGGTACTGCCCCTACCTTACCAATTAAAGATAATATGCAATCTGCTACACCTGCTCAAGCTCCATCTGTTAAAAGGAAGCGTAAAGGTGCCAAGCATAGGGGGAGATTAGCGAAACAACAAAAATTGCATTTAAGTCCCCCAATGGTTATCAACAGCCCCCTTAGAACATCGAATGTTTGCCCAATACCACAAGTAGCCTTATTTACCCCACCACCAGACCTACTGGCACAGATTGAACATCTGCTTAAATCCTTAATATTACCGCTAGTAGAAATAGTGAAGAGAATAGGGGAAAAGGTGGGGAGTATAGAGGAAACAACAAAGGCAAACGCCATACTTATTAAGAAAATGGTAGGAAATAAGCAAACTCAGAATTCAACTGAAACTACTGTGGCCAAAAGTATTGGGGCAGGGAATACCACCTTAAATCAACCGGTAGCTTTGGAAATATCATCTTTAAATATCCAGAACTTAAAATCAATCCAAAAACCTACAATAGCAAAGAGTGCCGTACCTACAGTAGGACAGATTAAAAAAAGCATCAATCTAGATGGGACAGGTGTCAATCAGGGTAGGGTAAACAGAAGTATTAACCGCATAGATTTACCCCCAGAGGCTGCACCCTTTGTGAGCGTTCTCTCGGGGGTGCCTGAGCTTATAATTGGGAAAACTGAAGGACACCAGGAATTAAAAAACAAGGTAGCCTTTTGGCTAAGCAAAAACAGACCTCTTCCAGCTAACATTGATGGGAAAATGTTGAATATCAGAAGGGTGGGGTGGTTAGCATATATGCCAAAGGATATAGCAGGAGACTTGGTTATAGTAAATTTTAGGGACAAAAATGTTATCCCTTACCTCCGTAGCTGGCAACCCCAAATAGGAGATGGCCCTATAGTAACTTGGGAATTAGGTGACTTCTACCCCACAGCACCATACCTGCCATCTGTAAGACCCCGATTAGAAAATAATCACTTCGGGGGTAGTGCAGGTTTTGTACCAGGCAGCTATAATATACCAACATACAATCGGTTTGATTTACTTTCAGGTCTTGAATTGGTGGACTGACTTGCTAGGGATAATCCTGTTATTAGTATGCAACGTACACAACAGGATAGTGAGATAAACAAGCCGAATATTGAAGAAGTTATGTTGTGTGAAGGGAAGGCAGTCCCAGATTGTGTAGATTCCCAGCCCCCGAGAGTTCTAGCATTAATGAAGTGGAATGTATAATGAATAACAGTAATGTTAAAGCAACGCTGCAGGAAGACTGTGGAAGATCTGGATGTCAGGTCGGAAGGAGTGAAATGGGTGATGTGCTTAGGGCTGAGCCAATCGATGGGGTTATTATGCCCACGATTACCAATAGTACTACTGAAAAAAAGGAATTCTGTAGCTTTATGTTTTGGAACGTGGCAGGTTTAAAATCGAAAATCAAAAACCCTATCTGGGAAAATGTAGTAAATAGATATGACATCTTGGCCTTACAGAAAACCTGGTTAATAGAGCCAGTTCATATTATTGGCTATAAAACCCTGTTTACAACGGCACTGGGGGGAACGCATGGGAGAGCTAAGGGTGGCCTGAGCACGTACCTTTCTAACCAGCTTAGGTATTAGAGAGTACAATAACTATCAAAAAGTAGCTTCTACCAGCTGGTAAAGATAGATGTTGAGAAGGCGGTTAGTTTTATTATTATAAATTTTTATAATAACATCCCGAATAGCGATATTGTTATCACTATAAAAACGTTGAGGAATGATCTAAAACATGAAATAGATACCAATGAGAAAGAAGTAATAATTTTTTGGGGGGGTTTTAACTGTGCTCTCTGTAAAAGGGGTCAACAAGGCATTTGTGGTCTTATGCTAGAACAAGACATTAGCCTTACCCATTTCGAGCACTCCATGTGTGGGGACCTTCTAAATGAAATATTGTTTACCTATGATTTGGGATATGAAAATTAAATTGCTCAAACATCATCCCCCTTTGTCCCGACATTTATTGGTAGGGGAGCATTGTCTATTATTGACTTCATTATATCCGTGAATAGGTATGGTCGCCAGATTAAAAGATTTAAGACCCTTGATTTGCGGCTGAGCGACCACCGGCCGCTAATATTAGAGATCGAAAACCCATTTCAGGAGTTAGATGGTGAAGGGTCCTTTAGCCAGACAGTCCCTGATGTGATACGTGGGAGGCAAAATGGCTACACACTTAAATGGAGTAAGTTGGACCCAGAAAAATTTATACGGAAATTGGTGAAGAAATGTTTAGAAAGTTTTGTGATCTGTCTGGACGAGCACACAGACAGTGAGTGTATTATTGAACATTTTAACTATATAACATCTACTATCAGGGATAGTTTGTGGGTTGCGTCTAAGAATCGGGGAAAAGGTAACAGGAGATGGTTTGATACTTCATGCACTAAGGCACTCTCCGATCTCAAAAATGCACTACATGGGATTCCTCGAGACCTGTTATTGGTGAGAGGTTTAAGGAAAACATATAATGAGGCACTGACAAACAGTAAAAATGCTATAAAAAGGGAGGCCTGGGATGCCCTTTGTGAAGCGTCGCTATCTAAAGATCCATCTGCGTTTTAGAAGGCGGTAAATGCCCCCTTCCTTTATGACAACACAAAAGCAGGCATAGAAATAGCGATTGCTGAGGACGAATGGGTCGACCATTTCTCCAAACTTTATAGTTGTTCATATGGAACACACCAATTACTGCCTGATACAACTAGGGGAAAATGGGCACTGGAATCGAAATTGGTCGTAACCCTGGAAGAAGTCATGGTGAGTCTGAAAACAACTAAGGGCGGAAAAGCCGCAGGCCCAGATGGGATCCCAGCAGACCTGTTTAAAGAAAATAGTTTGATTTGGGGGCCCATGTTGGTACAGCTTTTTAATGCTGCTCTTGCGAGGGGACTAAATGCCTCTTGGTTCAACTAGGTAATTGTGTCAATATTTAAGAAGGGAGATAGGCAAAATTGTGCATGCTATTGACCCATTTCCCTTTTAGATTCGTCCATAAAGATCCTTGGCAGAGTCATTTTAGCGAGACTTTAAAACTGGGCAGAAGAAAATGGGATAATAAGTGACCTGCAATATGGCTTCCAGAAGGGCATAGGAACAGTTGAACAAGGACTAAATTTATTTATTTTGCACCAAAAATATACTAGGGTAAACGTTTATATTTTACGTTTGTAGATCTTACATCGGGATTTGATTGTGTGTCCCATAGTAAACTTTGGGCATTGCTAGGAAGGCTAGGGGTGGAAGAAACTATTATTTGCTTTCTAAGAGAATTATACTCAGGGGCCACAGCATCTGTCCGCTATGGGAAGGGTGAAGAATGTACTAGATCTTTTGGGATAGGCCGTGGGGTACGGCAAGGGTGCGTCCTGGCCCCTTTTCTATTTTTGATCTATATAAATGGCCTTGAGCAGCGTCTGCTGCAAGAGTCCAGGGATATGCCTATGGTTGGTAAGAGATCTATCCCTGCACTCTTGTATGCAGATGATGCGGTATTAATGGCACGGACGCCCCTGGCCCTACAGAACCTGACAACATCTTTTAACATCTTTATTTCCAACCTTGATCTAAAAATTAATTGTACAAAAACGTTCTCCATGAACAGCGGTACAGGGAGTAAGCAACGAAGAAAAACGATGTACATAAATAATATTCCCATGGATTCTACCCCTACCTTCCCTTATTTAGGTATCCTGTTCCATGAGACCGGCACATGGGCAAGTGCGGTAAAAGCGAGAACTCTTTTGTTCTCAAAAACAATAATGGCTCTAAAAAATGTTATTAAAAAAATGGGGGAAAAAACGATCAGGGAAATTTTAACTATTTATAATGCTACTTGTATATCAGTTGTACCTTATGGATCAGGTCTCTGGGGATATGCCAGCATAAAAACAATCCGAATGGCCAAAAATATGTTTTTGAGACATATTTTAACTCTACCTGAGAGTGTCGCGACTTATATTTGTCATGCAGAATTAGAATTCAGACCATCCTTCTGTGGCATAGGGTATGGACAACAAATGAGTGTGTCCTGAACCGCGCTATTCTTTGGGATGTTTTAAACCTAGAAAAAGTGAGTAGGATCAAGTGGCTTGACTATGTTAAATCTTTCATTGTTGAAATTGATTGCCAACAATATTACGACGATCCACTCACAATGGTTAATATACCCAGAAAATTACTGAAAAAACTCTGTATGGAACATATTCAAGAGAAAAGAGTAAAAGAGGAAGTAAAGAAAAAGAAGGTTCTTTACATCAACTGATATTAATTAGGGACAAACTACAGCCATACTTAACCTTATATATGACTATATTAATTAGGGACAAACTACAGCCATACTTAACCTTATATATGACTAATTATGAGAGGTTTGTCCTGACGCGTTTTAGATTAAACATTGTTTTTAGACTTTTGACTTTCCCTGAAATGAACTCTTGGTCCCATGATTTAATTATGTGCCCATGTGATGTACTATTTTTCTGTAAATTTTATACATTGCCTCGAAGGAAACTTATCATCCCTATCCTCAAGGAAATGAACTTAAATCGATGTCGCCCAGCGTTTTTAGAATTGCAGAGATTAGATACAGTCTTAACTATTGCAACAGTCTCAGAATTTTTAAAACAAGTATTTATATTGTGGAAATCAATCTGTATGGATGAATTTTAACTGTCTTTTTGTGTGGAAAACTGTTTTATATCGGAAATTATGTGTAATACTTCTTTGTTAATTAAATTTCATGTTGTATGCTTTTATGGTTATTGTCAATTAACCGAATAAAGTATTTGAATTTGAATTTGATTTTGAGTTGGAATGACACCAGACTCCGATCAAAATTGGATGATATGGAGTTCTTGAGTCAGATGGATGTGATCTGTGTTCAAGAAACAGGGCTACTGACACCGTGAATTAAGAAGGGCAGCGCGCCTATTTTGTGACTTGAGTCAAGAACTCTTGTTGGTACCCCTGTGATTTCTTATTGATATGCATTTCTGTCTAATGCAAAAGGGTGCTCCTCCCCTCCCATTTGATACTCTAAATATTTTTGTAGTCAAGTTCTGGATATAGAATATATATATTTTTTTTAAAAACCTCATATTGCCAGCTCTCATATTGAGACTCTTCCTATCTCTCTATGCTGATTGTGATGACCATCTGAGAGAGGAAGGAGTACTGGGTGGTGGTTCATAATCAGGATCATTGTTGTTGGGGGAAAGCCACAGACGGATCTTGGAGTCCGCCTCTCCTCACATCTGCCCTTAGCCACGCCCCCCCAAATCCTCACACTGAGCAAACAACAGGGATATTCCACTCTGTCAGAATATTAACAAACAAACTGAAAAGACCATCTATCAGACATGCAATATAACAAAGAATGCAATTAACATATGTCATTTACCCACAGTTAACAACCAGCAAACTGTCTATTCTTCACTTTATATGTCACCAGATTATATCCTATCTTAAAAAACCTACCCCCAACATATCACTAAAACCTTCATGGAAAATCACCTTGATTGATAGCTAACAATTTTTCTCTCTACATTCTTTATATCTAATGATTTTTTCCTAACACTCGTTTCTTTGCATGCCTTTAGTGCCTCCAACCATCCACGGCCGCTGCAGGTAAGAGCGGTCGGGTGATGAGGCCAGGTGAGGGGGGATTTCTAGAGACGACCACAAAGGAAAATGAAATGAAAAATATTTTTCCCTCGTGGTCGCCTCTCGAAATCCCCCCTCACCTAGCCCCATCGCCTTACCACTATTACCTGCAGTGGCTGCTGCTGCCTTCAACTGCAGCCTACTCCGTTGAATGCCTGCTTGTATTACTCTCTGCTATATCTCTAAAGCTAACAATGTCTCCCCTCACAAATCACAAACTCTGTTTCTACGTAATAATCACTTGCATGTTGAACAATGTATAACCTCTTCTAGCTTATTCTAAGTAAAACTCCCACCCATAACAGATCATAAGCTCTCCTTCTCTGTGACCTATCCTTGCAATCTAACAAGATCTAATCCTTCTCTAGCCTATCTACTCTAGTCTATTTACTTATCGCATGTGTTCATTTGAATGAACTCGCACTAATAATAACACCTAACTCCTATTAGCTTAAACTACAACAAAACACTGGGGGAAATGCTTCAGTAGTTTCCTGAGAGAGCAAGACTAACCCCAATAACCTCTAGTAATTAAAAAACATTCAATTCCTTTATAACATTGAGTTTCAGAGAAGCGAGCTACCCGGTCTGATGAGCTTCGAAGAGTCATCAGGGTTAGTAAGCATTATATACATGGATTTACAATATCATATACATTTTCTTGGTTGACTATTCAGGGCAAGAGTGGTGCACTCCCTTTCAACACACACACATCCCAATACATTTGCTGAACCGCACAGAAGGGATAAATGTATATATTGTTTTATTGGTACAGAATAAACTTATTTCAAGTATGTAAATTTCAAAACCTCATTTGTCCCAAAGCAGTCATTTAGTCGTGCACCAACTGCCTGCAGCAACTCTCGACCTGCCGAATTTTAGACTCATCCCACTCTGCTGTCCTTTAGAAACACCTTAAAAATGTACTTGTTCTACACTTTTAGCCTTGACTCACTTCTCGCCTCTTCACCTTCTCCCACTCTACGAGCTGACTCCTTGCTGGTTTTCAGCTTACTCTTCAATCATTTAGAATGAGCGTCTATTCTACAGTTTCTAGATTCCACAACTACAGAACAGAATTTAATTGATTATCTTTACAGGATTTATGGTTTCACATTTTCCCATATATCATTAATGTGAACCAATAATGACCATACTTGTTTTGTATGGGTGTGAAAAGTTGAGTGCGCTTCAATGCCTTAATAATCATTTTTGCCACAATATAATAATTGTAAGTATCATACTGTTTGCATGAATGTAGCATTGTAAAAATAATGAAATGTCCTAATAGAAGAAGTTTGCAAAATGGCGTTAAAGTGAGTACACTTTCTGGCTCTGAATGGGTTAGTTCATAATGTTCCTTCAAATGCTAAAAGATTTAGTTAAATAGACATATTCCTAATGCCGAGCTTGTTTTTTAATTGAAGTGTCGCATTTTCAGAAATTTTATTAATGAAATTCTAGTTTCACTGTACCGATAGTCCAAGTAGACTATCATTTCCAATATTTACATGTATTCTGATATTAATGGTGCATTATTATATAGGCTGAGAACTACAAGAAAAGAATATAGAGGATTCAGTTAGAAATAGTAAGTAGGTATCTATGCAAAGTCTATCTATCTATCTATCTATCTATCTATCTATCTATCTATCTATCTAACTATCTATCTATCTATCTATCTATGTATCTATCTATCTATCTATCTATCCATCCATCCATCTGTCTATATCTATTGTTCAATCTAAAACAAAATAAATACTGACAATATCCTCAAAATGTTAACTGTATTGAAATAATTCAGACATCATAGCATTTTCAAACTACAATATAATTCCTTAGTGTCCTTTGTGGTACTTCTTTCATTCATTTTTAAGATTCTTCGAGAAGTTATCAAGAACATCTTTAAATGATTTCAGCAAAAGAACCCCAAGCTCATTACTTGTCTCATGAATGTCAGGATCGTAACTTCCAAAAAGTGGGGTTGAGGTCAGTATGTCATTGCGGTTGGCATTAAATAAGATTACATTTAGGGCCTCTTTTACCTCTTCATATCTTTGATGATCAAATTTAGTGGGACTATTTTCATCAAGTAGGTATGCAACATCGTCGGGATAACAATCTCTGGGTACTGGGAATTTCATATATTTTAGCATTGGGAAGTCAACAAATGCTTTAAAAAGACATTGTAAAGCTCTGGATGACAGAGGATTCACAATGAACGTTAAGTCTTTCAACTTCCTGCATGACGTCAGCCCCAAAATCAACATGTGCACATGTGCTTCATCTATATTGCATTCCTTGAAGATCAGGGTCTCCAGAGTTTGGGATGCATGGCTTAGAAGCTTGAAAAATGTTGATGGGTAAAGATCTGCAACATTGTGCCCACTGAGATCCAGTACTTGAAGATGCTCTGAATGGAGACTGTTGGCTAGGTATGCCATGTCAGCATGATTCAACTAACAGAAAGCAACGTCCAGTACTATAAAAGGTGTCTTCAGTGTACTACGGATGTAACAGAAAAATCCATGTCAATATACCAAACTTAAATAACACATTTTATAGATGCTATACCATAAAGCTCCGAAGCAGACATACTCAAAATTAAAAATTCAAAAACAACAGTTTTCATTGTGTGACGCTAGACATAACAACTAAACCCACTAAGCAAAATTTGACATAGGTACATTGAAGCTTTGCCATCTATGACATTAAGTACTAGGCATAATGACAAGAATGATATTCTCTTTTTTTATTTTAGGAGTGAACTAAATGGGAACTTTGAGTTATATTATCTGTTCATTTAGCATCCAAAATATTGATGCTGCATAGTTCTGAATGGCTTATAAGGTAATGTTGTTGGCTAACATATTCATCTTTGCAGTAGCTAAGGCAGGAGACTAAAATTACCAGGGTAAATGTGTAGGATCAAAAGGAGTGCTCTTTTTTTTCAAAGATATTTTTAGTAGAAGTTTTTGGGAGTATACATTCTCAGGCACTCAGAGTATTGTCACTTGGACCCACGCAGGGGAACATCAAGCCACAACAGAAACGAGGTACACAAAATAGGTGCTGTGAACAAAGGGAATTATCTCCTCTTCAGGTTCCAGTAGCTAATCGAGGGTTACATCTGCTAATTACTCGGAGCGCTTGCTACTGTCACAGCAGAGCAATGATGTACAAGAAGCCACGTAGCTCTGCCAGGCAGACATGCAAGTCTACATGAAGCTTCGCAAAGTATTGTGACATTACCATATCCAAAACATGCATTCGGAGTGCTGCAAGGTAAAGGAAGAGACACGTTCCACTCCACAAAGCCTGTCCCAACGAGGGACAAGCGATAAAAAAAGACAACTACAAGAGCAAAAAAAAACAAAACACCCACCCTAACCCACCCCCTACCCACCCGTGGTGGCGGCACTAGTCATATAAATGAAGAAATAGGTGACGCTCACATAAAAGAAAGTGAAAAAATAGTAAATCAGAATTGGAAGAGATGCAGGGCCCTGATGGTAGAGGGGCATACTGCGGAGGGAAGACCTCAGGAAAAGAAAGCAACTAGAGGACCCCGTCTAAATTCAAAGTTCTTATAATCATACCTGAAAATGTCGGCCATACATTCGAGGCTCAGCAGCCTCCAAAGGCGAGAATGCCAAGGAGAGATAGCCAGTGCCGCTTTCTTCTTCCAAGCGGCCGCCAGAGTGATTTTGGCCGCGCCAAGACAGAGCCACATAATTTTATTTATTTATTTATTTATTTATTATAGAGTTTTGTATAGCGCGAACAAGACCCGTGGGTATCAGAGCGCTTAACATACGAGAGGCAGAGGGTTAACATATATAAAAACAGTTAAAGTACAACAACTATATATTCGTAACACATGAGACGTTCGCGTTAAAATATGCTATGGCTAAACTTATAACAAAAACAGGTATATATAACAAATATGAGGTAGCTCGGTATATGTTCAGTCAAAATATCCATTAGTGGTGGCCTTTAGGTTGTTCTCATATCATAGAATACGTGTTCCTTTTAGCATTGTCTATGCTTCCCTTACTCGTGCCATACAAGTTCTGTACTAGGGCGTTAGTATATCATAACCGTGAACAGTGATCTTCACTAGGTAATGTATCTATTCATCAGCAGGCTCTTCACTTCCCGCTTGAATGTTACCAGATTCTGGATCTTTCTGATATTTGGAGGGAGTGAGTTCCATATTCTGGGGGCAGCTCATGAGAACGCTCTGTCATAGGTTTTTTTCTTTCGGAAGATGGCTGGCCGTAGCAGCAACTCCTTAGCACTCCTAGCTGGTCGGTTGCCGCCGGACAGTTGAACTTTCTTGGCTAGATACCTTGGGGTGTTGTCGTGTAGCGCTCTGTGTGTGATGCATGCTATCTTCATTTGGATTCTGGCTTCATAAGGTAGCCAGTTTAATGCTTTCAGGTGCGGGGATATATGATCATATTTCCTGGTTCCGGTGATAAGTCTTGCCGCCGCGTTAAGGCAGGCTTTTAGTGGTGCCGTAGACATTTTTGGTAAGCCAGCTAAGGTGGTGCAGCCATATTCAATCCTCGAGATAACTAAGGATTGGATTGCCAGTTTGAGGTCTGCCTCTGAGATGAATGGTTTCAATTTTCTTAAGTAGTTCAAGTGAAAGCGGGCACTTTTCGCCATTGAGTTAATGTGGGCTTTCATGTCAAGATTCTCGTCTAAGGTGATTCCTAGTGATTTAGCTGAGTTGACCAGGGTTGGGGTGCAGTTTAGCGCAGTCACGACTTTCGTCCATTCCTTTATTTCTGTATTGTTCCTTGTAGGAACTCTGTTTTATGTGCGTTCAGCTTCAGATGGTTTGTAGTTAACCATTGCAGTGCCATTTTTAGTGTCTCATTCATTAGTTCCAAGTCTTTTAGGGATGCGATCTTTAGGTATATTTGCGTGTCGTCAGCATACATGTGATAGGATAATTGAGACTTTTGGAGAATTTCTGTGAGTGGTTCGACGTATAGGTTAAAAAGATCTGGGGATAGAGTCGGTCCTTGAGGGACTCCTATTGAGATAGGGCATGGAAGTGAGATTGATTGGTTAACCAGGAAGCGCTGCGTTCTGTTCTGTAGAAAGGATTTGAACCATTTCAGCACAATTCCCGACAATCCCATCCTGTCCCGTAGCCTGGTCAGTAATGCTTCATGATTTACCGTGTCACATGCCGATGACAGGTCAAGGAGAACCAATAAGCATGCTTGATTTTGGTCAAGGGCCTGTAGCGCATCATCAATAATATGGAGGATAGCTGTTTCCGTGCTGTGCCCTGCTCTGAATCCTGATTGGCTTTCATCTAGCAGGGAGAACTTGATGATGTGTTGGCTCAGTTGGTTCTGCACACATTTCTCAGTCAGCTTGGCCAGTAAAGGGATGTTGGTCACTGGGCGAAAATTGTTTGGATCTGATGCATCCGCTGTGGGTTTTTTGATTATGGGAACAACTTGACCTGTTTTTAGGCAGTCGGGGAGGATCCCTTGTGAAAGTGAAGCATTTATTATTTCGGTCCATATTGGAATCAGGATGTGGTTGATTTCTTTTACGCATTTTGCAGGCAGGGGGTCTTGGTTGTTTGGTTTGATTTCTGAGAGCATCTTGGCAATCATGTGCTGGTCGTACAGTTCGAATGATTCCCAACTTGCCTTATTTTTTGCCTTAGTGCAATCCGTTGTAGAGTCGGAATCGTTGGTAAACCGAGGTTCGGTGGGAAGGTTCACCGCAGCGTTTCTAAGCTCTACTTCGAGTGATTTGGCCTTTTCCGTGAAAAATGTGGAAAATTAATCACAGCTTAGAGGTGTTTTTGAGTTTTCTTGCACTGATTTGGCTAGTTTGTTTGATTGCTCCTTTAGGATTTCGAAGAGTTTTCGTGGTCTGTTTTTGGCATTATCCAATTCTGATCTTATAAATTCCTTTTTTGAGCTGATGATCTTTTTATTATATTGGTTCCTAATTTTTCTGAGTGCTTCCAGTTCAATGGATGACGGGTGTTGCCTCCATTTTCTTTCGGCCATTCTCAATTTGCGTCTTTCTTCGTTTAGTGCTTCGTTAAACCACGGGTTTTTAGTCTTCTCTGAGATTCTTTTCAATTTTAATGGCATGGTGTTATTGACGATATTTTCGACAGCTGCTGTGTGGTGATCCGTCAGCTCGTTGACGTTCTCCAGATTGTTGGGTGGCTTTAAGTCTCTTTCGCAGCTTTCGACCAGTAGCTCCATATTTGCTTCTTTTGTGTCTCAAGTCCATTTTTTGGCCTTGAAAGGTTGTCTGGTCCTGCCTTTTCCCACTGTGGGTATCACGAATGTTATGGCGTGATGATCAGACCAGTCACATGGCGTTATGGCGCGGATTGATGCATCTTTGTTTCTTGAGATAATCCAGTCTAACGTCGCTCCTTTTGTGTGTGTGGGTAGTGTGCACGCTTGTGTGAGGTTTAGTTCAATGAGAAAACCTTTAAGCGTGTTGACCAGTTTGTCATTGCAATCTTCCCAGTGAAGGTTGAAATCACCTAGAAATATGTTATTGGCATCGTTGTTAGAGTTGGCTTTTATGATCTCCATTAACTCTTCTGTAAACTCTGCGTTGTCTCCTGGTGGGTGGTAAAAAGTATGCAAGTTGCATCGTTGGTTGTTGGTTGATCTTATGTTAAGACCTAGATACTCACTGGATTCTAGCGGGTCGGCCTGAATTTGTTTGACCTCAATGTCAGATCGATGAATACAAGCTATCCCTCCCCCTAGCTTTTTGTGTCTATCAAGCCTCAAAATGTTGAATTGTGGTGGTACTAAAAGATCCATGGTTGGGGATGAGGATTCCGTAAGCCATGTTTCTGTAAGGATTGCCAGGTCAATGTCCTTGTTGATGATGAGGTCTGCTATGTCCGATGCATGTTTGGTTGCCGATCGACAGTTGATTAGTAGACAGGTCAGAGGTTTTTCTTTGTTACTAGGGTTTGCATTTTCGGCTTTGTTTGGTGTTAGCTGTATGTGCTGTAAGTTGTGGGGGTTGGATGTTCTATTGTTTTTTCTTGATGTTCTGTTAGAGTCTAGTGGTATTGTTTTGATTCTTTCCTCTCCCTTGTGGTCCGATAGATCATATGTTCGGATTAAGGCCAGAGTTTCCTCTTTTGATAGTGATTTTGTCCTGTCTGGTCGGTTGTCTCTATGTTTTAAAGGCAAGTCCATCTCGTTACTCTGTCTTTGAGAAGAATGTACTAGGTTTTGTTAAATTTTCTTATCAGCACGAGTTTGGTGTTCTAAGGCCGGGTCAAGCAACCCCAGGAGAACCACCGCCACAGTGGTGGGTATTGGATAGCCCAGCATATCTTTTATATGGGCCAGGATTTCGTCCCAAAATGGTAGAATAGACGGGCAATCCCACCATCTGTGGCGAAAGTCCCCAGGAGCCCGCAGCCCCTCCAACACCTATCTGAGGAAGTGGGGAAGATCGGTCGGAGCTTGGAAGGATGTAGATACCAATCCATCATGACCTTAAGATGTGCTTCCATAAGGTCTGCAGATTGATTGAAACGGGCAACATCAGACCACAGCTCTGACCATTCCTCGTCCAAGATGGGGCGCTGAATCATGCCCTCCCACATATTCATGTACCTGGGCCGTGGAGAGGGAGCAGTCTGAAGCAGGAAGTTATAAATAAAGGAAGTCACCCCTTTCATAGTGCATGTCTTGGAGAGGAAAGCTTAAAATTTTGTAAGAGGTCGAGTAGCGGCCTCCTGGATCTTAGGAGTGAGAGCCCAGTGCATCAATTGTGTGTGGTGATAGTGTTCCATGTGGTCTATCTCAAATTCCCTTTTGCATTCTTTGAAGGTGAGGGGTTCACAATCTCGGAATAAGTGGATCAGAGCAAGACATCCCCCTTTCTTCCCAGTCTCAAAGGGACCCTCGTGTAAGGCCAGGGGGAACGCTGAAGGTCCACCTGCCATCGCCCGATATTGTGTCCCAGACTTTGAGAGTGGTTCATGTAGAAGTACTGAGATATGTATTTGGAGGTCTATCTTTACGGGGGCGCCACAACAGGTCCCATATAGTCCGACCTGTCACACTACAGTCCATATGTAGCCAGTGCTTCTCGGAGTCTTTCTGGGTCCATTCAACCAGAACCCAGAGTTGAGCCACCTTGTAGTATAAGTGAATGTCCAGTAAACCAACTTCCCCGCGGCACGAGAGCGGCAGAGCATCGAGTAAGAGAAGCGTGCTCGTCCCCCCTGCCAGACAAAGCGCAGGATCATGGCCTTCAGTCTTTGAAAAAAATCAGGGTTCAGTACGATAGGCAGGGCCTGTAAGAGATACAAAAACTTGGGCTGAAGGGTCATAATTACTGCATGAATTCGACCCAGTCATGAGAGGAAGAGTGGCTTCCACTTTGCGAGCTCCGTTTGAATGCGCGCAAGAAGAGGAGGGAAGTTTGCTGCATACAGCCCCTGAATAGTCGGCGTCCGTTGAACCCTCAAGTACTGAATGGTCGTGGTAGCCCACGCCAGTGGGGTGAGGGCTCGGAGATTAAGGACTGTCTCTGACTTAGGGGAAGGATGAGTATAAAGGACTCAGCAAGGAGAACAATTTTCCCTCAATGGCCACAATATTTCAATACAGATATGTATCCAATTTTTAATGTAATGTTGGTGACAGATACACAACAATCTTCTTCATTTTCTTCAAAAAGTATAAACTTTTATTCATTATTTCCAATTTATCATTTCTTTTTTATTCTAATCTTTTTTCATAGTTATTCAAAAGTGGAGAATTTCTTTTTTAAAAACTTTTTTTAGTATTTGATTCATAGACAATTTCATAATTCATACAGAGAAAAAAGAAAAAACAGTAAAATAAGCACAATACATAGCTATATACAGAAAAATCAATTCACCCAAATAATTATGCCACTGGTAGCTAACAGTCTGTCACAACATTCTCACACAGTCATACCCTCACTACATTCATAACCACAACATCTGAAAAAAGGAAACTGAATCCAAATTGGCAGAGACACCCTGCCAATCTGCAGACACAGTATGAGACCCCGCACTTGGTCGATGCGTGTTTCGGCGGCGCAAGGCCACCTTCCTCAGGACCTCTTCCAGATAAACAAACCCATATATCCAGGGGACGTTAAAAAGATAGATTACTAATCCTGCCCATAAGGGAGGGTTTCAGCAGTTGTGGTGAGCGGTGAGGAGGTCATTCCAGGTCTCAGAGATCTGAGGTAAGGGTAATGAATAAAGGTATTCCTGCTGCGCTACCTCATTTAAGGCGTCACCGGAGTAGAGGTCTCGGTAGAAAGACCCAAAAATGGCAGCCTTTTTCTCATCCTCATGGGTTACCCTCCCTGCAGAATCTAGAATGCCACCATTATATTCCCTTTCTCGTTTGTCCCGCAATTGACGGGCTAAATGCTTATCAACTTTGTTACCTTGAGAGTAAGATAGGTGTCGTAATTTAAGAAGGGTGAATTCCGCCCTGTTAGAGTATATGGCCGGAGCTTACCTCTGAGGGCAGTGAGCTGACGCTGTGTTTGTCTCGTGGGGTTAGATTTGTGGGCTTGCTCGAGAGTTGACAACTCAGCCTCAAGCGCTTCCCGCTCGCTGGATCGTTGTTTGTTCAGGGCGGCATTATGTGCCATACATTCACCGCGGAGCTCAGCTTTCAGAGTGTCCCAAGTGGTAAATTCTGAAGTATCTTCGGAAAAATTAGTCTTGAAGAATTCAGCGATAGTAGTTCTTAGCTTGGTGCAGGATTCCTTATCACAAGCAAGGGAGGGCGGAAAATACCACTAGGGCGTTGCCGGGGCGTTCCTCCGCCATTGAAGACAAACTGAACATAAGCTATGGTCGGAAAAGGATAAGGGAAAGATCTTAGCATCCTGTAATATGCCCTGTGGAAACTGGCTCACGAAGATGTAGTCCAACCGGGAGTATGTAAGGTGAACATGTGAAAAAAACGTATAATCAAGCGTCTGTGGGTAGAGTGTGCGCCAGGTATCTAGAAGGCCAAGGTCTCGTATATGTTGTTTTGTCTCCCCAGAGAAGGAGCCCGCGTCTGCTCTCTGTGAGTGTGTGCTGACAAGATGTTTCTGCCAGATTAAGTTAAAGTCACCCATAAGGATGATGGGGTCCTCTACAAGGTCTGGTAGATTCCCCAGTAGTGTGTGCAAAAAAGGCGTCTGGCCTGTATTTGGGGCATACTGAAGAACTGGGTTTTAGAACCCAGCGGCACCAGGGGCATGCCCAATGTCTTCGGGTTCACCTGTCTTAGAATACAGAGACACGGGATACTTCTCGGTGACGTCAAATATCAAATTTATTGGCTGCAACCAGGAACAGAAGTCTACGAAGCACGACACGGGTGGTTCGTCAGAGACTGTACAATTTCGTATTGCGAGACATCGTCTTTTATGGCAAAAATCAAATTCCTGACTAGCATCAATTACTTACAAACTTTCCAATCACACAGTGAGATTTCAAAAGGTATCGCATAACGACAAGCCCACTTTCAGTTGTCCAGCCCACCTTCAATGACGAGGCAAAAACCCGATATTCTTGCTCGGACAGGCCGGACAAACCCATAATAAAAAGACCTCAACCCAAACCATAAATAGGCCATAAAAGAAGGAACAGAAACAGATGAGAAGCAGGATAGAAGGGTGTGTGCGTGTACCATAAACTCAGCAATGTCCTGCTCTTTGATCTCTATCTTGACCAGCTGCCTAACAAGGAACTGGCTCAACAAGGTTAGCTTCGGGCAATGGAGTCAGTTCGCTCAGGTCACACAGAAGTCAGCTAAAGGTGTACGTGTCCCAAAGACTCGTTCGGCCATAGTCATCGGCCTATGTGAGGGCAACCACAAAATGGCTGCCGTACACAAAATGGAACCCGAGGTTCAGAACGAAATCCCTAAATACACAGTTTATCCATCAATCGAACATGACGAAAACACTCGTACATACCGCACTCGTCATTTGCGGTTCGCTGATACCAAAATCGTCACGACACGACAACCTTTATTGAACGGGTTCAGAATCACGGAACCTCAGACCCTCCTTTTGCCCTTACATAGGCAATAAACCCAAGCTCACGTCAGTCTGAATTCAAGTCTATATTCATCAGATCATCAAGATGTTGCTGTAGCATCATCCTAGTACTTAGCAACTCTCTCTGGACAGGTTTCCTTGCACACGAAGTAGCACAGAGGCCACATATAGCAGGAGCACACTGTACGCAAAGACAGAACAGGAAAAGGATAGTTAAAACTATCCCAATAATCATGAGAATCTTCCATCCCCAGGTGGATAACAATCCCCAAAACCATCCCATTAACGACCAATCTCCTTCGTCCACATGTACAAACTCTGAGATCTTATGTAGCTTGGAAATGGCTTGGTACACTGTCGGAGTGTTGTCTGGAATGAAAACGCAGCAGCTTGATTGAATCAATTTGCATACCCCTCTTCTATCTGCAAGTATGACATCTAATGCAACTCTGTTCTGAAGAGTCATAAGGCGATCCGACTGGAGCTCAGCAGTCAAGTTACTAAGGGCACCTGCAGTTTCGACTATGATGGACTCAACCACTCTCGTCAGTTGTCGGATGTTCCTGCTGTTAGTAGGCATGGGCGGAAAATCCGTTCCGCTCGCGGATTTTGCGGATTTTCGGGAAATCCGCAATCCGCGAGATTTGCGAATTTCCCGCAAAATCCGCAAATCCGCGAGCAGCGGATTTTGCTCGCACTGCTCGCACTGTTCGCGTGAGTTCGCGCCCCGCGAATAAGTGCAAAATTGCAGAAATACGATCTTAGCAAAACTGAAAGTAACTACTTACCAGGTTCAAAAGTTCAGGCTCATCATTAGTAGCCATTTCCTGTAGTGCTTCCTGAGGGGCCCCTCCAGAGTTCAGTTGCCAGTTGAAACTATTATGTGACCCTGCTCTGAACCTCAGAATAGTTACACATATGCCACAAAGGTCCTGAATTACAGCTAAGGGAGACAAGCAGGAGCCAGGCTGGAAGTTAAAATCCATTAATCAGCCCCTAATTCATTATTGTCAGTTGGGGCAGGGCAGGTGTTGTAACTAATTTTGCAACAATGAAAGCACTTAGCAAGTGCAAAAGATCACTAATCAGGGCGCACTAAGGAAGCAGGTGCCAGCTAAAAAAATATTCTGTGACACATTAATCAGCCCCAAATTAATTCAGGTCACTTGAGGCAGGGAAGGTGTGCTTTGCTTTGCCGAAAATAATGTACACTGGACAACCAGAGGGTGTGGTGATGAAACAGAGGGTGGCATGGATGGGCCAGAGGGTGGCATGAGTAGTCAGAGAGTGGCAGTGGTGACAGAGAGTGGCAGTGATGAAGAAGAGTGTCCCAAACAGGCTGGACACGTAGAAACAACAAGTTCGCGAAACTTGCGACCCGACAGGTAAGTTCGCAATTTGCGAAAGTGTACAAAACCCTCGCGAACTGGCAGAAACACGGGCGAACACAAAAAAAAAAAATCCGCAAATTCGCGGGAATTCGCGGATTTTGCGGATTGCGAATCCGCAAATCCGCAAAATTCGCGAACGCGAGATCCGCAAAATTCGCTCATGCTTAGCTGTTAGCCATAGGTCCCCAAAATGGCAGAAAACCCTTCAAGAAATCTCCTAATTCTTGTCCTGCAGTATCTTCCTTACTGAAGACACCTCTAACGACTCTCGTCTTGTGGTAATCTGCCGCAGCTGCATACGTAGGAGGCAACAGGAACGAGACAAAACATGTGCCCTAGAAATCAGGGGGCAACCATGTGTACGCTCTATCCTAACATACAAAATAGGTACCCTTAGCTGCTAAAAACGATGGGGAAGTCTGGGACGCAAAAACATACGTCTCAGTGCAAACACTCTTCCCTAACTGGGCTCTCGGATTCTTGCCATTACCTTGCAGACAATAATGACCCTGATGGGGTACAATCCAAATCGGGGAGAATCTTTTCTCTCGCTGGTTCTCACTCAGACTAACTCCATATCCAGTAACGTTCCATCCAATATACGCTAGTGTCTCATCTCTCGGGATAGTCTCATAGGAACTAACTCCTCTAATCATATCTACTATACCCTTAACTAGAGCACTATTCTTTGGGTTATCCTTCACAGAACGTAGGGGGTAAACTTCACGAGCATAGATGAACATCGTTCTGTATGCCCACACAGAACCATTGTAACTGAATGGCAGGACCAGGTAAGGAATACCTTTATCAGTAGCATGAGGCATAAGACCACACACCCAACAATTAGTCATGTTCACTACTAGCTGGTGTTGGTGCAGAAGCTGAACAAAGGAGTTATTGATGAATTCCAATCTTCTAATGGATTCATGTTCGGGCAGAGGGTGAAAAGAATGCGAAAAAACTGTTGGAGGAGGCATAGGTTGTGTAGTGGGTGTAAACGTCACTTGAAAAGAGAATATAATATATCCCATCAGAAACATCATCAAACTAAGTAGCATAAAAAGACATAATATTAAAAAAACACTTTCTGCTCATTACTTTACACATTTTGCTCTTAAAGCTCATTCTTTCAACAGGTCTCTCCATCTCGAAAAACTCCACCCTCTAACCATGCTGTTCGCGGCGGTTGGGTCTTCCGTGCTAAGGAATGCATCTGTCAGTCCAGGGAACGCCCTAAGACCAACCAGAACCGTCAACCTTGTGTCTTCGGCTTGCACTCCCAAGTCTTTACACCGCGACCTTACAGCTGAACCAGGATGGCGGTTCGAAAAAACAAAAATCAGTCAAAACAGTTTCTCGGAGGAGAGAGCATAAATTAAAAATAGCAAAGAAAGAATTTCATTTTATTTGTCCCACGACTCCTGGTCGCAAATGATAACGGCCTTTGCCAGGCAATGTCTGTTCATGGAATAAAAGTTCAGGTTCAGAAGTGTCCAAGCGATTTGACGGAGGCACAGCTTCTTGCAGAAGATCGTCGCTTTCTCGCTCAGAGTTTGTCCCAATTAAACGTGCATCGCTAAAAGGCAGAAAACGAGGCACGGTTTCAATTTCTGAGTCTGGAATACCTTTCTAGACCCACTGGTCGTACGGCAGAGGCAAAGGGACCCTCTTGCAATGTACGCCGTGGATCCAGTTCTTTTTACCGCGCACTCGCACTGCTGATCGCGTGGATAGTAGCACCAAGTAGGGTCCGTTCCAGCGAGGCTGATCGTTCTTAGTCCGCTGGAAATTCTTTACCAAAACTCAGGAACCAGGTTCGATAGCATGTCCTGGATCTTCAGATGCTTGTGGCAGTGTATCATGAACCTGTTGGTGCAAAACACGCAATTTAGCCGTCAATTCGTAAAGGTAATCAAGCAATACAGTGTGCTCTATTTCACTAAATTTGGTCGGCAGGGGCACTCCCCATATGTTTGCAGGGCGACCAAAAACAACTTCATAGGGACTAAGTTCCATTCGTGAATGTACAGTCATCCTAGTCGACAAAAGTGCTAACGGCAAAGCATCGGGTCATTGTAGACCGGAGCTCGCCTGAATCTTGGCTAGATTTAGCTTAAGGGTGCCATTATAGCACTCTACTAAACCAGCTGATTGGGGGTGATTTGCAGCATGAAATTTTTGTCAGATTCCTAAACCTTCACACACTCTCTTCATCACTTGACCCACAAATTCACTCCCATTGTCACTCCAGACCATTCTCGGCAAACCAAACCTAGGGAAGAATTCCTTAACAAGGGCTTTAGCTGTGGACAAGGCAGTGTTATCTTTCAGGGGATATGCTTCTACCCATCTCGAAAAGGCACAAACAACCACAAGCACATATTTTAAGTTGTTGCACCTCTCCATGTGGATGAAATCTAGCTGCACAGCCTCAAACGGATACGTTGGAGGTGCAAAATGACCAGCTGGTGTTGGAGTTCCCTTACCAGGATTACACACCAGACAAACCATACAGTTCTTAAACAAATTCTCTGTACACTTAGGAATTCCAGCATTTTGCCATACTGGAGCCAACAACTTACAAATCCCTTTCACACTGATATGAGCCATTCCATGAGCCATCGTAACCACTGCAAGCACGTACGCATCAGGTAACAACCATCGCTGATGCTCTGACAACTCAACCCAACAACCATTTGAATCCAATTTACCCTTACTCTCTCTCCATTCATTCAACTCTTTCTCTGTAGCTTCAGCTTGAATGGACTTCATGCTCTCTATCGTATCTTCACACATACTTCTATTCGGAACCCATCTCGCCGGACCTGCAACATACATTTGACTCATCACATCTCTCGCCGTTTCTTTCGCAACTTCATCTGGAAACCCATTACCACGACCAACGTCATCAGTAACTTTCTTATGTGCGCTGCATTTCACAATCGCAACTTGCAACGGCAAGGTAAGTGACTCGAGAAGTTCATTCACCAACTGACCATGCTGAATCTTAGTTCCATGTGAAGTCAGGAACCCACGCTCTTTCCACAAACGTCCAAAACTAGTTTAGTATACACAGTCACTCGTTGCCCTTTCGACAACACACATGCTCTTGTCAATGCAATCAACTCTGCTGCTTGCGCTGAATTATGTGGGATACGTGCAGCTTCAACAATCGTATGCAAAGTCGTAACAGCATATGCCGCAGTCGTATCACCATTCGGAAGCTTGAAGCAAGAATCATCAACCCATAAAGTACCATCACACTTTGGAAGAGGAGTGTCCATAAGGTCTATTCTCCCTTTCGTTTCTTCCTCTGTCCTAAGAAAGCAATCGTGCTGTTCAGAAACATCTGCATCTACTGAAATCTGCAACAGCGTAGCTGGATTCAACGTATTGCATCTCTTTATGTGCACATGACTCGCTAAGAGTGTCAACTCGTAACCTGACAATCGAGCACTAGTTAAGTGCTGTGTCTTTGTCCTGTTCAACAAGGTATCCACTGCATATGGAACCATCACAATCAACGTATTATCCATCACCAAGCCAGCAGACTGTCGAATAGAGACAGCTGATGCCGCTGTAGCTCTCAAACAACTCAGCAACACTCTAGCTACCTGATTCAAAGTCGACGAGAAACACGCACATGGACGTTGCTTATCGCCGAACTGCTGTGTCAAAACTGACAATGCACATCCCTCTCTCTCGTGAACATAGAGTGTAAAAAGCTTACTGTAGTCGGGAGTACCCAACACAGGAGCCAAACACAACACATCTCGTAATTCAGAAAAACTCTTCTGACATTCGTCAGTCCAAGGAATAGGATTCGGAGTATCCTTAACAGTAAGAGCTATCAAAGGTTTCGCAAGAAGCAAAAAATTCGGAATCCACTGTCTACAATACGATGTAATACCCAGGAAAGCACGCACTTCTCTCTATGTCGTTGGCGCACTCATTTTTGCAATCGCTTGAATTCGTTCTGGGGTCAATCTTCTTCCCTCCTTCGATAAGAGTTGATCTAAGTAGGTCACTTCTTGTCGACAATACTGCAACTTCGAAAGAGACACCTTATGATGGAAATCAGACAAATGACGCAACAACGACAAAGTAGCCTCTTTACAAATCTCTTCATTGTCAGCAGCAACTAACAAATCGTCGACATATTGAATAAGAGCAGCACCATCAGGTAAGACAATCAAATCAAGCTGTGTTTTCAAAGCCTGACTATAGATGGATGGACTCTCACAATAGCCTTGAGGAGCGCTTTTGAACCTGAAACTTCGGCCTAATAAAGAGAAGCCAAAAATATCTCTACTCTCCTCGGCAATTGGGATGCTGAAGAAAGCATTCTTCAAATCAATCACCGAAAACCACGTGGCAGAAGCTGGAATCAAAGTCAGTAAAGCAGTTATATCTCGCACAACAGGGAATTTCGGAACTACAATCTTATTCACTTCACGGATATCCATCACAAACCTATACACAGGCGGTTGTGAAGAATCAGTACATTTCAGAACAGGCAACACCGGACTATTGCACACATTACCTCTCGTTTCTTCAATCACTCCTTTCTCAATCAGATCATAGATAATCGCTAAAAGCGCTCTTTCACCATCACTGGAAATCCGATATTGGGGAATACGTGGCAATCTAGCATTCGCTTTCAGCGTCACAACGTATGACGGGATCTCCAAAAGACCCACATCATTAGGACCAGTAGCCCAAAGAGAATCAGGAAGAGAAGACAATTCTGCTGGAAGTCGATCTTTAGATAAATACATCGGAGAGATCACTCTCTTACCTAATGTAAGCTGTACTCCTGAAGGAGAACAATGTAGAGTCGCATACAATCTTTTCAACAAATCCAATCCCAACAAGTTCTCACCACAACCTGTCGTCAAAATAAGGGGTGCTTCAAATTCACAAGGTCCAACGGAAAGAGACAAAGGACTAGAAATCGGATTACTAACCGGGGCGCCAGAAAAACCTACTGAAACATTCGTTAAGCCAGACAAAGGTGCGCCAGGGAGTTTAGAGTGCATGATAGAACTCTTCGCAACACCAGTATCCAACAGAAAAGGCTCTGACACACCTGATGTAATCACTTCAACATAAGGTCCACTCTGATCTACTGGAACTGAAACAACTCCCTCTCTTTGTCTATGGCTGACCTAGCAATCATTACCATCCATATTCTCACCATAGTAGTCGTCCGCATAGTACTGAGTCGTCCTACCAGACGCACCATTCTGTTGATTAAAACTATTCATCGAATTCTGTGGAGGCAAGGAACGCGCATTCTGGGGGAACACACCACGTCCTCTACCTCTAGAAGCTTGCTGAACACCTCGACCTCTCACACCAGAAGCACCATTCGTGCGTTGCAACAGAACCGGCCAACTATTCTTGAAATGACCCTCTTCTTTACAATACGCACACTGATTAGGGCCTACAGGAAAACGCTGTTGAGAAGACTTGAACCTTTGCGAGTTCCTCTGATACTGCTGAGATTGCTGATAATCGCGCTGATTATTACGAGGCGGATACGCTTGCTGCAAAAGAACCTTCGTCTTTAACTCTTTATTCTTCTTGTCGGCTCGATCTTTCTCATCCTTATCCCTATTCTCGTAATACTGTGCAGTAGCCAATATCTGTGCCGACGAAGAAACAGCCCAAGAACTCTCAGAATCCTTCAACTTAGTACACTAATCTGGAAGCAAATTATGCACAAACTTATCGACAAACAACCGTTGACCACCTTCCGTACTCATGTCCTGACCACTATGGTCAATAAATGTCTCTTCAAACCTAGTGAAGAAATCAGACACACTTTCGTCTTTCTTCTGCTTACATGCAGACAATTTGTCCCAGTTTACTCGCATAGCAGGCATCAACGTCTTCATGTAATTAATAATCCTACCAGAGAGTTCTGCAACTAAAGGCTCAGGTTTAGCACCACCAACTTGTCGGCCATCTGCAGCACCAATATTAGCCCATGTATCACCTAACTCCTGCGCATGATCCACATGACGAATCAGTCCCCATAAAGGCTGTGGAACTATATTTCCATACAACATGTCTATGTCAGCTAGATTCATAACACATGAATATGCAGTCTGTGATAATTCCTTATAGTACCCTGCAGGATTTTTACGAGGATCAGGCAAAGTCTGCTTAAGGGCCAAAACTTCAGCTCGCTTCCATGTAACATGTACCCAAACACGCTGAAAATGTGGTAGAATAGGTGGATTAGCGGCTACATCTCCTGCTCTCCAAACTGGGGGAACCTCTCTCATTGGATATTGTCGCACTTTTCTCTTAACAGAAGGATCAGGCTCAAACAACGGCTGAGAAGGAGACTCACTCATAAACGACAACAACGTCGCAACTGCTCTTTCAACGTCGAGACCCACTATAGTTCCCTTCGCAAACTCGGACTGTACACGGAACAACTCAGATGGAGTCTGTCCCAAATCATCATCTTCCCATTCTTCACGAAGGAAAGTACACATCTTCTCGAAAACATACCTCTGCTTCGGTGCTTCCCACTGACGGAAAACATCCATAACAGACTCTAAATTATACCTTAAAGAATGAGTCACCCATTTACGCGCTAAATGATCCAACACTTCCCGCTCATCGGGACCAGGCAGTTGGCTACGCAACTGTTTATGCTCTGAAACAGGGGTCATACCCAATGACCCAAAGAGATGAGAAAAGAGACCAGTAACAGTATCAGTCATTCTCTGTCGAACAGAAGGAGAAGTTGACATAAGAACAGGAGACAAAGCAGAATGAAAGGAAACCAACGTAGGAACAGTAGCAGAAGAAGTAGCAAGTACAGGAGACAAAGTTGTAGGAATTGGAGGCGGAGCAGGTAGCAAAGTCGGCGGCCCTTGAGGAGGCTGCACCAAAGGAATAGGAGCCAACTGAAGAGAAGCAGGTGGTTGTGCAATAACAGGAGGCAAAGCAACCAGAGGTTGCGTAGGTGACATAGCACCCTGCACATAAGGGGGTGGCGAGCTCAACAAATGTGACATCAAAGGATCTTTCTCAAGTTCTTTCGTTGCACCTTGCTGATGAGGTGGCAAAGCCGGATAACACTTATCGATCGCCATTTTACGTTGCCTGTGCAACTGCTCACTCGCTTGTTCTTCTTCGTTATCTTTAAACTGTATAGCAACTTGCATTATCGAGATACCCTTCTCTCTTTTATTTCTCTTTGCTTATTTAATTTCTGTCTGTTTGGCTTCCTTTCGCCATAGGCGGAAAGAGTCAAACATCGCCGGCCGGGCTTCCTTCTTGAACAGTTTTGTCGTAAATATTTAATTTACCGTCTTAATTTCTATGCAGGTAAGTACTTAATCTATAATAACTCAATCGGAAAGAAAGAAACAGAGTCCGTGGTGTTAGAGTTCTTAGGGGTTTTATTCCTTAAAAAGGAATCGTTCCGGAACTGGATATCAGGTTCCTGCAACCACAAAGGGTTCAGGAAGGGATAGAGCAATATTTTATTGACAATACATAGCTTATATACTTAATTTACACCATAGAAACCAATATAGGAGGCGTAACAGCTGAGAGAAGACAAGATAACAGCATCCACGTGTTACTAGTACGTAATCAGAAGGCGTGGACTAGGCGTGAACTAGAGGTGTGCGCTAGAAACGTCACAGGTAGGTGTCATATGGGGGTGGCACTAAACAGAAATGTTGCAATGTCAGCAGAAATCGGAGGCTTGGATGCGCGCGCAGCTGCATGACGTGTGATTGACGTGAAACTGGAGGGTGCAGGGGGCTTGACATTTACACTGACGGAAAGAGACAGAAGTCTGGCATGTCAGATCAGCTTGTACTTCTATCATATCTGATATCTGATGTTTGGGAACCATATTATCTGAACGGAAAAGGTCTCTGGGGCAGAAGCTATTCTATACTGACTGTGAGTGCGTGTATAAGCGCCTAAGTGTCTGCATGAGAAGCGTGGGGGCATGGGCCTTCCATGGGAGCATGGTAACAGAGGCTATGAATTACTTGCACAGAGACAGGCCGGCCCTTCGGCTCTGCAGCTGGGGGATGTTTACTTAAACTAGTAGGCAGGAATGTATTTTCGAGGAGCGGAACAGATAATTTGAAGGTTGTAGTCAGTCTTGGCAGGCAGCAGGCTGAACTAAGCGCGGTGGGCCGCGCTGGAAGTAAGTCAGAGTTCACGGGTACAGAGACAGCCTGGGCTGAGGCTTTCAGAGTCAGAAGCCAGAAAAAGGCTCGATGGCAGAAATTCAGGGCCTACTTTGCCAGAGCTGAAAAACGTGTAAAGTACACTACAAAAAAACGTTGGCATAGCATACTTAGGAACGGACTATTCAACCCATTCAGGGTGGGTCTGAAAGAGGACATGTTAACGTTGGACGCAAATGTATTTGCGTCTTTATAGCTGGCACAGGAGGGAAGTTACATGCACTTTAAGCTGGTACATGGAGACGGTGGGGTACACGCTAGGGAACACAACTTGACCATAAAATTTATATTTCCTCATTCCCTCCTTGTTCCCTACGGACCCTTCATGATATATCGATCCTCATGAATCGATCAGTTTGTTCTTGTAACATCATTTGCTCTTCTTTCTTTCTTTCACGTCTTGAAAGAAAACTGGAATGTTCAATGCATGATGTGGCACACAGTCCACAAATCGCTGGCCCACACTGTAAGCACAGGCAGCAACTGAATACTAGGACTAGGCCAATGCCTAGGAAGGATAGGATCTTCCATCCCCAAGCGGTTAACGTTGTCCAGAACCAACCGGACCAAGTCCAGGTGCCTGGATTCTGATGTATCAGATTAGCAATTTTATGAAGACGTGTAATAGCTTTGTATACAGATGGCGCGTTTTCTGGAATGAAAACACAGCAACTTGACCCGATGACCTTACAGGCTCCACCTCTATCTGCCAAGATGACGTCAATAACAAGACGATTCTGAAGGACAACAACCCGCATGGCGGACTGCTCTTCGGTTAGGTTACCTAGGGCGGAGGCAGTTTCATTCACTACTGCTTCAAGTGTTCTAGTTAATCTGCGTATTAGTTTACTATTTTGGACGGGGCCTAAAAAGAAAAAGAATCCTTTATTAAAATCGGTGTATTGTTCCCATGCCGTTTCTGTGTAGTCGACAAGCGGGAGATCTCTTCTGAGTCTATTCTTTACTAGATTTGTATTTCTGTGATAATCAGGAGGAGCTAGAAAAACAGGTGGCAGAAGGAATGCAATATAACAGGTACCATCCCAATCTGGAGGTAAGCATATGTATGCGGTATGACCACAAACAAAATAGGAATGACGGATAGCTTTAAAGGACGATTTACCATGATCACTGAATTCGACCACAGTAGTACATTTACTATGACCTAAGTGTACTGAACCTCTCTTTCTGACACATAATTCACCAGTGACTGGTAATACTGACATAGCGGGCAGAACTGGTGCAGCTTCGGATTCAACAGTAAGAATCATAAGGTTAATTGTGTAATTACTTAATCCATATACTTCATTTTCTAGATCAGTTCCTATTCTAGTGGGGAGTCCCTCCTTATCAGGGTAACAGACGTCGAGCAGAACTAAGTTCAAGTTTCCCCAAACCCAGCTCCCTTCGAAAACAGCAATATCAGGATCTAAGGAATTAATTATTTTAAACCATGCACCACAGGAGCCGTTGTGAGTGAACGGGTACGGAAAGAGGGGCAGAGCTCCCTTGTAATTCTGGTAGGGAGGGAGTCGGCCACATATCCAGCAATTCGTAGCATTATTAGTCTGATGGGAATGATGTAGCATACTAATGAATGTGTTGTTGCGCAGCGCAAGTCTGTAAGAAAGTTCATGTGGAGGTAACTCGCTAAAAGAATGTTCAGCAGAAACATTGTAAGCAGATTGTTCACGCTTGAAAATAGGGTAATAGATAGGAAGTAGTATACTTGCAACAACAATCAGAAGACTTAGAAAAAACATGATTAACAATGTCACTATACAGTGACTACGCAGTGATTTGCAATATGTACGTTTCTTGAATTGTCTCTCTCTCTCTCTATCTCGATCTAGGGGATACATGTCAGAAACTATTTAACCGATTCACCTAGGGGAGGACTTAAACAATTAAACTGTCTGACTTGCTAGATCGGAGCTTTGATCTATACTCCTCTTGGGGAGTTTTCTCTCGTTCGGAAACTTTAAAGTCACTAGGCTCGATACAGTCTTTGGAAGGGGTGGACGAGTCTGGGTCTGGTTTCAGTTCATTGCATAGTTTAATATGGCTCGTGTGGATCCACCCCTTTCTGCCCTCCACTTTCACTGCTGTCCTCGTAGTAAGAAGGACGGTCTTCGGCGCTTTCCAGCGGGGCTCCAGCGGACTTTTCCTGTCAAAGTTCCTAATTAAAACCAGGTCGCCAGGACGGACATCATGCGGCTTTACATCAGTGTTGTCAGGGAAGGCTGCGGCAACCTGTGAACGACATGATTGGAGTGCAGACATCAAGGAGGCAAGGTAATCTGTCAACATATTGCAATCAACATCAGTAATTTTCTTAGGAATGGGCGTCCCCCACATATTCGGTGGTCTACCAAAGACCACTTCGTACGGGGATAGTCCTGATCTCGAGTGGGCAACCATTCTCATATAGAACAGTGCAACTGGCAGGGCGACTATCCAGTCGACCCCTTTCTCTTGACATATTTTACCAAGGCGGGTCTTTAATGTCTGGTTATGCCTCTCTACAAGGCCTGCGGCTTCGGGATGTCGGACACAATGGAATTTCCACTGATATCCTAGCAACAAGGAAACTTGTTTCATTAATTCGGATGAGAATGGCTGTCCGTTATCTGAGTACACGACACGAGGCATGCCGTACCGTGGGAAGAATTCACGAACCAGCTGCCTGGCAGTGGTCGGAGCAGTGTAATCTGGGACTGGATATGCTTCGGTCCAACGGGAAAGTGCACAAACAATTACGAGGACATATTTGAATCCTCGACAACGGTTCATCTGGATATAATCCATCTGGAGGACTTCAAAAGGGTGATCGGGAGGATGGAATCCACCTTGCTCTACAGGGACACTTTTACCTGGATTGAACTGACAACAGATCATGCAAGTACGCACTTTCTGTTTTGCTGCTGCTCGTAAGTGTTTATTGCTCCAAAGATTCTGTAAACTGTCTAACATCGCTTTCTCTCCTAGATGTGCTGGACTATGTGCTGTATTGATCATGACTTGAACCATAGAGTCAGGGAGAAACCATGTAGATTTTCCCTTCGTCATCCAACCTTGATCTGTCTGGATCCCTCCTAGTTCAGTCCATTTCTTTATTTCATCTGGGGTAGCATGTGTCTGAATATCGATTACATCTAGTGTGGGATCCCTGACTGTCATACACTTTGTCGGTCCTATTGTCTTTGTCATGTCAGTTGTCTGAGTGTGAGTCAATGCTGTATGTTTTGCTGTCTGGTCTGCCAGGTCCTTACCCTGGGAAACAGAATCTGTAACTTTAGTATGTGCTTTACACTTCATGACGGATATGCCTGAAGGCAGATGTATTGCTTCTAACAGTGCTTGAATGAGGGGACCGTGTTGGATCTTGGCACCATGAGAGGTCAAAAAACCTCGTTCTTGCCATAACATTCCGAAGTCGTGTACAACTCCGAACGCATAACGGGAATCAGTGTATATGTTGACATTTCTGTTCTTGGCTAGTATACAGGCTCGGGTCAGAGCAATAAGCTCTGCCGCTTGAGCGGACAGTGTGTCAATACGATGTGTTTCTTTTACTTCGGTTTCAGTGGTCACTGCATACGCGGCCACTAATTCTCCTGTACCTGTTCTCATACATGAACCATCCACATAAAGTGTCAGGTCTGGATTTGTCAGTGGAACATCTGTTAAGTCTCGTCGGGGCTTTGTTACTGCATTAATGATCTCTATACAATCATGCGGGGCTGGATCTGTCATAATTGAAGGTAACAGTGTTGCGGGGTTCAGAATGCTGCAGCGTCTGATTTCTATGTGTGGCTGGAATAGCGTTAATTCGTAACCTGTCAGTCGTGCTATAGTCAAGTGCTGAGTCTGGGTTCTGTTTAAAAGAACCTCTACAGAATGTGGAACTTGTACTGTTAATGGATGTCCTAAAACAATTGAGTCGCTCTGTCTGATTGCTAGAGCTGTTGCTGCTACTGACTTTAAGCACGCAGGGAGTGCCTGGGCTACTGAATCCAATGTACTTGAAAAATAAGCGCAAGGCTTATGTGAACCTGCTTGGTCTTGAGTGAGGACAGACAATGCTGTGCCATCACGTTCTGTAACAAAAAGTGTAAACGGTTTACTGTAACATGGTGTCGCTAAAACTGGTGCTCGACATAATGCTTTCTTTAATTCCTCAAAGGCCTGTGTGTGTTCCTGGGTCCAAGGGAGGACAGTCGAAGTCGCTGCCTCCTGTGTCGTTAACTGGATGAGTGGTTTAGCTAGAAATGCATATTGAGGAATCCATTGTCTGCAGTACGAGGTGAGCCCTATGAAGGCCGGCACTTCCTTTTGTGTCTGGGGTTGTGGCATATTTACAATTAACTGAATGCGATCGGGAGTGAGCTGTCTCCCCACTTTGGACAGCAAGTGACCCAAGTACACAACTTGCTGAACACAGAATTGTAGCTTCGAAGGAGACACCTTGTGTCCCTTGTCGGCCAGGAAATGTAAAACTGTCAGTGATGCTTGTTCACATTCGGGCTCACTTCGTGCGGTGATCAGCAGATCATCGACGTATTGTAGTAAAGCGGTGTTAACTGGCATTTGAATACAATCTAGTTGTCTTTTCAGTGCTTGACTATAGATGCTGGGGCTTTCTGTGAATCCTTGAGGTGCGCGGGAAAATTTGAAACTTCGTCCATTTAAACTGAATCCGAAGAGGTATTGGCTCTCTGGATCAATAGGTACACTAAAGAAAGCGTTCTTGAGGTCAATTACAGTGAAGAACGTTGCTTCAGAATCAATAGCAGTCAATAGGGAAGAGATATCGGGGACCACAGGGTACTGTGGTACAATGCATTTATTCAGTTCTCGCAGATCAATCACCAGCCGATATACTGGCGGTGCATTGGGATCAGTACGTTTAAGAATTGGAATGATGGGTGAATTACAGATATTGGAGTCGGTCTCTACGACCACTCCTTGGGCAATGAGCTCTTCAATGATTTCCAGTAAAGCCACTACAGCATCGGGTGGTAACTTGTATTGTCTGATTCGTGGTAAAACAACTCCTGTCTTGAGTGTAACACGGTATGGTGTGATATGCATACAACCTACATCAGTTGGGCCTTTTGCCCACAAGTGATCTGGTACATTTTTCAATCTGACATCAAACTCTCGTAATACATAATGACCCTTGAAATCCCGCAGAAAGAGTCTAACTCCCTCCGGGGAACAGCATATTATAGCTCCTAGAGCCTTCAATGTTTTTATTCCTAACAGATTTTCTGGACATGATTTCGTAAGTAACAAGTCTGTAACACGTGATAACGGACCCACAGCCAGGGGGACTGGTTCTGATACTTCATTTACAATGGGCTGTCCTGAAAAACCAAGGGAAACATTCTGTGAGCCTGAGAGGGGTGCCCCTGGGACTTCGTCATGGCTTATTGTGGTGCGGCTTGCCCCTGTGTCAATTAAAAACTTTCTGTCTTTTCCCAATACTTGACTGTGTACATAAGGACCTTCTTGATCTACAGGAATTTCAATAAGAGGCAAACCCAACTCCCTCTCTAGGCTGTTTCATGCGTATCGTTGGTAATCGGGGTAAGCAGCTTGGGCATACTGGTACATCTGTTGGGAAACTTGTTGAGTCGCGGCAATGGGCTGTGGCTGTGACACTGCTACTGTCTGTGCTGTATGAGGTGAAGCATGCATAGGCTGCGTGTTCTGCATGGGCTGTACGTTCTGTGAGGTCTGTTGCTGGGCCTGATCTTGTCTTGGTGGATGCGGTCTCTCTTTAGTTTTACCTGTTGATATGTTATGTTTCAGAACTGGACATTCATGTACGTAGTGACCTGGCTGCTTGCAATAGTTGCATGTCCCTTTAACGGGAGCTGCGGTGTGACCTGTCTGGGTCGTACCCTTTCTGTGGCCGTCGGTTGGGACCGACTGGGCTACTAGCATTTTCATTTTCGTGTCTTTCATACGTTTCTGTTCCTGATCCTGTTCTTCTCTAATTCTGTTCTGATGGTATTGTAACATTTGTAACATCTGTGATGGCGTATTTGCTTTCCATGTACTCTCAACCTTGTATACACGGTTTTTAACTGCTAACAGGGAATTCTCAACTAACTTTGATACGAAAAGATGCGGGTACGACTCGCTACTCGGTTTAAGACCACTATTAATAATAAAACATTTCTCGAATCTTGAATAGAAGTCACTAGTATCTTCGTCGGGTTTCTGTTTACATGCTGAGATTGCATCCCAGTCTTCCTTTCTTGTTGTCAGTAATCTTGGCAGAACCTGTACTATCAAACCTGGTAATGCTTTAGTTTTCTCCCCAAGGCCTACCCCTGGGACACGTTTGTTCTCTTCGTCTTCTATTTCTGCCCATACAATCTTTTTCTCTCCCACCTCCCATTCTTTTTCCTTGAGTTTCTCGTAGATGCTCGTGGGCAGCAGTACCTTTAACATTTTCATGATATCTTCATATGTGTAATCCCCCATTAGTAACATGTCTTTAAGCTCTCTGTGAAAACCTGCAGGGTCTTTATCATGGCACGGGACTAGTTTCTTCATTTCTAACAGTTCTAACTTAGTCAGAGGCGTGTGTACATACACACGTTTCAAGGTATGATCCTCACCCATAACTGGATGTACTTCTCGTAAGGGGTTCTGACCTTCAATGCCATGCAGACGTTCCATATGATACATTTTTCTTTCTGGGGGCGGAGCGGGAACATATTCGGAGCTTATGAAAGTGTTATATCTATGTCGTTGTTCTAGAATTATTTGTATTAACTTGGTACTTAGACCTCTCCATCTACCCATGAGTAGTGCTTCTAATGTTTCGTGTAAGGGACCTGGATCAGAATGTTGGTTTCTGTATTTCGTGAGGAGGTGCTGAATCATGTATACACCTGCTAATTTCTGCTCGTCTGGGGAAAGATTCAGGAATGTCTGCGCTATGGTGTCATCATTGTATATATCCGGATTGTCAGTCCATAATATGGCTGACCGGGCTAGTTCTTGTTCATCCATAGAATTGAGTACATGGTACCCCATTCGTTCTCGGAGCCTTTTATCAGTCTCCTGGAACTGATGTTCAGGAGAATTCGGGTTTGTTAAGGCAGAGAGGAAAACTCTCTTGCTTTCTGGACGAATGCCTTTCCTAAGGTAAGTTCCCTTACCTACATACGCTATAGTATCTGTAGTCTTTTCTGGTTCTTCAGGTTCTTCTTCCCCCTCGGAGGAAGCCTTTTCTTTCTCTTTTTTGTGTATGTCTATCACTGCTTTTCGTATTTTCTTGTACATACTGGCTATGCAAGTCCCCTTGTCGTGTTTTCCTTCAGATATATTTTGACCCCACCTGTTGAGTGCATTTAATTCATCCTGATCTGTCTCAGGCCTGTCTCGTTCTCTTATTAGGCAATTTATGAAAAAACGTAGTATATATGCTTGAGTGTCAACTTTCTGATGCTCCATGGCATCCTTAATACTGTCAGGGTCTTTCCCAGTCTGAACAAAGTGATATATTCTATCTAGGCGCTCCTTCATTCCTGCAAATAACAGCAGGAAATCAGTAGCAGATCGTAACCGTAGTGATGCCATCATCATTCTATCGTCTTTGCCGGGTACTGGATCATATCTGCAAACTGTAAGTTGTTCTTTGAGTATGTCGAGGCGGGGTGATTTGAACGTGAAAGGACTCTGTATATCCTTAAGGTTTAATCTGTGTGTTAATGGCGGGGTCCGAAGACCCCCCATCGCACCTCCTGAGGCGGAAGCTTGAACATTTTCTCTCTGTGGCGTCTGTATCTGAACTTGAATTTGTCTTTTAGTGGGGTCAGGTAAACGTGGTTTCGGTAGATCAACTTTAGGTGCGGGAAGTGGTGGAGGTGGAGGAATGGCCGATCGAACGGGGAAACCTGGTTGCAGTTGTGGCAGAATTTGGTCTGGAGGCGGGTTGACACCCCCGTCCCCGTCAGTAGGCGGGGCGCGAACAGGCAGATTGGTGTAAGCGGGTGCTACATCCTCTAGATAGGAATTCAGGAATATGTCTTTAGTGGTCCTGTGAGTTACTTTAGTTGGAACCAATGGTGGCGGTAGATTTTTTGGTATTTCTGAAATGGCCTCAGGCGAACCCTCGGCCGCGAGATACATACCGTTTACGATATTGTTTCGTGCACGGTCTACTTGCTCTGATTTTACTCGGATCCCTTCAGTAACTAATTCGTTTTCCTGGGCTTTATCTGATTCTTTAAGTCTGTCTTCTCTACGTAGTTCTTTTTCAGCACGCTTATGTGATTCCTTACGCCAAAACTCTATGGCGTCTTTCTGAGATTGTCTGGCTTTCTTTTTTCCATAATGCTTCCTCTACCTTCATGATGCACTCGGCATCCCATGTTCCGGTAACGGGCCATCTGTGTCTTTCGTCTAGATGTTTAGTATAATCGGCCCATAAATCTAGATATAATATGGCATCTATGCCATGCTTATGGTACATAAAATTTCCAGGAGTGTCCCTAGGGGGGATAGGAATTTCTTCCTCTAGTATCCCTTTCCTAGTTCCTATCTGCTTTAACTTGTTGAAAAACGGCATCTTGTTTACTTAGTACTGAATGCTCAATCCTTGCTACTTAATACTGAATACAGCTAGTTATACAAGAACACAATAATGCACATTAAAAACAGTCACACTCATACCACGACATTAATCACATAAAAAGACATTTGAGACATATATGACTACCCCCCTATACCGGATGTACTGCTAAACAGCACAGATACACTGCTAAGAACAGTGCAAAAACTTGAAATAACGGATGTACTGCTAAACAGTACAGATACACTGTCTAAAAACAGTGCAGACCGGACTTGTGTACCCAAACCCGTCTAGATACGTCCCAGCAATGGTACTCACCGGGAAGCACGGAAACAGAAGGCCTCGGAAAACTCGACTGGACAGGACTCGACTCGACACGTGGATACTTCGGAAAACTTCGGAAAAAACTGGTGGGCCTCTTGACACCTCGGACCTTGCTTCTTTCGGCTAGGCTCTGGTCGGGATCCTCCGCACTCCTCGCCGCCTCGTCTGGGTGCTGATTGCTGTCTTCGTCACCTCCGTGGGCCAGAGGGAGATACAGGAAATCCTGCCGGTACGCGTAGTTTCCTTCTAACTGATGGCAGGGGACAGAGCTTGCAACGCACCAACCGGCGCGTGGGGTGGGGGAGGGGTTCCTGTTCGGGCGCCAAAATGTCGTAAATATTTAATTTACCGTCTTAATTTCTATGCAGGTAAGTACTTAATCTATAATAACTCAATCGGAAAGAAAGAAACAGAGTCCGTGGTGTTAGAGTTCTTAGGGGTTTTATTCCTTAAAAAGGAATCGTTCCGGAACTGGATATCAGATTCCTGCAACCACAAAGGGTTCAGGAAGGGATAGAGCAATATTTTATTGACAATACATAGCTTATATACTTAATTTACACCATAGAAACCAATATAGGAGGCGTAACAGCTGAGAGAAGACAAGATAACAGCATCCACGTGTTACTAGTACGTAATCAGAAGGCGTGGACTAGGCGTGAACTAGAGGTGTGCGCTAGAAACGTCACAGGTAGGTGTCATATGGGGGTGGCACTAAACAGAAATGTTGCAATGTCAGCAGAAATCGGAGGCTTGGATGCGCGCGCAGCTGCATGACGTGTGATTGACGTGAAACTGGAGGGTGCAGGGGGCTTGACATTTACACTGACGGAAAGAGACAGAAGTCTGGCATGTCAGATCAGCTTGTACTTCTATCATATCTGATATCTGATGTTTGGGAACCATATTATCTGAACGGAAAAGGTCTCTGGGGCAGAAGCTATTCTATACTGACTGTGAGTGCGTGTATAAGCGCCTAAGTGTCTGCATGAGAAGCGTGGGGGCATGGGCCTTCCATGGGAGCATGGTAACAGAGGCTATGAATTACTTGCACGGAGACAGGCCGGCCCTTCGGCTCTGCAGCTGGGGGATGTTTACTTAAACTAGTAGGCAGGAATGTATTTTCGAGGAGCGGAACAGATAATTTGAAGGTTGTAGTCAGTCTTGGCAGGCAGCAGGCTGAACTAAGCGCGGTGGGCCGCGCTGGAAGTAAGTCAGAGTTCACGGGTACAGAGACAGCCTGGGCTGAGGCTTTCAGAGTCAGAAGCCAGAAAAAGGCTCGATGGCAGAAATTCAGGGCCTACTTTGCCAGAGCTGAAAAACGTGTAAAGTACACTACAAAAAAACGTTGGCATAGCATACTTAGGAACGGACTATTCAACCCATTCAGGGTGGGTCTGAAAGAGGACATGTTAACGTTGGACGCAAATGTATTTGCGTCTTCATAGCTGGCACAGGAGGGAAGTTACATGCACTTTAAGCTGGTACATGGAGACGGTGGGGTACACGCTAGGGAACACAACTTGACCATAACATTTATATTTCCTCAGTTTAACTTCTAGATTATCTAAAATCTCTGTGTCATAGCTACCATATTGGGGCCACTTTAGGGCACCGTCCTTCCTAGTATATCTAATCCATACTTCATTATACGTGATGGGGCCCACGCCATGTTTCAAATAGAGCTCATAGGTTGGAGTTCCAATCGGAGGTACCGGACACGAGTCCTCCAATCGGGAATCCCTATTACAACTACAACAAAATATCTTTCCAAGTCTGCTAAGACCAGGCATCTTCGCTCACTAGTCTAGCTTCAAACTTCAAGGGATTATCGAATTCGATAGCCTTGTGAATACACGAGTCCCTCGGCTTTGGAGCTTGCAAGTCCCAAATCAAAGATCCCAAGGGGATACCCAAAACAAAACTAAGGACCGGGAGACGCTCCACTCATACTTAACTGAAATATCGATGACGTCGCCAGAAGACCCGTCTATTGTCTCGCTCTACAAATCATCAAAGGGCTCCAAGACAGGGCGACAGTCAGGGCAGCAGTCCTTCGTAGCCGTCGGAAAGCGGGGAACTTCGCAGCAAAGATTTTCGGACCACGACGACATACAGGGGTCGATGAAGTGGCAGGCCTTCCTCCAGAAATTTCACACGAAGCTCCTCACGATCTTCAGGCTTGGACCGGTACCGCTGAAGTCGCTCTACGTTGGGCGCCAACTGAAGAACCGGGTTTTAGAACCCAGCGGTGCCAGGGGCATGCCCAATGTCTTCGGGTTCACCTGTCTTAGAATACAGAGACACTGGATACTTCTCGGTGACGTCAAGGATCAAATTTATTGGCTGCAACCAGGAACAGAAGTCTACGAAGCACGACACTGGTCGTTCGTCAGAGACTGTACAATTTCGTATTGCGAGACATTGTCTTTTATGCCAAAAATCACATTCCTGACTAGCATCAATTACTTATGAACTGTCCAATCACACAGTGACATTTCAAAAGGTATCGCATAACGACAAGCCCACTTTCAGTTGTCCAGCCCACCATCAATGACGAGGCAAAAACCCGATATTCTTGCTCGGACAGGCCGGACAAACCCATAATAAAAAGACTTCAACCCAAACCATAAATACGCCATAAAAGAAGGAACAGAAACAGATGAGAAGCCGGATAGAAGGGTGTGTGCGTGTACCATAAACTCAGCAATGTCCTGCTCTTTGATCTCTCTCTTGACCAGCTGCCTAACAAGGAACTGGCTCAACAAGGTTACCTTCGGGCAATGGAGTCAGTTCGCTCAGGTCACACAGAAGTCAGCTAAAGGTGTACGTGTCCCAAAGACTCGTTCGGCCATAGTCATCGGCCTATGTGAGGGCAACCACAAAATGGCTGCCGTACACAAAATGGAACCTGAAGGTTCAGAACGAAATCCCTAAATACACAGTGTATCCATTATCGAACATAACGAAAACACTTGTACATACCGCACTCGTCATTTGCGGTTCGCTGATACCAAAATCGTCACGATACGACGACCTTTATTGAACGGGTTCAGAATCACGAAACCTCAATACAGGGCTACAAAGGTGCATATTGACCCCCTTAACCGTCCCTTGACCATGATCCAGCGACCGTCTTTATCACCCAGGACCCCCAGTGGCTGAAATTGAATAGCAGAACGGAAAAGTATGGCCACCCCCCGGTGTTTCGTAAGGGCTGAGGATCTATAGATGAGCGGGTATTGTTTATGCTCAAGACTGGACTTGTCAGCTCTAGCAAGGTGGGTCTCTTGTAGGGCCTCTACGTCTAAATGGTGATCAACAATGTACTTCCACACCTTGAGACACTTCTGCGGAGATTTAAGACCTTTGACGTTCCAGGTACCTATGGTAATATGTATCATTTCATGGGGAAAAACCTACATTCTTCCCGATTCTAAAGTAGCCCATCGTGGCTCCCTGTGGACCAGCCCACCCACAATAATATGGGTACCCACTCTGCCGATAGCTTCCGCCCTAGCATCACCTTCATTGGAGAGACAAACATTAAAAAGCTGCTACCACCCCGCCCCCAAACCGTCCACAGCCCCTCCCAGAACAAGAACAGAAAATAAAACAATAAAAGAAACTAACAACCAGTATTTGACTTGCAGTCCCGCTGTGGGGTCGAAATGACCCCTCCGAGGCCATGGTGGACAGCAGGTCTAAAGACCCCGTCAGCACCCATCTTGACGAGAGAAGTAGCAAGTAGCACAACCATGAGGTTCACAGAGAAATAGCAATCATTAAGAGAGCGGACCTAGTTGCAGTCCATGTCCATCCAAGCAACAAAAGGAGACAGAACCCAAACATATGTATTATAGACCAGTAGCAGTAGGCACAGTCTGTGTCCAAAGGAGGAGCCCACATCTGAGAGTAAGTCCGCTAGGATACAATCAAGGAGGAAATGAAGAAGAAAAAGAAAGAAGACATCGAAATTACACAGTGGCTTCTCGGGGTATAGAAGACCCCTTGCCTGGTAGGGATTGTCCACTTCTCCAAGAGCAGGGGCCGAAGCAGGGCTTAGGAGGAAAAGACTCCCAGCTCACCCGGTAGATGCTGGCCCCCACCGGGTATTGTCAGAAGAGACCAGGGACAGCAACGATGGTCACGAGAAAAGAGGCGAGTTTGAATCGTCGTCTGTGAGCCATCCAAGGGCTGATTAATGCCTCCCCCTACGTGACCAAACCGAGGCCACCGCCGCCTCTCTGCCATCAGTTCCGGCTCTGTCCTGAGCCAGGGCCTCCTCTCCAAGAGTTATGCCCAACAAACGCAGGCCTTCCTGTAGGTCAGTGACATGGTGTCGCCTATTTTGGTATTCAAAGCTGAGCCCGAAGGGATAGGTCCAACGATATCTGATCTTGTCATCACGTAACTTGGCGGTAAGAGGCCTGAACAGTTGTCTTCGAGCCAGGGTTGAGGCCACGACATCCTGGTAGATGGTGCAGGAATGTTCTTGGAAGGCGATAGAGTCTTTTGCTCTGGCTGCTTGAGAACCTCCTCTTTGACAGCGTAGGAGTGGAATTTCGCTAAGATGTCACACAGACGCTTTTTCTCGCCATGGGAGAGAGGCCCCACACGGTGGACTCTGTCCAATTTAATCTTGAATGACTGTGGAGACAAAATCTCCGAAAAGAGAACCACCACGAACGCCTCCAGATCGGGCCCGTCAGCTCCTTCTTCCAAGTTCCAAATGTGAATGTTCTCCCTTCGAGCCCTGCTCTTGAGGTCTTCAGTCTTGATCTGCGACTGGTGAAGTTGCTCCTTAAGAGTGCGGACATCGTCTCGGAGTTCGGTAGAAAGGCGCTCTTGTTCTTGGTGGTGAGCCTCGAGGTCAAGGACCCTGGTGCCAACTGAGTCCACGTCCTGTTAGAGAGATAACAAGCGCTCAGTCAGGTCAGAACGTAATTGATCGATAGAGGCTTTTATATCCTGGCCAATGTCCTTAAGCAAATCAGATTTGAGATCTTTGAACATGCCCAGCAGGTCAGCCTTGGTAAGGGCCATTGTTACCGCGTTTGCGTCTCCCCGTAGGGAAGTCAGTTTTTCAGCAGTCAAGAAGAAATCCGTGACCTTATTTGGAGCCTTGGCTGTATTTTTCCTTTATCGGATTGGAGGCGCCTTTAGCTGGGATCCAGAGGGTTGGCTTAAATGCTATGCGGACTCTGCTAGAGTGCGAGGGGGCCCACGCTGTCGGTCAATGAATTAGTTCCCCAATCCAAAGGGAGCTCAGCGAGCTAGCAGAAGTGGGGCCAGCGGACAGCTAGAACTTTCAGGCAGCCCCGAGGGTCCACCCCAGCCATGAGCCGCTCAGATAGAAGAGTGCAGGAGACAAGCCAAGACGCCAAGAGTACGTAGACTGTAGAGGTGGTAGCAGAGACCCCCAACAGCATCACAAGCGGAAAGCAGAATGGGTGCCTGGCGGTAACAAGCAGCAAGGATTCGCTTATCCCAAACACTGGGGAAAAAGGCTGGTGGAAGACACGCACTCCAGGAGGACACAGTTGTTAGGGGCCACTTACATAGAGCTTGCAGGTCACTAAAGTCCAGGGTATGCAGCCGTGCCCCGAGGTGCAGGTGAATTCAGGCAGCACGCCATGGCATCCCGCAGCAGTTAATGGAGGTGCAGGAGATTGTAGGCTTGAAATTTCGGGTCTGTAGGATCGTGCGTCCGCCATCTTGGAGTCAGTCAGAATAGCTGTAGAAGAAAGATCGCCCAATTTTGATTCGTAGTGCCAAAACCGCCACACTTCCAGGCGGGTCCGCGGTAAAATCACCACTGCTGCCCTGGGCAAAAGTCCAGCATCCTCAGCAGAGGCGGCCCAGCAGCACTCTCCTCAGCCCCCTGCCACCATTTTGTGCTGCCACGCTTCTCACCGTTCAGCGAGTTGGGCCAAAGGGAGAGCCTCCATGCAGCGCCGTCCACGTAGACATAACCCAGGGATGCCTCACATGCTTATGCCTCAGAAACTGTTGTTCGCAGCGCACAGGGAGCACTAGAACCGCTGCTAAACTCCACCAAACAGCGCACCGACCGGGAGCCGACGGGAATTACAGCCGCTCGGCCATCTTGCCCGGCCACCAAGGAGTGTTCTTTTGTCACCAATCTCCAAGCTATGTGCTCTTATGAAATATGAATACATCATTGTAAGAAATCAAAGAGGAGAATACGGCATTTAGAACCATGAGTTTAACTTAAAAGGGGAGCAAAATATTTTAAGGGCCCTTTTGATAATAACTCACATAAGCAGTTGACTGTTGTTAAGTACTCAGTCTAAAGCATGTGTGCATGCAGTAGTTTTTAGTTCAAAATGGGCTAACATTTGTTTGTGCACCTTTTTCCTCACTTATTCATCTATTGGCCTACATGTGGTGCAAATATCAAATGTTATGTAGTCTGGTGGGGTATTTGATCCCACTATTTGCATCTATTTTCAATCAGACACATAGAAGCCTCACTTAAAGTTGAGATGCAACAGGAAATCCACTGATTTGTGGAGGAAGTGGTAAGTTTGTTGTTTGGGGAGTCTCTGCTGGTGGAGAACTCTGGTGAGAAATCTGGCTAGTCAATTGTTTACCAATCACATTGAATAAATGCACAAAGCATGCAGGGCTAGAGTAAGTGGATGAGGGTGGCCATTGACATAGTCTGAAATGCCCTACCAAGAGCCAGCAAGGCATTTGGTAAATCCGGTTGTCTGCATATGACAAGTTGCATTCACTCAAAGGCCACTTGACCTTCTATCTTGGTTTTTCATTTGGTGTTTGAACAGAATAAGGAAAACAAAAGATAATTAAACGCAGAGGTAGGACAAAGAGGAGGGAGGTATCAAAGCATGCATGATTGATGAAAGTTGTCTGACATTCCAAAATACACTCACACATGCATGCACTGATGACAATACTATGTATTTGCTTGAATTATACTGACTTCAGTTGACTATAACCGGTAACTTTCAGTGTTATGTTTAAATTGACATTTTCAACAAAGCACAAAGCCTAAAGAGGCGTTATAGTTGAGTAAAAGTGTTAGTTAAACATATTGTTTTAAACTACCAAAGCCACTGAAATTCACCATTTATGGTTACCTCAAATAACTAATGCTTGAGTCCGAAAGTAACTATAACTTGTGCCCTTGCCATGCACACTGTTATTATCAATGATTTTATTGCAGATGTTGCCGTTATAACAGTTATGTGGAAACCCAGGTTAGATGTCCTGTACATCTAACCTGGGCTTCTATTGGAATTCTATAATGCATATTAGCAAGCCCATTATCGCCGTTTTAGCAGCAGTTTTCTGCTGCTAAAACAGCGTTAATTTTAACGAGGTTCTTGCTAATATGCTACATAATTGATTCCCAGATTCCCTCTTGGTAAATGTAGGTATGGTTGTAGTGACCCTGGAGGAAACTACATTCTCTAGGTCATGGGCCACCAGATAGGGATACAATAAATGTCCCCAGGAGTACATAATGTCAAAATCTGCTTTGATATGGAGGGGATCAAAAATTAAGGGTAAACAAAGTGGCAGTACACCCAATTTGGCATTAAAACCGGTGAATAACCTTTACAACGAAACTTTTACAACGAACTACCATTACAACGCAACCATTACAAAGCAAACCATTACAACGCATTGCGCTGGGGGGCGCTCTAGGATAGGGAATAAGTTTAATTTACTATCCAACACCTTCCCTAGTGTCCACGGGGACTGGAGTTGGAATAGTAAATTAAACTTTTCGCTATCCAGCACCCCAAAAGCGCTATGCATTATAAAGGTTTGCGATGTAAAAACCGCGTTGTAAAGGCATGCGTGGTAAAAGTATGCGTTGTGATGTCATACATCCATTAAAACCACTTTCAAAAGTAAGTTGTACGATCTACCGACCTGTGACTCCCTATCACCAAAAAAAAGCCAATCAATGATAACAGACCCTGAAAAAGCAAATTACCCATTAGTGAAAAGTCATTATTATAAAGGTTCATTACAATTTTTTTTTTCAATTTCAATTTATTTTATTATGATTTGGAATTCCGAAGATTCCACATAACATTACAATAAAACATTAATTCATAAAAAACAATAATAATGTTAATCATTAAATACGTCACTCCGGGGGACTGAAATCTTCTAATCATTATCTAGTAAGGAACACTATTGGCTGACTCCCTATATATTTTTTTAAAGCTCATATTGCCAGCTCTCATATTGAGAGTTTTCCTATCTCTCTATGCTGATTGTGATAACCATCTGAGAGAGGAAGGTGTACTACATTGAGGAGAATGCCGTTTCTGATACCAATTCCGGTTTCTCTGTACCACCCTTGGGAGTAAACCCTGGGAACTTCAGAGCCTCCGGCACGTTGGCTTAATCATTGGACCCACTATTTTTTTCTTTCCATTCCATCAATGGAGTCCAGACCTTAACTCTACTCCCTATATAACAGGCCATATCCAATTCACCTGTTACAATACTGCCTTTTAAAAGTTCAGCAAAGGATGGGGGGTCCTCAGGCTTACACTTCTTACAAATCTCACGTCTTGCAAGTAACATCACATAAAAGATGAGTTTAGAGACAGAACCTTGCCCCCCCTCATCCTCAGGCGAGAGCCCAAAGAACACCAAAGAAGGGCTTACCGTTATTTGTTTACCTCCGAGCTCTTCCAGAAAATTGCAGAATTCCGACCAAAATTTCGTAATTTTTCGACATTCTAGGAACATATGTCTGTCGTCTGCTCCTTCTATCTTACATCTTGGGCAGTAGTATTTATTACCTGTAACATTTATAAACTTCATCGATTGACCAATGGACTGTGAGCAGTAAAAAGATGGTTATGCTTAAATGAGGCTGGTTTCACAACCGCTCTTGGCCTTTCAAATGATTTTGCACATCTAATTTCAACCTCCTCCTCATTGAGCTCCTCGCTCCATAATTTCCTTACATCCGCTCGGTCGTATCTTCTGCTTCTATAAAGGCCCAATACCAATTGGAAATGTCCTTCTACCAATGCTCTGTTCTTGAAATCTGGTCTGATTGTGACCAGTCCTGTGCTGCACACCAGGAGCCCAGTTGATAGTATTTGAACATTGTGAGCTTTCCCTTGGTCAAACTACTAAGCATCTCCCAACTGACTAGATTCCCATCTTTCATTAAGTCTGCCCAATAATGAATACCAGCATCTTTCAACAGTTGACTCAATTGATCCTTCAAACATAATGGGGTCGCCGGTGATTCCCAAATTGGTGCCCTCGTAGAATAGTAAGGAATTTTCATTTGTTTTCGAACATACAACCAAGTTCTTAATGCCGTGCTCAGAATCTTTAATCTGACCTTTTTAAAAAACTTTGGGTCACCATATTTAAATAAAAAGTGTTGTTCCCCTTGACCCACCTCTACAAGCATTGCTGTAAACAATACCCCCCAAGGATGACTGTCTGGCTTGTTTGCTAAAATACAAAAGTTTTTGAAATGGAAAGCATAACAGTAAAGAAGCAGGTCTGGAAGCGCCAGCCCTCCTACTCCCAGCTTCCTCTACAATTTCTTCCACACTATCCTTGAATCCTTGGATGCCAATGCAAAACTACTGATCTTCCCCTGTAGTTTGGCTATCTCCTCTTTTTAAAAGACAAAGGGATTGAATTACAAAGAAACAACATTTTGGGAAGTATAACCATTTTTATAAGCTTTACCCTCCCACAGATCTTTAACGGAAGGGTCGCCCATCTCAACAGTGTAGAGGATACCTCTATTTATTTCTATTTTCTATTTTGGGGGTTTTGTAAAGCGCATGGTGACGCAACAACGGCGTGTCCCCGCGCTGAGGAGCTACTTTATTCCTGGACCCTACAAAAGCGGCACACCTACTAGGCGAATAGAGCAGTTTTGAGCTTAGCTCTGAAAATTGACTCAGATGGCTCTAGTCGTAGCGCCATAGGCAGCTGATTCCATCTGGCGGCTGCAAGGTATCTGAAGGATCTGCCCCCCATCCGAGCTCTGGATACCTTAGGGACAGCCAGGAGTCCAGAGCCAGAAGATCTTAGAGAGCGGGGAGGCTCATAAGGTGTCAAGAGTCCTTGTAGAGGGAGAGGGGATTTCCCATGAATGATCCGATGGCACGTGCAGAGTGCTTTGAATTCTACCCTGCTTCTGACCGGGAGCCAGTGCAAGGACCGGAGAGCCGCTGCAGAGGCAGCTCTTCTGGGTAATCTAAGCACCAGTCGTGCAGCAGCGTTCTGTAGGACCTGTAAGCGGCTGAGATTCTTCTCCAGGGTACCTAAGTAAAGAAGATTGCCATAGTCCATCTTCGAAGTGACTAGTGCATGTACCATGGTCTGTCGGGCTCTCACAGGCAAGAACTTCAGCGTCTTTCTGAGGCTTTTGAGGGTCCCAAAGCATTGTCCTACCACCTCCCGACTTACTTTCTTCCAGTTTTCGCTTCGGATATCTTCCAGTTTCTGTGTACAAATTACCCCCAAATATCGCATTCTTATTTTCACACCCGGTATATCTGCTTCCTGATTCCACTGCATAATCTCGGTTTTATCTATGTTAACTTTATATCCTGAGATTAAACCAAAACCCTCAGCTTTCCTCATCAACTTAGGTATTGCCTCTTTTGGGTTGTATATTGAATCAAATCATCTGCGTAGAGTCCTAATTTCACATTAAGCCCATTAAACAAAAAGGGGGAAATCGTGGTGTCTGCTCTAATAGAAATAGCTAGAGGCTCTATGTGTAGGTCAAACAAAAGTGGAGACAATGGGCATCCCTGCCTTGTACCTCTTGTTATGCTGAACCAATTTGATAGTTCACCATTAGTCAATACCTTGGCTCTGAGGCTCTGATATAAATTTTTCACTGCCCTCCCCAGATTCTCTGGGTAATTGAACCGTTTAAGAGCTGCCCACATATAACCCAAATTAACTTGATTAAAAGCTTTAGCAGCATCTACTGCTACTACTGTCAAAGGTATTTTTGGAATTTCAGCGAAATCAATAACACCTATCATGTGAAACGTAAGCTCAGTTAATTACCTACCTGGAATAAAGCCCCTTTGATCAGAGTGCACAACCTCTTCTATCACCTTTGCCATACGCGCTGCCAAAATACCCGAGTAGGTCCTATAGTCAACGTTTAAAAGAGATATTGGTCTATAGGAATCGACCTTCTGTGGATCCTTATTGGGTGTAAGTATTTAAGTAATCATGGCTTCTGACCACGAGCTGGGGATGTTTTCTCCCAAGATATATAGTCTATTGCATAATGATGCAAATATAGGTGCTGCTATGTCTAGGAGGGGTATGTATACCTCCATCGGTAAACCATCCGGCCCGCAGCTTTCCCCCTAGCCATTTTTCTACATTGTTTCCTCACCTCCTCCTCTGTTATCTCCTTTCCAAGAGATCTTTTCTGATCTTCGCCTAACTATGGAATGTTTTCCTGCATTAACCAATCATTAATACTCTATGGGTCTGGAAATATAGTTTCTTGATACAAATCGCTCATAAACCCTCTAGCCTCCCTCAGTATGTCTGCATTCGCATAGAGCTCCTCCCCTGATTTCCTACCTTTTAAACCCTTTATTATATTTCTTGCTCTGTCTACCTTACTTTTGCAGGCCAACAAAGAACTACATATTTCACCATAAGCAAAGTGTCGAAGTTTGCTTACTTTCCTTTTCTCAAATAATGTTTTGTCCAACTGGGCCTGGAATTCAGCCTGTAAATCCTGTAAATCCTTTTCCAAAGTAGGAATATTATTTGTACCTTCTAAGGAGGCTATCTGCAACGCTTTCTCCTTTATCTTAATCTCCCTGGTTCTACTCTCTTCATCCTGTTTTACCATCTTTCTTTTCTCCCCAATTATAGAACTGAGGATTCCTCTCAAATACGCTTTAAAAGCTTCCCAAACCACTTGCTCACTTGTAGATTCTATATTCACCCGAAACTATTCCAGTTTTCTCTTTCATTTCTCCCATAGCATCATCATCCAATAGAATTGTTCTATCTAACGTCCTTCTCTTTTGCCCCTCACTTTGATAGATGTTCAGAGACATTACCACTGCCAAATGATCAGATAAAATTGTGGGGGAATGCGATACTGTTTCTATTTCAGCGAAGAGAGCTTGGTCTACGAGAAAGTAGTCAATACGAGAGTGGTGTCTATATTTTTTACAGTAAATCGTAAATTCTCTTGTCTCTCTATTCTTACTGCACCAGATATCTACAAAATGTAATTCTTTTATTATGTTTTTCAGTTTGGCTAATGCTTTTGGGGGGACAACATATTTTACCCTTGATGTTCTATCTAAATCTTTAATTAAAGCCCCCCCCAAAGATTATGGGAGCTTCTGTTTCCCATAGGCACGCTTCAAGCTTCAAGCTTCACTAGGGGCCCTTGATTACCCTCATTAGGTCCATAATACGCTGCGCATATCAGGGGCTTATCCTGTATCAACATAGTGGCTACTATCCATCTCCCTGAATCATCTGTTTCATATTTTACCACCCTAATTCCTGAGTTGTTTCTAATGATGATAGCAACTCCTCTCATACTCCCCCTTTGATCTGAACACATCACCTCCTGAACCCAGCTCAGCCTAGAGAAACAATTTCTACATTCCTGCGTTTCTAAATGTGTCTCTTGTAAGAGAATAATTTGTACTTCACTTTTTTTAAAGAATTCCACCACCCTACGTATCTTTCTACCCCCGAAGGTCATTTACATACCAAGTAATGAAACAAATTTTTTTTGCGTTATCCATTTTGTTTACCTAATGACCTCCTGAACTTCTCCCCCCCATCACCTTATCATACCCCTTCCTCTTCAAATGCAATGTTCTGAGGACAAAATATATATTTTTTGTTTTTACCCACCTGCTCCCCACCCCCTGTGCCCCCCACCCCCCAAAGGAAACCCCCATTTCACTCCCTAAGCGCTACAACCCACCCTTAGTGACCCCTATTTCCCAAGAAGGAGCAATACCGAAAAAAAAAAATTACATTTAAATGGATAGTCAACTGTTATAGATATACTTGAAAACCTTTTTCTAACCATGGTGCACTATATACAGTAATACTGGATACAAATACTCGGAGCTCATACCTCCATCTGAGCCAAAGAAGAGTCTACTTCTTCTGGGTTGTGGAAGTTGTGCATCTTATTGCGCCTTATTACCTTTAACATTGCAGGAAATTTCATCTGCACCTGGGCTCCTTTACTCACTTATTCGAGAACCCAGCTCCCACTGCCGTTGCGCTGTTCTTCTACCTAAATCAGACCTTATTTGATAGCTAAAGTCTTCAGACTTTATTACCCCTCCTTCAATATTCTTCCTATAACTAGTTCCTTTACCGCATATGTCTGAAAGAATACTCGAATTTTTCTTTGCGCTTTCCTGGCGGGAATTACTTTGAAAGGATCCGTGAACCCTCTGGATTTCTTTTTCCAATTCAATATCCGGGCTGTCTTTCAGAATACCATTCCTCAGTAAGTTACATACGAAGGCTTTAATATCTCCTTTCTCAGCACCCTCTGGTACCTTGAGAACTCTCAGATTGTTCCGCCTTGTATGCATCTCCAATCGTTCAATGTCATCTTCTAATGACCTATTCTGATTTTTAAAACAAGGGGTGGTGAGGGACAGAGTCTCTGAATTAAGCAGAAAGCTCTCACCCAGTCAAGAGATCAGGGCTTGATCCAACACCGTTTTTTAGCTCACTGCACCATCCCAGTTTCAGAACCTGGCTGGATGCAAATTAGTCTGTTCCTGTCCCAGTGCATGATGGGAACAGGGCAAACCAAACTACAAAAGCCAATTCTTACACTGGGAAGGAAACAAGCTCCCGGGGACCGGTTTCTGGCATTACAGCCGTCTTCGGCCCGGTTTGCTTGAATCCTGATGGTGCAATGAGCAAGGGTCTCACATCTGAGAATACCCTTCCACGCTTAGGGTGGACAAAAATATTTAAAACAAGGGGTGGTGAGGGACAGAGTCTCTGAATTAAGCAGAAAGCTCTCACCCAGTCAAGAGATCAGGGCTTGATCCAACACCGTTTTTTAGCTCACTGCACCATCCCAGTTTCAGAACCTGGCTGGACAGACTGATTTGCATATAGCCAGGTTCTGAGCTGGGATGGGGCAGTGAGATAAATAAAGGTGATGGATCAAGCCCTGATCTTTGGACTGGGTAAGAGTGGTCTGCTCAATTCAGACACTCTGTTCATCACCACCCCCTTTTGTAAATCGATTTTGGCCACTATAGGTGTGGCAGGGTATACTCAGACATGAGTCCCTTTCTCACTGCTCCATCAGGATTCAAGCAAGCCGGGCCGAAGAGGCTGAAATGCCAGAAACCGGTCCCCGGTAGCTTGGCTCCTTTCTGGTAAAGAATTGGCTTGGTAGTTTAGTCTGCCCTGTTCCCATGATGCACTGGGCCAGGGACAGACTGATTTGCATATAGCCAGGTTCTGAGCTGGGATGGGGCAGTGAGATAAATAACGGTGATGGATCAAGCCCTGATCTTTGGACTGGGTAAGAGTGGTCTGCTCAATTCAGACACTCTGTTCATCACCACCCCCTTTTGTAAATCTATTCTGATTTTTAGCATCTCTAGTTCCTTCGTATTCTCGGTCATTGCTTCTGACAGACCTTTCACTTCCCGTTCCAGGTCCCCAGTTCTTTTATCTATTTCATCAAATTTCCCTTCTAAAGTCTCGCATTTATCCTGGATTTCCCTTTGATTATATTCAGATATCTCAAACTTAGTCAAAATATCATATCTTAAACTCTGAAGCATATTTGATATTTGATTCTCAACCCCTCCTGCAGCTCCAATAACCTTTCCAGCACCTGACGAGTTATGTGTAGTCGTACTTGGTCGCATACCCAAACCTGGAATCTGATGAGTCACCAACTTTACTGGGCCCTCTGGATTCTCTGAGTTCTCATTCCCCCCTCCACATCCTTGAGTACCTCTTTGCAGAATGGATTTTAAGGGGGAGGCATGATGGGCCTGATGCGATGCAAGGGGATGATAAATTGACACTTGACTGACCATCCACCTCCATCTCTGTCTCTATCTCGGCCTCATTATTCCCTATTATTCTTCCAGTTGCTCCTCCAAGACTAACTCCAGTGCTGGTTCCGGTACTAAGCCCAATACCGGCTCCGTTAGATGGTTCCAAAATGTCTCCTTCAGTCAGAACTGAGAACCTGTTTTCTAAGCTTATTGTAGCTAAAGGAACAATATTCTTATTCCTCCCACCCTGCGGCAACGCAATCTTCTCCATAATTTTAAAGTAAGAGGCTAAACAAGGAAGCAGTTTATTTGAAGAACTTGCCACTTTGGGGCCACAACGTCTTAACTTACCCCCAGATTTTCCCCTTTTCTTCTTTGGGGAAACAGGAAATGGGACTTGAAGCTAAGCCTCACTTCTACTTTTAGTGCCCCCCACTTGACCACCTCCTTTAGAATCAGGAACTGAACGTAGGAGATATCTATTTTTACCTAGCGCCACATGCAGACCTTGGGCTTCTTTAACTCCTTGTGACTTTGTCTCTTTCTTACCTAGGCGTTTATTAGCTCCCCCTCCTTTTCTAGTACTACTCCTTCCAGGGATACCTTCAACTTCCCTATGTAGGTCTACACAGATCTCCCCCTCTTCCTCCCCCTCTTCTACTCTAGGCGAGGAATTACTCACCGGTATGCCGAAGTCTCCAATGTCACCAATGACGCCAGAAGCAGTTGTCGGATCTATGACAGAATTTCGACAGACAGAATTTCGACCTACACAAATATCGGCGTAATTATATCGATAGCAAAAATATCGACGCCCTATGTACAACATGGTAAGTACCAAAATATCGAAAATTTAATATCGATGTAAAAAATATCGTTGTTAAATATATCGATTTTTTTTAAATTTAAAATAACATAAAAAAAACTGTAAATAATACATAATAATTACTTAAACATATTTAAATATATGTAATAATTGTTAAAAAAAATAATAATACATATTTAATAAATAAAAAAAATGAATCATATATAATATATAATTACTTAACAATAATTACTATTCCCACTCCAGTGGGTGCAACAGTAGGGAAAACTGACCCTGAACACTAAAAATACCCCTTTACCCAAAAACCTAAAACTGACCCTGAACCCTAAAAATACCCCTTTACCCATAAACTGAAAACTGACCCTGAACCCTAAAAATACCCCTTTAACCAAAAACTGAAAACTGACCCTGAACCCTAAAAATACCCCTTTACCCAATAACTGAAAACTGACCCTGAACCCTAAAAATACCCCTTTACCCAAAAACTGAAAACTGACCCTGAACCCTAAAAATACCCCTTTACCCAAAAACTGAAAACTGACCCTGAACCTTAAAAATACCCCTTTACCCAAAAACTGAAAACTGACCCTGAACCCTAAAAATACCCCTTTACCCAAAAACTGAAAACTGACCCTGAACCCTAAAAATACCCCTTTACCCATAAACTGAAAACTGACCCTGAACCCTAAAAATACCCCTTTACCAAAGAACTGAAAACTGACCCTGAACCCTAAAAATACCCCTTTACCAAAGAACTGAAAACTGACCCTGAACCCAAAAAATACCCCTTTACCCAAAAACTGAAAACTGACCCTGAACCCTAAAAATACCCCTGTACCCAAAAACTGAAAACTGACCCTGAACCCTAAAAATACCCCTTTACCCAAAAACTGAAAACTGACCCTGAACCCTAAAAATTCCCCTTTACCCAAAAACTGAAAACTGACCCTGAACCCTAAAAATACCCCTTTACCCAAAAACTGAAAACTGACCCTGAACCCTAAAAATACCCCTTTACCCAAAAACTGAAAACTGACCCTGAACCCTAAAAATTCCCCTTTACCCAAAAACTGAAAACTGACCCTGAACCCTAAAAATACCCCTTTACACAAAAACTGAAAACTGACCCTGAACCCTAAAAATACCCCTTTACCCAAAAACTGAAAACTGACCCTGAACCCTAAAAATGCCCCTTTACCCAAAATTAATTAATATTACAAATAAATTACTTCCCACCCTATTCCCCTATAAACCCACAACCCGCTCCAGTAGTAAAACATATAATTTAGTTAAAAATATACATAAATTATCAATTAATTAATCAATTAATCAATTAAAATAAATCATTGCCAATTAATATTTAATTGCAAAATAAATTAATAATTGAAAAATAATTATTTAATTACAAATAAATTACTTCCCACCCTATTCCCCTATAAACCCACAACCCGCTGTGGTAGTAAAACATAATTTAGTTAAAAATATACATAAATTATCAATTAATTAATCAATTAATCAATTAAAATAAATCATTGCCAATTAATATTTAATTGCAAAATAAATTAATAATTGAAAAATAATTATTTAATTACAAATAAATTACTTCCCACCCTATTCCCCTATAAACCCACAACCCGCTGTAGTAGTAAAACATATTATTTACTCTTATATATTTTTAAATTATAAAAACATATTAAACACATATTATAACAATTAATTTAAATACTTAACTTATATTTCTAACACATATTAGTAAATCGAAATTACTTACATCGATATATATGCTATCGATATTAGTAATTTCGATATTACTTACCTTAGGGTCGATATTCTGGCCATCGATATTCTGGACATCGATATTCTGTCCCATCGATATTAGCAACTCGATATTAGTGTAGGTCGAAATTAAAAACTCGATATTTTGACTGTTTACCGCAGTTGTCACCTCGCCACCATCTACAAAGGTTAATTCCTCTACCGGCGATGCCTCTGTCTCTGTCATCTGCCTCTCGCACCTTTCACCTGCAACAGACAGCTTCCCCCCACACTCCACGCTAAGCCCCTCGCTGCAATACCTCTCATTGAACTTTTGTGGAGTTAGCTCCCCTCTCGATCTTATCAGGTTTCTCTAGCTTTTCATGCATTGAGGGCGGACCGACTTGTCCCCACAGGGGACCCTCATAAAAGGGCGGCCCCTTAGTGCCCCCAAGATGGCATACGATCAATCAAAGCATTTGTATACCGCGCTACTCACCCGGAGGGTCTCAAGGCGCTTGTGGAGGGGGGGCCTGCTACTGCTCGAACAGCCAGGTTTTGAGTTGCTTCCTGAAGGCGAGGTGGTCTTGGGTCAGGCGGAGGTGAGTGGGGAGGGAGTTCCACGTCCTGGCGGCCAGGTAGGAGTAGGATCTTCCTCCCGTTGCGGCTCTTCGGATGCGGGGGACGGCGGCGAGGGCGCGGTAGGTCGATCGAAGCTGGTGGGTGGGAGTGTAGAAGTTGAGGCGGTCGTTGAGGTATCTTGGTCCTTGGTTGTGGAGAGCTTTGTGTGCGTGGGTGAGGAGTCGGAACGTGATTCTTTTGTTGACGGGGAGCCAGTGCAGGTTTCTTAGGTGTGCGGAGATGTGGCTGCGTCAGGGGATGTCCAGGATGAGTCGTGCTGAGGCGTTCTGAACCCGCTGAAGTCTTTTCTGGAGTTTGGCAGTGGTTCCAGCGTAGAGGGAGTTGCCGTAGTCCAATCGGCTGGTGACGAGGGCCTGGGTGACCGTCTTCCTGGTTTCGGTGGGGATCCACAGGAAGATCTTCCGTAGCATGCGTAGGATGTTGAAGCATGACGAGGAGACGGCGTTGACTTGTCTGGTCATGGGGAGAGAGGAGTCCAGGATGAAGCCCAGGTTGCGTGCGTGGTCCGTTGGTTTGGGTGCGCTGCCCAGGGCAGGGGGCCACCAGGAGTCGTCCCAGGCGGATGGCGGTGATCCCAGGATGAGGACTTCCGTCTTATCCGAATTCAGTTTCAGGCGGCTGTTCCTCATCCACTCGGCTACGTCTTTCATCCCTTCGTGAAGGTTGGTTCTGGCGGTGGCGGGATCGTTGGTGAGGGAGAGGATCAACTGGGTGTCGTCGGCGTAGAAGATGATGTTGAGGTTGTGTTGGCGTGCGATGGCCGCAGGGGGGTTAAGTAGATGTTGAACAGCGTGGGGCTGAGTGACAATCCTTGTGGTACACCGTAGATGACTTCGGTGGCTTCTGATCTGAACGGGGGGAGGCGGACTCTCTGTGTCCTTCCGGCGAGGAAGGAGACTATCCATTCCAGTGCTTTCTCTTGGATTCCGACGTTGCTGAGGCGTTGCAATAGGGTGCGGTGGCAGACAGTGTTGAACGCCGCGGAGAGGTCCAGGAGGATGAGGGCCGCTGTTTCACCATTGTCGAGCAGGGCTCGAATGTCGTCAGTGGCTGCGATGAAGGCGGTCTCGGTACTGTGGTTCGCCCGGAAGCCGGACTGCCAGGGGTCGAGGGATCCATTTGTCTCGAGGAAGGTGGCCAGCTGTCTGTTGACGGTCTTCTCGATGACTTTGGCAGGAAACGGGAGCAGCGTGATGGGGCGGTAGTTCTTGAGGTCGGTGGGGTCGGCTGATGGTTTCTTTAGGAGGGCGCTGAGTTCGGCGTGCTTCCAGCTCTCCGGGAAGGTTGCGGTGTCGAAGGAGGCGTTGATGATGATGCCCAGGGTTGCCCCTTCCGGGCGGCGCATCACTTCCGGGCTGGAAAGGGGAAGGGAGAAAGTATATATGCTTCCTCCCCCAGTTCTACGATCTCTTTGGCCGCTACCCTTCAGATGTTTTGCTGCTCCTGAGAACCTCCCACGCGTCGGACTTGCGGTGAGTCTCAGTGTGCCTACCCCCGCCTCGTGCTCGCTCCCCCCCCCTATGGGGGTCGCAGCCAAGTCCGGCGGCCTGCTTAGCACAGGCCGCTGAGGTGGGGGACAAGCGTAAATGCTTTTGGGCGATGTTGATTTACCACCCCCTCATACCAGCTCCCCCCACCAGGGGGGTTGCAGCAGGGTCGTGCGGCCCGCGTAGTTGCTGGCCGCTGTTGGAGGCTTTCTTTGTGGGGGCTCTTTGTTGTTTCTCATTGTGCCCCCCCGCCACAGGTTGTCCTGCTGCATTGTTCTTTGTATGGGGCCGCGAGAGGCATGCCCGCCTTTGGGTAGTGGACCCACTTGCGGGGTGGCCGTCATGTGTGGCCTCTTTGCCCGGGGTTGGGCCGGCACACAGCGTGACTCGGTGCATCGCTTGGAGCCCGAATCCCGATTATCCCCAGTCGCTTGCCCTCTTCTGCGTCCTTCCCGTTGCGGGCAGGGCGCTCCCCCTATGCTGGCCCCACTCCCTTCGCGACACTGGGGCACTCGTGGGGCAACCTCCATGTTTGGTACCGTGCCACGCGTAGCGGGTGAGTGTACGGGCCGGGCGGTAGACACGTGCAGTGAAACCCCAGCGGCCCCATCCATGCGGTCATAGTATTGCCCCCGCTGAATGGAGCAAATGTTGTAATTTTCTTTTCAATTCATGTATCTGTGTTTGGGTTATATTGCACCGGTCTGCCAGCGCGCACTGTTTTTGATTGAGCAGGACTGGAATTTGCTTTTTCCATGTTGTGAGCGGGTTTGTATCTCCAGGTTGCCGCTCGCGTCCACAGGGGACCGCAGCCATTTGTCTTTGTCTGGGGGGAGACTCTCGGCCATTTTGGTCCGGCCATCGTCAGCGGCCATCTTAAACATTGACCTCATTCGCAGCTCCGCAGGGATGTGGCCTACCGGCGAGGGCTGTCGCCCCCTAAGCTGTGGGTATGGGGTTCGAGGCTCGGTAGGGACCTCGATTGTAGTACGAAGGTCCAAATGACCGATTATTTTTGCCCGGTGGTTTAGGCAGTTCCAGCGACATGCATGCACTTCCGTTTCGAGTTAGGCCGGCACGCTGCTTTCCTTCTCCTCGCTGGTTCAAGCCCCCCCCCCCCACTTGCATAGCTTGGGCCTTTCGGCGTTGCAATCCCGCACCCCCACCGACTGCTGTCTTCCTGTTTGCTTCAGGGAACACTTGATATGCCCTCCTTTGTGTGACTGCCAGAATTGCATACTCGTGCTTCGGGACACACGGGGGCCTCAGGAGCATTGTCGGCATCAGCCCCATCTTTTCGACTGGTGACCGCAGCTCCTCGCAGGCGGGCCTCGGGCGGCAGATTGAGCAACCTTCGCGTTTCCGCCTAATTTCTTGTTTCTTGGGTGAATGCACTTCCGTTTTAGGATAAGTGCAGCTGCATAACTTGGTAATTGTGTGCTAACTCTAATGTCCTTTAAGGAGGTGTTCCCCTTTTTATTCAATGAGGAAGGACACAGGCAAAGGCTACTAGGGGCTTCAACGATCAGAGCAATTGACTTTGGACAATAGAAAGAAGAAGAAGGGAAAAAAAGAAGAAAAAAAAAACTTTTATTCTTGTCATTTATTTTACAGGTGTGAGACACATCAAGACTAAAGTGAAAGGTCGTACCACAGAGTCAACAAACAGAGTTTAAAGGTTATACAGGTATAAGTCAAGGTTATGGCACGGGGGACTGAGGGGAGTTAGATTGCTTGGTTCTCCTGGATTGGCCTAGCCACGCCACGAAGTAAGTCCCAAGCGCCCGTTAATGGTGTCAATTTTTTTCCCAGCCCACTCACATCCTCGCTCGCGGAGGCTCGCACGCAAGTTGCGCTTTCTCACTGCCTGGCACATACCAAATTTGATATGTAAGTATGGAGCGGAATTAGGGCACACAGCTTCATGGGAACAGGGGGAAGGATGGGCAGTGGTCAAGTGTTCTTTTTCCTTGGCTGGCCCAGTTTTTTATCCCCAGATTGCCATACAGTTCGACAGCGGAAGCAGCTATGGACAGCCAGGGATCCCCCCCCTCTTTCCGGAACCTTCACAAGTGGAGGACTCACTGCCCGGTACCTCGCTGGACGCTCAGTGGGCAGAGTTTTTGGAGATGGCCAAACTTAAAGGTTTAGCGAGGGCACACAGCGTCAAGCATGCCCCCATTTCAGAAGATTCAGGAGTCGTGGGTGACTCACCCCTAAGGACAGCCGGCCCACCATCCAGACCCAAGCGCATTCATAAGCCCACAGTCAGGGATTTCCCTCCAGACCCTGTCCAACCTCCCAGGAGCAGAGCCGTGCCGGCACCTCGGGAACAGGGGGCCGCAATGGCTGCTCCCCTTCCTTCAGCCCCCGGCTCCCACGCGGGATAGCCTTGCCGGACAAGGCAACTACGCCACTAGGGACGATTTAGCTAAAATGTTGGACTCATTTAACTCTTTTATGGGACGCTTTCAAGCAGGAGCAGTTTCTTACACCCCTGAAGTGGCGTCTGTTGTTGGTGTTAACCCTATGTCTGTACTTGTAGCGTAAAATTTTTGGTCCACAGGGCAGATGGACAGCCAGGGTGGGGTAAATCCAGCAATTTCAAAACAGGTTGCCTGCAGCTTGGGGGGAACAAGTACAGCACTCTCGCCGGTCATCCCACCCCTGGCCTCCATCCCGGGCTTGCCTGCTGCACCCAGTAATTCAGTGTTACCCCTCGCAGTTAGTCTGACGCCCCTACCTCCAAGCACGGTTGTGCCACCTGTCATTCCTCCTTTGGCCGCCGGCTCAGGCTTGCCATTAACTCAGGAGTACCCCTCCCGGTCAGTGTTGCGCCCATCCCATCCAGTTCAGTTCTGCCTCCTGTCACCACTGCCCCGCACTTGTCGGGCCACTGTTCCTTGTCCTGGCAAGTCCCGCTAGCTGCAAAGGAGGGCATCTGGAGGCGGGATTTCCTGGATATCTTCACTTTGCTCATGCTAGGTCAGGAGGGAATGGACACAAGGAAGTTTGGAGCCAAGCAGGATGAGAAGAAGGTGAAGTATCAACCTTGGCCAGAGAAGACCATTGACAACTATTTCGAAGCTTTCTCCATCTTAGCTTCAGTTACCATGGAAAAATTCCCAGAGCAGGGCCCTGAGCTAGTTCAGTACTCCAGAATTATTCATATTGAGGCAATGAAATGGGGAGGTAATGGTTGGATCAACTATGACAGGGAATTTAGGAGAAAGATGTCTCAGTGCCCTGATATGCGATGGGATCAAAAAGAGGTGCAGCTCTGGATGGAGCACATGGGGGGCCGAGCACCCGTGGTCAGAGGGGCCCAAGCACTTCCCAGGCAGGGCAGCAATCCCAGGGATGGTCCTTTCAGCCAGGGAACAAGGGCAAACATAGCTTCCAGGGGGGGGGTGTCGCAGAGGGGCGGACATGGAGGGGGCTCAAAGAGATCCCCCCCAGGAACCTGTCGCCTGTTTAACAATGGGACCTGCTCCTGGGGCAAGACCTGCAAATTCCTGCATGCAGGTCACACCTATGGGGGACCTCACCCTGTAGTCTCCTGCAAACCCAAGCCCACCTTGAACATGGCTAGCAGAGGGGGGCAGAGTAGCGAATTCCTCTTCCTCGCGCCTGAACCTGATTTCCCCCCCTACTACCCCTTCATGTTAATGATCTCCATCTGGAAGGAGGGTCTCTCTCTCCTGGCATTGTACACATGCCTCCCGCATCATCCACATCGGCCTCGAGCCGCAAGGCCTTGGGCTCTTCTCCCATAAATCTGGACAACATCACCTCATTACTCAGACGACACCCTCTAGGGAATGATGGCTCCCTGCTGTTGTTTGGCTTCCATCATGGTTTCAGGATACCTTTTGTTGGTCCCTGCGACAGTAGGAAGGCGGAGAACCTTAGATCGGCTAGAGATCAGCCTGACATGGTTCGTGCTAAAGTAGAGAAAGAGAGAGCTTTGGGTAGGGTGGGGGGTCCTTTCCCGCTCCCCCCCTTGGACAATTTCATTGTTTCGCCCCTAGGTGTAGTACCCAAGAAAGAACCGGGGGCTTTCAGATTAATTCATCACCTGTCATACCCAGAGGGGGCCTCGGTGAATCACGGTTTGGAGGAGGGTTCATGCTCTGTGTCATATTGTACGCTGGACGTGGCCTTGGGCCTAGTCAGGCGGGCGGGCAAAGGGGCCTGGCTAGCGAAGGCTGACATTGAAGCAGCTTTCAGCTTACTGCCAGTTCACCCAAGCAGCTTTCACCTACTGGGCTTCAAGCTAGATGGACTGTACTACTATGAAAATGCATGCCCATAGGCTGCGCTGTGTCCTGCGCTTACTTCGAAGCATTCAGTTGTTTCTTACAATGGGCCCTCAAAGACACTTATCGAGTAGAAGGGGTGACCCATTACCTAGACAACTTCCTGTTTATCGGGAGAGACGGGACACAGCAATGTTCACAGGCTTTGGCTGACTTTGAAAAACTTGCAGGACACCTGGGGGTCCCCCTTGCCCCTGGCAAGACCTTGGGACCTGCACAAGTGTTAACCTTCCTGGGCATTGAAATCGACACTGTTTCAGGTGAGTCCAAGCTTCCGGCTGACAAAGTTGAAGATCTGGCTAGTCTGATTAACTCCTTGGCAGGTGAGGAAAGGGCAACCCTGGAATGCATTCAAGGGTTACTAGGGAAACTGAACTTTGCAGCTAGAGTCATCCCAGCAGGTAGGGTGTTCGCCAGAAGACTTGCTAGGGCCACCGCTAATGTCACCAAGAAGCACCACATGGTTAGGTTGAGTAGAGGTATACAGCGTGATCTGGCAATGTGGGCAGAGTTCTTAGCCAATTTCAATGGGGTAGTGATATGGAGGGCCCCCTGGGCTAGCAGCCATGACCTAGCTCTCTTCACGGATGCTTCAGGCAGGCAGGGATTTGGTGCCATCTTGGACAGGGACTGGTGTGTAGAGAAATGGCCCAACTCCTGGCATAAGAAAAAGGTTACTACAAAGATCACGGTCCTTGAACTTTTTCCCATTGTTGTTGCTTTTCATTTATGGCCGGCTATACTGGCGGTTAAGAGGGTCCTGTTATGGTCAGATAACCTTGCGGCGGTGCAAGCCATTAACTCCCATTCTGCCACCTGCCCCATAGTGTTGTGTCCCCTCCGGGAGTTGGTGCGAGTGTGTCTTTTCAACAGTGTAGAATGCAGGGCCCGACACATCCAAGGTCCTAAAAACATCGCGGCTGACACTCTCTCTCGTTTTCAGTGGCAACGTTTCCGCGAAGCATGGCCGAGAGCGAGAGAGGAGGCAACGCCTTTCCCAGCACATCTATGGTACCTCTTGAAGTGGTAAAACGAATGAGGGGAGTTGAAGAACTATCTTTAGCACCTACGACCATCAATAGATACAGGACATGCATTGCCAAGTTTTGTGCTTTAATGGGAACGTGGGTGGACTGCGCGCCAACCCTAGAAGCGAGAGTGCAGTCTTTTATACTGTGAGCTAAGGATAACAAGAAGAGCCATTCCTGGATTTCTAGCCACCTTGCCGCCATCAGCCACCACACCAAGCTTATGGGGCATGCTGATCTTACTAAGGCCTTTGTGATCAGGGCAGCGCTAAAAGGTTGGTCCAGGAGCGAGCCCAAGGCTCCCGATAGCAGATCTCCCATAGATTTTTAGACTTTACAAGGGATGATCAACTGGCTGCCACAGGCTACCACCTCCGATTTTGAGGCTGCGCTGTTCGCAGTAACGTTCAGCATGGCCTTTTTCGGGGCGTTTCGAATTTGTGAGCTGGTGGCTAAATCAAAGAACGATACTTCAAGGGTGGCACTTAATTTGCAGGATGTTTCCCTTGTGGGAAAAACACTCAAAATTACTTTGCATAAATCTAAGACTGATCAACGGGGGGGGGAGGGAAAGTGTTTGTTTTGAACAGCTTAGGAACTGATAAATACTGCCCAGTCTCACTCTTCTATGCCTATTTAGCAGCACGCCCAGCAGTTGAAGGATATCTCTTGATCCATGCAGACAGCACCCCCCTCACCAAATATCAGGTTGAACATGTCATGCATGCCTGTCTGGCGTTGTCAGGCGGAAATGCTCCCGGCAAGAGATTTTGTAAAAAAAAAATTCTCATAGGCGCAGCCACCACTACTTTCACTGAAGGCTTGCCAGCAGAAGGCATTATGCAAGTTGGGAGGTGGCAATCCAACTGCTTCAGAAGATACATTAGACCATGATCTTGGTAGGAATAGGCTTGTTCCACCGATCACCCAGTGTGTTTGTAACTGTTAAGGGAGTTAATGTTTAAAGTTTTTGGTGACGTGCCCATTTAATTTGCAGTGTTGTGTTAAAAGATGTGCAGTGTTGTGTGTTGTGGTGTTTTAATAAACAAGATTGATACAAACACATCTCTTTATTTACCAGGAAAGAAAGTCTGGGTGATGGGCCACTCGGGTGTCACCAGATTAGCGCAGTGGGCCAAAAGCAGGAATTAGAAACATGGGTTTTGCCAAACCGAGATCCTTTGGCTGGGAGTCACAGGCATGCGTTGGAACGGGTTGTTGGGCACCTTGCAGCAGGAATTGGATAGGACCTCCCTTCCTCCAGACGTACTAGTTATCCACCTTGGAGGGAACGACTAACCGGCTTTGGGCAAAAGAATATTGCTGAGGGACATGAAGGAGGCCATGTGCAAAATCAGCAACATGTTGGGGTCTTGTAAACTTTTTTGGTCAGAAATCACGCCACACCAAGTGTGGCACGGGGACTAGCACTAGAGGTTGCGCGCAGGAGGGTTAACTGTGCCATGCACAAATTCACTGACCAACGGGGCTTTGGCTTCATAAGACATGGGGAATTACATGCCAAATCCACAGGCTGCTTTGACAACGATGGGGTTCACCTTTCCCAGGTGGGGATGGACCTTTTCCTACTAGACCTAGAGGAAGCACTTGGAATAGCAGGCTGTAAGTAATGAAGTGAGCACAGGTGGGGGGCCCTGGTCATGGCGGTCGCCTCACCCAGGGCTGTGGCGGAGTTACAGGATGATCCAGAGGCAAAAGGGACGCAGGAGTCCCTATTCAGGAGCACAAACGGTGCTGAGGCCTAATATCCCCGGGAGATCTGTGCGGTGGACCCTGGGGTGTGATGGCGCCCCGTTATCCTACGTGCGGTTGGAAACCTGGACAACCAGGGCATACATGCCAACATTTCAACTTCGATAAGAGGGAGAAATATGCGTGTGTGCAACGACCTAAATAACGTGTAACGCGAAACGGGTCCGACATAACACTAAATGGCAGTGGCGGCTGGTGACATTTGAAAGTGGTAAAGCATAGAATTAGTGATGGAGCACACCGTGGCGAGCGTGCGTAGTGAGCGAGATGAATGATCTAGGGGGTGGGGGTTAGGGGGTGTCCTCCCCCTGAGAAAATTTTGAAAAAAGAGTGAGCAAATGGTGCATTTTCAAGCAAATTTGTCTAGACCAACGCTCACCTCCTTTTTGGCTATGAAGAGTAAAGTGCATGTGGGTATGTAGATGTCTCAGACACTATTGTACATGGCATTAAGCGACTTGCAAATTGTGACTCACAATTGAGCGCAATTTGCGAGTCGCTAAATGCCATGGTCGTACATCTGGCCCCAAATCTGCTTAGGGTGACCCGCAATTTTAATAGCCATGGTAGACTACCAGCACAGTCCGATTTATCAAAGCAGCACAACTCTATGAACCTGAAGGAGAAACACAGAAATACCACATCTAATGCCTGGTATTCGTCAGAGCTAAGAGATGTGCGCATAGCAATCAACAGCTAAACAGGCAATCCTGAAAAGGTGGACCAAGCTCCGCTACTAAAATACATATTCACCATTGAACAAGTTGATATCTAAATCATATAACAAACCATGTAAAATATGACAAACTCTCTTCAAAATTGAAAAAGTGCCTTTCTCTCACACCACTGCACTAAGAAATACTTACAAGTGATAGTTTTGAAGCATAACTCATTAGTGAAATAATGCCAAGATGTACAACTTTTTTAGCAGTCGCAAATGGGAAATCGGCCCTTTTGCGACGGCTATATAGCTCTGTGCACTGTACAAACCCTGTGTTGTGAGTCAGTAATCTATAACCAACTCACAAAATAGGGTTTGCGATGCACTATTAGGAAGGGGCGTGCCAAGGGCATCCCTTTCTAATAGCGATTGGCACTTCCTTGTACGATTGTTTTGCAACCGCAATTGCGGAAGCAAACCCTCGCAGTTTTTTACCACCTACTTCAAGGAGGTGGTAAGCCACTCGCAAACAGGAAGGGGTACCCAGGGAAGCCTTCCCCTTTGTGACTGGCAGTGAGAATATGTTTTACAAGCAGGCAGTGGTCCCACAGAACACTGCCTACTCTTAAAAAATGAACCAGAAACGTTCCATTATTCTTTTTTAAATGCTTTCAGTTTTCCTTTCTGGAAAACGGGCTGCATTTTTAAAAAAATGCTTTATTTAAAAATCAGTCACAGACATGGTGGTCTGCTGCAGTTCATCATCCCTGTGAGTGCTGGCCACTCTCAATGGGGTTGCAAATTGCGGCCTGCCTCATGAATATTAATGAGGCAGGTCGTTTGCAACCCATTTGGATTCGCAAACAGTGTCTGAGACCCTGTCGTACACTCCATTTTGCAAGTCACAAAACGTCGCAATTTGCAGCTCGCAAATGGAATAGTCATACATCTGGCCCTAAGAGGCAAGACAGGTGTCATGTAAACCCTGTACAATGCCGAGGATACTATAGAGCAACATTATAGTCTATTAAATCAAACACAATAGATTTTTTGTAACTGGTATTCTGAACTCACATATTTGAAAGTGCTTTCATATTCTATAATGAAGAAAAAGAAGTTCGAGTGAAATAAAGTATTTACCCAAGAAGAATTTAAGCAGGGAAGCCACAATTTACAAATCAACCACTAAATAGGTATCTATTTGTCTTTACTATATTAATGCTTTGTTTTTACCTTGTTGTTCATTTTTCATATAGCAGACACGACCTAAAGGTACAGGAGTGCTTTACATGAGCACCAATTACATTACACAATGTCACCACTCATTGCTTATAGGGATGGGGCGATTAAATTGTGTATCCAGAATCACAGGATGATGAGCCAACTCCAGGACTTGAACCTGGTTCCCTATTTCTAAGTCTGCAACTCTGGCAATAACACCACATCACTAGTATAGAGAAAATCAGTATTTTGTTTTGGCACTAGCAAAAACAGTTTTAGACTCTGTTTTTATGTGCACTAATATGTAAAATGGGCAAAAATAAAATGTCGATTCCCATCACATGCTCCTGTCTCCCCCTCCAAGAATTAAGGACAAAGCGTTAAGCTTTGATATCAGAGGTCATTCTTGGAAAGGGAGATTAGAGTGTGCGTGAATGAAGACTGCCATCAACATTTGATTGTTGGTAGTTTTACAAAGTGTTAAAAAAAAACAGAGTTGGAACACATTTTTTCTCAAAGGGCTATTTCTCAGTTTTACTGAATGTTCTTATTTATTACCTTGACTTCTTAACCTGTGTCAGGAGCAGGCTATAGCACCTTCACGCACACCACACCCCTCCACTGGACGGACCACAGTTGCATCCACTTCATTTACAACAAGACCACGATCCACAACCACCCTCAACCAACTCTGCGAAGAAATTGGAACAAAATCACCATCGACCAGATCTCCACTTCGCTTCATCAAAAACCCCCTGCCTATTCAACAAACCCTAACCAAGCCGCCGTCAACCTCACACAATGGCTAACCCAAACCGCCGACAAACTAGCACCCTTGAAAAAACATCAAATCAAGCAAGGAAGCAAAAACTCCCCCTGGTTCAATGATGACCTTAAGAAATCCAAGAAGCTCTGTCGCTCCCTCGAGAAAACCTGGAAAAAAGACCCAAACACTATCACCCAAGCCGCCTTCAAAAACGCCACCTGCAAACACCACCAACTAATCCGGACAGCCAAGAAATCAGCACTCAAAGACCGACTAGACAACAAAGCTCGCAACAGCAAGGAACTTTTCAACATCATCAAAGAATTCTCCAACCCCACCGCCAGCTCAAACGACATCACCCCCTCTCAAGTCCTCTGCGACTCCCTCGGCTCATTCTTCCCTGACAAAATCGCCGACATTCATAACAGCTTTGACAACCAACCCGTAAACCAGTCCACCCCACTCACCTCCGAACATGCACCTCCTCCGAATAACCTTTTCAACTGGAACCCAATCACCACAGAAGACACCATCCACCTGATGAACTCCATCCACTCAGGATCCCCTACTGACCCATGCCCCCATCACATCTTCAACAAAGCAAACTCCATTATCGCACCCCATCTCCGTGACATCATCAACTGCTCCCTCAACTCCGCCCTATTCCCAGAAAGCTGGAAACACGCCGAACTCAGCGCCCTTCTGAAGAAACCCACAGCTGACCCCACCGAACTCAAAAACTACCGCCCCATCTCGCTCCTCCCATTCCCTGCCAAAGTCATTGAGAAAGCCATCAACAATCAGCTCGCCGCCTTCCTAGAAACCAACAAATCACTCGACTCCTCACAGTCTGGCTTCCGAGCCAAACACAGCACCGAGACCGCCCTCATCGCAGCAACAGACAACATTCGAGCACTACTGGACAACGGAGACACAGTCGCCCTCATCCTCCTTGACCTCTCCGCAGCCTTCGACACAGTCTGCCATAGCACCCTGATACAACACCTCAGAAACATCGGAATTCAAGGAAAAGCATTGGATTGGATCATCTCGTTGCTCGCTGGAAGAACTCAGAGAGTCCGCCTCCCCCCTTTTACCACATTTCCGGTCACCTGAAAGACCTGCACTGGCTTCCCGTCAACAAAAGGATAACGTTCCGTCTCCTCACCCACGCACACAAAGCCCTCTACGAACTTGGACCGGATTGTCTCAACACGCGCCTTTCCTTTTACACCCCCACCCGCCAGCTGCGTTCGTCCAACCAAGCCCTCGCCGCCGTCCCGCGCATCCACAAAGCCACCATGGGGGGAAGATCCTTCTCCTATTTAGCGGCCAAAACCTGGCATTCCCTTCCCATCCACCTCCGCCTCACTCAAAACCACCCAGCCTTCAGAAAACAGCTTAAAACCTGGATATTCGATAAGTAAACTCCCCCCCCCCCTTCCTCAAGCGCCTTGAGACCCGCTGGGTATGTAGTGCGCTATATAAAGTTTGACTTGACTTCACTTGAGAGTGACTGGGAGCTTAGCAATATTGTGCACTGGCCTGCAGGAGCAGGTTACCGGCAGTGCAGTACTTCCAGTCTGTCACTCTCACAGAAGATGCCTGCTGTGCTAAAGCCCGCCAATAAATACTATTACGCGGAGCGTAGCCTAGGCAGGAAAATAAATTTGTTTCCGGAGTTTGCAACCCTGAACTCGCCCAAGCTCACATTTAAACCAATATCATTTGGGGCTGGCTCAGGCTATAGTAAAAACTACTGGGACTACTAAGGAGAACGAATTGAACGTGTAACGCATTGCATTTTAGATGCTTTTGTTCTCTGCCCGACACTGAAACATTTCTCAGCACTGCATCTAGCCACCCATCTAGCCTGGCCTCCAGGCGGCACCACTTGCCCAACTTGTTCTCAGAATGACAACCCCTTGTGGGAAATACGGTCTATGGGGTCTGAGCAGGAAATGATGTGTGTGGCGAGTTGCTGTCATTTCAGGAAATACCCTGTGGCCTCGCACAAGGCTCTCTATCTGGGGACGCCATTCCCCAGGACAGCAGTGTGCTGTGGCCGAGCATGTTGCCCATCCCCCGTGCCAGTAGGCCTTCCTTATTTAAAATGACACTCCCTAATATTGCGATGTTGCATCTAGTATAATAGGGGGGTGTTGTGGGTATAGGGTTCAGGACCGACTAGGGGCTATAAGTGATATGAGGGTGTCATCATAGGTATTTCCATCTGATGCACATATTTGTAATTTAATGCATCATACTAAGAGGTGTGTGTGATAAAAGGAAATTTCCTCTCCCTTAATGGTCGACATAGATTAGTTCACTTCAAGTTTTCACAGATTATATTACACGCCAAAGCGATTATTTAGTTACAGGTTGCGTGACACTGATCAATGTGACCGCTGTAATATGTCAGATGGTGACTTTCTTCACGTGGCCTGGCAATGCCCCCCAGTAGCAATGTATTGGAAACACATATTTCAGTCTTTAAACACTATAACAGGTTTGACACTTACTCCTGATCCCTTGTTGGCATTACTGGAATACATGAAACCACTCCGTAAGGGTGTCAGAAAGCTAGTTGCCATGGCCTCTTGCTAGCAAAGCGCAGAATAGCTATACGCTGGATGCAGGGACCTACTCCTACTGTTGCAGAGTGGGAAAAAGATGTGTTGTTTTGTAATACCCAATCTGATGTGTAAAATGAGCTGTTACCCCCTAGCCATAGGCCGAAAAGCTTCTGGAGCCTATTTACACAATTTCAATTAGCACAACAGTGTGAGGATGACGTACAAGACTAAACTCCCACTGCATTGGGTTTGTCAAATAACACAGTAGGGTTTGTGGAATAGGTGGGCTACATCCTAATATTATTTCATTCATCATGTTGGATTTACAATTGATCATTGTACTAGCATATTTGTGCCATGGCTGTGACCTTTAAAAAGTGTTAAATCTTTTTCCTGGATTCCCGGTCATTGCTCCATGCTGTGCTGTGTATTTATTAATATCATGATCATTACTGAATATCTCTGTTATTGACAAATGTGTTTTTCTTATCCCATACCAAGATAACTGTAAGAAGTGGGTTTCTTTATCATTTTTGTATCACACTGTTTATGTTGTTGTTGTTGCGTACCTGCGAGCTGTGGTTACTAGCGCCCATCACCTTCCTTGAGTAAGCTGTGGTCTGCTTTGATTTGCTGCGCTGAGACAGTCAAGTGCTACAAGGAGTTACTTGGTTCTCAGTAATTGCACCATTATTACTTGTGTAATTGAGCCCTTATTACTTGTGAAGCACTCGAATCCTTCCCAATTAATAATACAATTTTTTATAACTACAGAGATGTGCATTTTTCATCCAGTAATGGGTAAACGGTGGTATTGGAATTAAGGCTGAGGGATGTTTGGAGGCCAGGGGGTGCAGCAGCACCACCAGATATCCGGTGCCATCAAGAACAAACTGACACTAGGTAGGCCCATTCGTCTAAGTGCTGCTAATTCTTTTACATGGGGAGCTGTGTGTACTGATTCTTTCTCTGACTGCCATTTTATTTTGTAATGCTAAGTATTTACATATAGATAAAATACAAAACGTGGACAATTTAGAAAGAGATTTACAAATATACCTCAAAATATATATCAGGATAATGGAAAGTACAAACGAGGCACCGCCCAGCACTCCCCCTCAGAAAAATGCCTACATTAGTGCGGGCACCCCTGAAAAGCTTATGGTAAACGACAGTAACACACAGTTCACTTAAAACAATTACTCATATCGAGCATTTAATCATTTTCATATTCTAAAATGGCAACAGAGTTTAAATGCTCTGAAACAATAGTCCTCATTTAAAAAAGCCATTGAATTCACTCGTATTTACCTCACTTAAATGATTACAGTAAACGTAGAGGTAGATTTTGCTACTAACTGTTCATCCTAAGCAAGGTTGCTTACTTTTCCCAAAGTTTGTCGATCAAACCGGATATACTAACATGTTGGGACACTAAACCCGTCCTTGTGAACAGCGTGGCTCAGAGACTGTCCTGTTGCGCACTTGCACGTGAGCTGTAACAGCCAGGCTGCGCTTTTTGAGAGACAGAATGAGAGAGTGTCTGCGCTGAACGGCAGCACATTTATTGGCAGTGATTGGGGCAGCGGGTTTCTAGAGGCATGAATCGGGAGGCGGGAGACTAGTCTTCAAATCGGTAGTCTCCCGCCTGAATCGGGAGGGTTGGCATGTTTGAACCAGGGGTCGCTTAACGCTCCGCCCCTCGTAGGGGGGGGGGGGATGTGAGCAAGATGGTGGACAAAGAGTTCACCAGAATTGGGAGCGGCTAGTCCTCTCACCACAACCGCGAAGCACCATCTGGCCAAGGCCGCGGTGCTACAAGGCCCATCAGGTGGTAAGCTGCAAGGGGCAGCTTGCCTTTGGATCATCTGTAAGATTGCCCACCTTGTTGGCATTGTTTATGCTAATAAACCTGCAGACTGTTTTCCCATCAACAATTTGTCTGGTCTGTTTATTTCAGGCTCATTTTCTGGGGGGGCTGGTGTAAGGGCCGATATGGGCACTATCCACGATGCACCACCAAAGCGCTATCTCCTGCATGGTCCCCCAGCAGTCGCTGCCTCTGCCTCCACTGACCCGGTACACACGAACAGCAAGACTGCTCTCGTCCGCCTCCAGCATGCTGCTGCTCTCGCCGACGCACCAACGCAGACCTCCACGCCGACTACCATGGATGAAGTTGGGTGCCGCTTTCCCTCCTGCGTTTTCCGCGTCTCTGTCAAGCTTTGCCATGTACACGGCTACCTCGACGATTTCCAAGTAATGCTCTCCTTCTCCTACTACGGCCTCTCAATCAGCCTCTCAATCGACTAGCGTCGAATTCCACAATGCATAGTGCAACTCTTTACCATTCCTCCTCCCTGCGTCCTCAGGAGATCACGCGACGGGCGTCAGCCTGCCGCCTAATGTTTCCCGACCCTAGTCTCATTGATCTCTGACACTAGGGTGACCAACCGTCCGTAAATTTCACGGACAGTCCGTAATTTCGGCCTTCTGTCCGTTGTCTGTGAAGGATTCTTTAACGGACGCCATTTGTCCGTCATTTTAACAGGGCACCGGTTGCTGCACCCTAAAGCCGGCACAGCTTGTCTCCACCTCCCTTCTTGACTCCCATGCAGTAGCAAAGCTCGGACACCCAGCAGCAAATGAGAGGCACAGCGGGATGGCTACCCTCACACCTCCAGCCCTTGATGAGCTGTTAAGAGGTGCTTCGAAGGTGACTGAGAGGGAGGGGCTGCAGGTCAGGAGCAGCGACATCTATTCAGATGCAAACAGCCCTGAATGCATCATGTCTCTGCTATTTAGAGGGGGGCTCACACATTCCATTTCTACCCAGGGCCCCAAACTTCCGAGACTCGGACAGATTACACCCCTGATTACACCGAGGCAGCATGTGCTTCTCTTCACCGAGCTTAATTACTGTCACTAAATTGTAAGGAAACCTCGGTTCTTCAAACATGCAGTCTATATTGTAATAAAATAGAGAAATGGCACAATCGCACCCACACTGATTAACAAAGTATGGAGGACAATCAGTTCTCTTAGAGTATCTCCTGTAAGTACTGTACATCACAGTGGGGGATGGCATTTTGGACAGAGAGCCTGTCTTCTCGTTGTCTTGTGCAGGAGGGGCTCCTGTCCCCCCATGTTGTGGCTCCAGTCCACCCCCGCCTGTGATGGCTCTTGTCCCCCCCTGTGGTGGATCCTGTCTCCTCCCTGGGTGGCTTCTGTCCCAGTCCTGGAACGGCCCCTGCAGCGAGGGTGAAGTTCTTGATGGGCCTCTTCTCAAAAGGGCTCAGCTCAAAATTAATATGGAAAGTTGGGCGAGTAAATAAGTGAAGGGATGGGTGAATGGCTGGATGAATTAGTGAAAGGGTGAATGGATAAATAAAAGATTGAATAAATGGATAATGGAAGAGGATGGATGGATGGATTGATGAGTGAGGGGAAGGATGGATGGATGAGGGGAAGGATGGATGGATGAGGGTAAGGATGGATGGATGAGGGTAAAAAAGGATGGATGGATGAGGGGATGGATGGATGAGGGGAAGGAAGGATGGATGGATGAGGTGAAGGAAGAATGGATGGATGAGGGGATGGATGGATGAGGGGATGGATACATGGATGGGATAGATGGATGGGTGAGGGGAAGGATGGATGGGTGAAAGGAAGGATGGATGAGAGGAAGGATGGATGGATGAGGGGAAGGATGGATGGATGAGGGAAGGATGGATGGATGGGAAAGGATGAGGGGATGGATGGATGGTTGAGGGGAAGGATGGATGGATGAGGGGAAGGATGGATGGATGAGGGGAAGGATGGATGGATGGATGAGGGGAAGGAAGGATGGATGGATGAGGGGAAGGATGGATGAGGGGAAGGAAGGATGGATGGATGAGGGGAGGGATGGATGGATGAGGGTATGGATGGATGAGAGGATAGATGGAGGGGAAGGATGGATGGATGGATGGGATGGATGGAGGGGAAGGATGGATGGATGAGGGGAAGGATACATGGATGAGGGAAAGGATACATGGATGGGATGGATGGATGGGTGAGGGGAAGGATGGATGGATGAGGGGATGGATGGATGGATGAGGGGATGGATGGGTGAGGGGAAGGATGGATGGATGAGGGAAAGGATGGATGGATGAGGGGAAGGATGGATGGATGAGGGGATGGGTGAATGGCTGAATGAATTCATGAAAGGGTGAATGGATGAATGAAAGATTGAATAAATGGATAATGGGAGAGGATGGATGGATTGATGAGTGAGGGGAAGGATGGATGGATGAGGGGAAGGATGGATGGATGAGTGGAAGGAAGGGTGGATGGATGAGGGGATGGATGGATGAGGGGAAGGAAGGATGGATGGATGAGGGGAAGGATGGATGGATGAGGGAAAGGATGGATGGATGAGGGGAAGGATGGATGGAGGGGGGAAGGATGGATGGATGAGGGGAAGGATGGATGGATGGATGAGTGGGTGGGTGGATGGTGGGTGGGTGAAAGGATGGATCAGTGGATTGGATGGTGGGTGGGTGAAAGGATGGATGAGTTGGTGGGTGGGTGGATAGTTGGGTGGATGATGGGTGGGTGGGTGGATGAGTGAAATGATGGATGGATTGATAAGTGCAAGGGTGAATGAATGGACGTATGAGTGAAAGGGTGGATGTAAGGATGGATGAGTGAGTGAAAGGGAGGTTAGATGGACAAAAGGATGAATAGATATGTGAAGGAGTGAAATGATAGATGGATGAGTGATAGGTTCAAGGGATGGATTTATGAGTGGATGAGTAGATGGATCAATGGGTGGATGGATGGATGGAAGGAAGGATGGCTAAGTGAAAGGGTCGATGGAGAGTGAAAGGGAGGATGGATGGATGACTGAAAGAGTGGATGGGTGGAAGGATTAGTAAGTGAAAGGATGGCTGGATTGGTGAAAGGGTAAATGGCTGAATGGATGAGTGAATGGATGGATGGGATGAAGAGTGGATGGATAAGTGTACAGATGGAAAGGGTGGATGGATGGATGGATGGATGGATGGATGGATAATGGAGAGTGAAAGGATGGATGAGGGGATGGATGAAGGGATGGATGTGTGAAATGATAGATGGAAGGATACATGATGGATAGGTTTGCAAATGGTTGAATATGTTTGGAAATGGCTGGGCTTACTTATATACTATTGCGGGACATCTGATGTGTCTGTAAAATGTACCTATTGTCCTGAAGTTTTGTCCTGAATTTTGACCTCCTGTCCTGAATTTGTGTCCTGAATTTTGACCCTTTGTCCTGAATTTTTACACTCACCGTCCTGAATTTGCACCAATGCCAGTTGGTCACCCTATCTGACACAGTTCTGGATATAGAATATTGAAGCAAAAATCGTTTATGAATAATATAGGCATGAAAAGGAAAATAAGGAAATACCCTCGATTAGCTCACTGTGTGTTTGAAACAATCTGACCTACAACAAATAGATCGTCAACTAGGCCTCTGATCCTGTTCAACCTTCCATACCGACGCCCTTATATATTCCTGGTCGGTTTGTAATTTGAATACACCAACAAGGTTTATGAGTTTATTGATATGGTCTCACTTAGGTTAAACACAGACATAGTCAATATAAAGAACGTATTCCATACTGAATGCCTTAGCAGTAAAAAATGTTAATGGCCGATTTCCATATGACATGCCAGCAACATCGACCATTCATTGTGTAAACAGAAAAGGCCTGATGGATAATATTTTAGTGAGTATTGAACACTTGGCAATGCTAAACTTGCGGACATGGTGTAATAGTGTCCACAGCAGATCAGGCATGACAGGGAACTTCTGTCGCAGATGGTGAATAGGGTGTATGTGACAAAGGTGAAGACAGCCTTGGAGGAATGGGTGCAGATGGGGAAAAAGAGCAAACAAGGATGGGGGGCATAAAAGTACCATCTAAGAAGAGGGAATATTTTGGTGGTAGCAGGGTTTGTTTGCAGGTGGGCAAGCCACTGAGAAGCAATGGCAGAGAAAGGCCTGAGTTGCTTGAGTAAGGCATAAAAAACAGTTCATGGTAAAGTTAAGGGGCTAATGGAGGGAGAGAACTGTTTAGAGGTGAAGGATAGGTTAGTTATACCTGTTAGGGGAAATGTACAAGGACATGGTGCAGCATGGTGCTGCGGCAAGTTTTGCAGCACTGTGTTGCGCCACTTCCAAAAAGCAGGGATGCACCGTATTTACATGAATACAGAGCATACCTGTGTTTTCCCTAGCGCTGGCAATAAAAATAGCTGACTAGCGCCAACACAGACACCCTTGTGTCATGGTGCAAGGTAGCCTGTACTGCAGGGATGATTGTTCATGTACAGCATGGTGTCCCTTCCTGATCATAAACAATCAATGATGGTGATTTGCTACTTCAATGTATGCTGTATACTGCATCACACATAGAAGTAGCAAACTGCTATTATTTAACGATTGTTTTTGTGCATTAAGGGACACCTTCATGCACAAAAACAATCATTAATGGCGTTTTGCTCTTTCTATGTGTGCTGCATTCTGCAACACACATTGAACAAGCAAAAACAAGGAGAAATAAAAGTACTTCTCCTTGTTGCACCAATCTATCGCTTGCCTTTGCATGGCAGTAGTTTTTGGCTCTGCCTCAAATATACATCATTGTACCTCTGGGGCAGCACCAAAAGGCAATGGGTGTTGTGGTGGAACATCCTTTCACACATATACCTGAATGAAAGGGTACCATATTTACAAAGTGGTGTTAAGCCACAAAAACTGGTTTAAGGACACTTAGTAAATTTGGAGAGTGTTGGAAGAGCATTTTAGCATGTGCAGCAAAAAGCTGGAGGGTGTGGATATAAGCTCTCCCAACTTGCTCCCGAACAAAACGACCTTTTGACAACAAGAGAACAGAGCCTCTGATGATTTCCCTCTCAAACAATTGCATGTTTTTCGTTGCTGATGTAATGGAAGTGGAAAGATCACAAAGTATAATATTCAACTCGTTTGTTTGATAAAATCTGGACTTTCCTTGCTCTAAAAGATCTAGGAAGTCTCCATTTGATAGCGTGAAAAAGAAAGATGCAGCTTGCTGCAAACTCTGTTAAATGTATGAAGGTGGAACTATCGTCCACATGAATCCTCAATCAAGGGAAGAGTATGGGATGTCGAAACTGACCTTGTGACCGGCAGCGAAAGCACATACCATCAACAGTTTGCCCGTGTCCATCATGCAACAAAACGTGATGATCATCTCATCATTATGCCTCTCTGACGATATGTAAAACAACATCAAAATAATAATTTCACATCTGTGAAGTGTAGATTATATATTAGCAATTTAAATAGTTTAATGTACAAACAGTTTCAGGAAAGAAGTCTATTAGTATTAGCGTGTGAAGGGTCTTTATCTAGGGTGGATAATGAGGCATTTCTATCTAATCTTGGAGAATAATCAAACCCTGTTGACAATGTGATTGACTCCGTATGTTTGTGCTCTGACAGCACTCCAACAATAGCGCCACAACACATTTGACTCAGCTGGATGATAAAATGCACGTTTGAATAACATCAATGGGGCTTGTCAATCATTGGATGGTGTTCTATTGTGCTCCAGCCATTAAGACGGCCTATTTGCATGGAAAGAAAGAAATGCCTAGATATGACTGCTACACAGAGGTTACAAAATGGATTGAGCTGTCACCCACGAACAAACTGGATGAAGATTAATGAGCTGTGCAGAAAATGAATATGAAGCAATAACCATAAGTATGTTAATAGGTTTATCCCTATTAGCCATGTAATTACTACAAAAATTAAAAGGCTGTTTTACTAAAATGGGCCGAGGACTGTTTTCTTCAGTGAACCTTCCAAAATGCTAACCGTTAAAAATATGTTTCTGAGCATGGATTTTTACGAAAACATACTTTAGAAGTACTACTGCTTAAGGCAAGGGATGGCTTCTAAACCAGCTGCTGCGGAACTGCTAATCTGTGATCAGTTGGAATATTCACTAATACTAACATAAATTTATGACGCATGATGTGAATTTATATGCAAACCCTTCCTTGCTGCCGTTGTTCAGTATCACACAGTGTCAAAGCTAGTAAAAATGTAAAAGCCAGTAAAAAGTCTAAAACCGGCTATACTATAGAGAAGCATTCCCCACGGGCCAGATGTTCAAAAAGCAGGACTTGTGATTTCCAAATTGCGATTCTTACCGACTCAGAATTATGAAATCACAATTCTTTATGTTAAAAAAACCTACAAAGTCTAATTACTTTTCTTTCTTTCAAAAACTTCACTCAGTTTATTGCCATAAAGCCATAAAAGTATCTACTATACATCGTAATCACAAAATTGATTAAATACAATTCATAAGCATAAACACCCCCTAAAATACATTTCACATAGTAGTTCCCCCAAACAATTTTAATTTAGCGTCATTGATCTAACTCTTACTGACTGGGAGACAGAAGACTTCATTGGGTAGTATAATGAGCATCACTAATTGCGTGGCTTCCGGCCCTTCCCGTTGTCGAACGGAGAGACCTTTGAATCACATTACCAAATCGGATGCTAGGGAGTAGCGGTTCACTCTGATTACTAATATATTAGAGCCTCGAGGTATGCTAAGTTTTTCCTTCTTCCTATGGCCATTATAATAAATGTTTTCATAAACAAACAGATATCGCTTTTTTCCAGGGCACGCAAATAGTTAAAAGCATCCTGATAAAATACAATTTGCCATTGTTAAAAAGGGGGGCTAAAAACCGTTTCCCGAGATCTTTATAAAAGCTACAAAATAAGATTAAGTGCTTTGTGCTCTGTCGTGATTTACCAACGCATGGGGAATTGGGGAGGTTTTTAGTCCATGCCCCGCTTTTTGGGAAGGCAAACTGGACATGCAGTGTGTCTAGGCGCATTCTAGTGAGATAAAATCTCTGTTGGCTATTTTTAACGATTTTCAGGTAGTTAGCCTGGCCCTCACACACATAGGGGATATTCTCAAGAACTTGTGTTAATTATCGCAAAATTAGCTTAACACAACGTTGCATATCGCAGTCTATTGTGGGAAATTAACACTGTGTTGACGTAGCATTCTCAACTCAGGGGCCCCATACAATAGTCTCACAATAACGTGTCAAATGACCACGTTAAAACTAATGCGGCGCCAAAAAAAACCAAAACAGGAACGCGAAAAAAGTTACGATGTGGCCAATCGCAATACAAATATCAGCGATAACCAGCGACAGGTCTGCCATTCCCACGTGTCATGAGGGAAAATGCACTATAAAATCAGAACAAAAAAATGTCATAGCACCCTGGATACTGCCGGACTGAGTGCAGAGGACAACGCGAACCCCACAAGGCTCACAGACGACCAGCAAGGAACCCCGTGCTCGGGGAAGGCCAAGGAGAATACAGGGTTCAGTCTGCAGGAAAACCGGATCATCGTCACGGAGGTGATAGAACACTACCAACAACTGTTCGTCAACTCCACAGTGTCATTGGCAACACAAACGGAAATATGGCAGTCCATCGTGAATAACGTGAATGCAGTCGGAGTGTCGAGGAGGTCAAGAGGCGCTGGCATGATGTGAAAAGCCAAACCAAGCAGAAATCAGCTGCCAACAGGAAGGCAGCAACGGCGACTGGAGGTTTGAGTCCTGCGCCACAGGAGGAGCTGGAGAAAACGGTGGCCACAGTCATCAGTGAGGAGACGGTGCAAGGAGTTGGGAGTCCAGACACAGCTCGATATGACCTGACCCAACAGCAACAGGGTGAGTAACGACCAGAGACTGGAGGATCGGGGGGAAACAGGCCCAATGGCACACATGCACAATGATGTGTAGCACACTGCACACCCACAATGACTTTGGATCATGTCCCTGATCCCCGTGGCACACTGCAGCACACATACAAACACCAAGTCGGCCCCCGTCCACCATGTGCCCAAGGGGTCCCACACATCACCAATTCAACAACCAACACACGCACACATGCAAAACCCAGCAAAGATGCGCATTTGTGAGCCACACTGACAATGCAAGTGACACTACATCACGATTACCATGGCTGCAGTCCAATCATCATGACATTGTGCATGCCATGACACTGAGGTGGCTGAGTCTGTACTACATCAGGAAAGAAGCAGGTCACACTCTGACATATCCACGTGCACAAACAGCCCCTGACGTCAACAATACATCTGCAGACAAACAATGCACAAGAGTACAAAAACAGTCCAAGAGCACAAATGACCCAAGTCGCCAACATCTCAGCACCGTAAAAGCACATAAGTCAAAGACACACTCCCTCAAAGGAATAAGGGGCAGCAAAATCAAAGCTGCAGGGGTGACTCTCCCACAATGCAAAACACACATAGCAATAACAGCACATCCACATTGATGACAATGTGGTACAAAGTTCAACACCTTCACCACAAAACAGAGGACACAACTGGTTCCACCTGTATGTAGAAACTGGCCTATCACATCTGGCATAGCAGGAAACTGTGAGATGAAAATGAACATGTACAACCTCATTCCTGTGATGTAGTTCAAATGTCCACTGTTGTGCATCAAATAGTCAGTGCCTCCTGAAAAGTCACAATGTACATTGTCATGCAGTCTGTAGGTAAACTTGAACAATGCGTCAACATACATCTCAACACAATTTTAAAATGCATCTCCCCATCACATTGCAGAGGGACATGAATCAACACCTCCTGCAGAGCAGACCAGACAACTCATCAGCGATGATGAAGAGGACCTCCACACCTTCGACACCGACGCCCTACAACTGCTTATGGACATCTTAGGCAACTCACCTCCAGGAGCAGGGCAGCCCAGCTGCATTGAAGAGACCCCACCCCCTGCAAAGACCACACGTCAGGAAGCACCCACCACCATGGCTGGCTCCCAGCACCTCACCGGAGAACACATTGCATTCCAAGGCCAGGTGTTAGACTGCCAGAAGGAAGTGGCCGAACAGGTGCGGGTGGCGTTCGACCTCATGACACCCAAACTAGAACAGATAAGTGGATGTCTATGTCCCATCAGGGACCACTTACACACCCCAACTGAGACCCACACTGCGACAGAGACACACGCATTTGCACATTTTCAGTACTGAACCACGCCCAGAGCCACAGGATAATCATTCACACCCCCATGCTGGACTTGCGTACGCCAGCCCAGTCCACCTCTCTTATGTATTGAGTGCGGGACAGCAAAGCTACATGTCCAAGGTCTCACCCACTGCCTGCAGTGACATGGCTGCATCCACTGTACACAGCACAATGTAATGTGGTAGGGCCGGGGGCCCTCATACATACATTATGACTAAGGCTCCCGGTTTTATGGTATTTATTTTTTTGCCATTTCCGTCTGTATTTATCCATATTTATTTTTTGGGCATTTTTTCTGTATTTATACACATTTATTTTTGCCACAAGTAAAATGCGATGCTATAGCTAGTATTTTTCAACATTTATTTAAATTGACAATTCACACATGCTCTCACTTCAACTAGCGATTTGTGGCTTTGGAAGTGCTTTAAATGGTCCAGTACTGAGTAATTTGAAAAGGAGAGTACATGTGCTCCTCAGTTCTTCTATAAAAGCACTTTGGGAAGAGTACAAGAACTTATCAGGAGCAAACATGTGCCAGCGCTTCTGTATTTCCATTTAAAGCCACATGTCACAGGCACTTAACTCTACCCCCTGCAGAGGAACCGCGCCCCCTCCTCTTGGAGGAAGCCATCCTAAAGCAAACACGGATTAAAAGTGTGCACAGTAAAAACCCAGTGCTGTACACGTGCACTTTTATTGTCTTGTCACTTCGTGTCTCTTGTTGCCATGGTACCCAGACATGCAGTGTATCACACAGCTCACACTGATGTAAATGGGGAACATCAGTGAGAGGGCACAGTACTTACAAAGTGGGGACTTTCTGTAAGGACCTCTGAGGGGTACTTGTGGCCGCATATGCTTCCCCATTCAGGTGTTCCAGTTGGGGCGGGACAGCCAAGCATGTACATTTGTGCCAATGAGCGAGTTATGTTCAAGGAATCAGGCATACACAGGAATTCAGCACTCGCCTTCGTCTTGCAAACTGAGTGAGATGTTATGTTTCCTTTCTAAATGACCAACGTACTTTATTTCTTGTAGAGCGAATAAGACATAAATTCGTTTTAAGCCATGTGCTAGGATGCGCTGCTGCAGTACTGTGAATTTAAGTGCTTATTTATTTATAAAGTTTTATATAGCGCGAACAAGATCCCGAGGGATATCGGAGCGCTTTACAAAGGAAGGGAGGAAGGACACAAATCCAGTATTGACCACAAGTAAGAATATACAAAAGGAATAAACACATATATCTCAGACAAATAAATGCATAGTTTCCAGACAAATGACACATGGAGAATAGTACAATAAACAAGTATGTAACAGTCTAAGGAAGGGGGTATACAATGCGGAACAAAAGAGCATAGTTATCATTGAGCTGTTTTAGCTTTCAGTTCTTGTTCATGAATGTGTAAAAAAGTAATCAATTTGCAGTAGTTTTGTAAGTACTGTCATTGTAAGCGACGGCAGTGGCAATGGGTGGTGCAAGCTGGGGTGACCTCCTGACAAGATACCTGGCAGTTATTTGTTTATGTGCAAATTAAACACTGGTCTTACCTCATTAATTTAACTCCCAACTCAGAGGTAGGCCCCTGGTATACTCCAACAGATTACCAGCTCCTTCAGGAATGGACGCTTCCAGGGAAACCTATGGCTCGTGAAGGTTTCCAAATAAAATCCAGGGGGACTATGTCAATTTGCGACACAAGAAAATTGTACAGTACATAGATTTCCAATGTTTAACAAACCGTTCAGTAATTGGGGCATTTTAATTGTGCAGTGCAGTTGATCATCCAAATTAACTGTGGGCAGCAGGCTTAAGCTGCAGGTTCCTGACATTTCCATTTGGGACCGCTATTCAGTATTTTCTATGCTCAGCAAGAACCATTCTGCATTCTTGTAGGTTTCCTGGCTGAAAGAATTCCTATAACACATTATAGCTATTAGGCACCGTCGGATTTCATAACCACATTTATATTAACTTTCAAATATGTGGTTAGTGACGATACATTTTCTTCTTTAATATACACTTAAAATGTTCCATTTTATTTGCTGCATGTAGATGAGAGGTGTTTGCAAACGGCAGTTAGTGTTATTAGCTGCCGAAAAAACGCTGAAACTCATTTTGTTTCTGCCACCATTTCAATTTAACCGAGGACAAGCAAAAAATAAAACGCAAGAGCGCTCAAAGAAAGTGTTTTTATTTAGAACTCGGATAAATATACATTATGTCGGAGTAAACTGAGTGGCTGTTTGTTTAACTGAAGGGGGGTGGGGGAAGTCACAGAGCAACAGGTGGGACGTATAGCAGCAGGCAGCAAGGCTTTTCCACAATTTTGCAGTTATCTTTGGACAACTCGGAAGTTAAGACTCAGGCTGACCTTCGACACCTGCTTCCCTTAGTCCTGGGGCACATTACCACACATAACTCTCAGACTTATCCGAGCAGCTCACTTACGACAACAAAACACACAGTTGATAGTCCTTGTGCACGGCCGGCTTTAGCGCTGTTCACGACCGGTGTTACAATATGTTTAGCGCCCCCCCCCCCCTTCCCATCCACGAATTTCGTCACTACCACCTTCCAACAGTACCCCTCATATCCCTTAGCCCCTCTATTATATGCATTTCATTTTTTATAGCGCTACTAATTCACTGACACTCAGGTCTGTTATCTGCATGGTGCACTGTCAGTCACACCTTTGCAGGAGGCACATTTTGGGGCCTGGGACAGGGAGTCAGGGGCGTTGGGAGAGGCTATGGCATGGGGTGACAGAACAATCATGGGGTGACAGAACAATTAAGCCTCATTAACAAGTAAATGGTCTGTGAAAAGACCTGTGAAGTACTCGGGTGCGGCTGTGTGTGTGTGTGTGTGTGCCCAGGAAGGAATTTCAAGCAGCAGGAAGGGGGCATGGCGAGAACTCTGGATTTCAGCGCGGCAACATTTTCTACTATTTTACAGTTTCTAAATATAAATACAGACAAAGGAAATATAGATTTCCGTCTGTATTTATATGTAGAAATCCGTAAAAACGGAAAACCGGGATCCCTAATTATGGCCACACGGACACACTGAGATAGTTTGTGGATCTGGCTACGGGTACGTGCGCCCAGCCCCTTTTATTGCAAGGGTCACATGTCCAGTGATGCCTGTGCTGGATGGGTGTGGGGTGAATGTAAGCCAGCCCTCCTGGAGTGGTTGGTGCTGGCAACAACTTGATCAGTGATCACTATTACAGCAGAAACAGAAAACATCAACATAACACAAACAACTGTGAAGCATCATGGTGGTAGCTGGAGCAAGTACAGAGGCCACCCAATATGCAATCAGAAGCGTCCATGAGTTGCAGTGAACTGAGGTTAGGTAACCAGAGCTGAGCGTGCTCATGTAAAGGAATTGTCTAGGATTGTGTCCCTTCAGGATATTACTGCTGCAGCTGCAGTGGGGTGTGTTACACCTGCATCATCTTCCTCATCATCGTCCCTGGTCTTCCCCACTGCCTGGGGTCCTGAGGTGACATTGCTGTGTGAGCTGTCCACAGCGCAAAACTCAATCAGAAATGGTCCATGAGTTGTGGTGCACTGATTTAGTGGCACCTGAAGAGCTGAGCAGGGTATCAAGCTGATGATGGCATCCACAACTGGTGTGAGCAACTCTGATAGTCTGGCTGTAAGACTCTTTCCACAGTGGCAGTTGTTGGTTGGAGATGATCCTGTTGGTGGTGGCGTGTGCATCCTGCGGTGATGCGTCGTCCGGGCAGATCAGGACTCGATTTGAAGTGTGAACCCTGGTGGACAGCAGTTGAGGCCGATGGCGGCGGTCAGCGCAGAACCTCAGACACATGGCGTTGATGACCCCCAGGCCATCGACCCGGAGGACATCCAATATTCATTTAGAGAGGGTCCATGACTTGAGCTGCAAAGAGTCAGTGGTCCCGGATGCACTGTGGCTAGCACAGGCACACCACCACGGGATGGTGACTTATAGTGCACTGAGGTAGGGCCACAAGAGCTGAGCGGGTCCTCGTCGATGTCCAAGATGAATGTTGCAGAGTTTGCCATGGGACAGTGGAAGGTGTTCTTCCGGGGCATGGTGCAGAGATCAGAACCAAGCAGAAACAGGCAATATGGAGGAGATGAATGCTACAGACTCATTATTAACATCAAGTCAGTATCAGCTACATGATGATGAAGAGAACCCCTAGGCCATATACTCAAACGCCACCAAAGTTCAACTAGAGAGTGTCCATGACTTTCGGGAAACAGAGTTAGTGGCACCAGAGCTGTAAGGGAATGCAGTCTGGGATGAAACCTGTGCAATGATATAAACTCTGCCATAAATAAATCACAGTTCCATTCCAAATGTGTGGCCTACTAGACCGCAGTGTAGGCCGGAGGCAGCGGTGGAGTGAGTCAACTAGAAAGGAGTGCTGTGGGCCTGCCTCGCAGAAGACAGCGATGGTCTGAGGAGGCTGCCAAGGTTGCGGGCCTCTGGTTTGGAGCTTGCAACTGGTGGGCCCTCTTTGACACACGCTGGTGTCGGCAGGTGAGCAGTGAGGCCTGGGTGCACAGGGGCGGCCAAGACAGATCTGGGGACTAGCAGCCTGGGGTGCAGCAAGTGCACAGGATCGCCAGCACCACCGCTCATGGCGTCGGCCTTGTGGCGGGGGGAGAGGCTCTGCCCTGGGAGACATGTTGGCCATTCCGGAAGAGAACCACGCCCAGAGCAATGTGCTTTTTATTCACATCCCGACGCAGGCCTGTCGTACGCCAGGCCAGCCCACTCCACTCACGCTTGCAGGGGGGACGTAACAAGCTACATTTCCCCGATCTTCCCCACTGGCTGAGGTAACATGGTTGCATCCACTGTCCACTGCACTCCAAACACCAGCAGTGTAAGTCGACATGGGCATGTCTGTGGTCTGCATACTGCAGTCTGTCCAGCACATCCGTGTGACACTTGGCATTGTGTACATTCTCATTCATGGGTCACTTGCCTCCTTCACACATGCCTTGTTCCCACCTCTCCCCACATTCTGCTATTTTGTGGCTGAGGTGCCATGCCGTTGATGACTTATGTACATGGCCAGTCCGGGTTACCACAGTAAGTTGTGCTGTCGTGTCTGGTAGGTGGGCATGTTGTATGTGAGTTTGCAGTAATTGTGTGCAGAGGCGGCAGGGGGCATGAAGAGTACATGTGTGCAGTCGATTGCCCCCAACACATGCGGGAAGCCAGCCATGGCGTAGAAGCCTTGCTTGGTCTCCAGCTGTTCCTGCGCAGTGTGGGGGATGTGAAGGTCCTGGGGTACCAAGCTGATGATGGCATCCAAGACAGGTGTGATGAACTTGGATAGGTCTGTCTGTGTGATTTTTCCGACTCTGGCAGTTGTTGGTTGGAAGGTACCAGAGGCCAGCAGGTGCATTACAGTCAGCAGCTTTGTCTGTGGAGGGATGTTGGTTGTCCGCTGTGTTGGTACCATCGGCCTGTGGACAATGATGGTCATGATGCTGAGGATGGTTGTCCTTTTGAGCCTGTAGTGGGCAATGACATCATCTGGCGTTAAGTCTGTGAGGCTGGTACATTTTCTACAGGTCTGTAGTCTTTGTTTGCACCGCCTCTGTGGTAATCCGGAGGGTGGCGGTGGGTGTTGCGGGCCTCTCGGGTGTTCGAGCTGCATGATCAAAAGCTTTGTGGCATCTGTTGTTCTTCAGGTGTGGCTCTGGGCTGAGCTCCCTTTCATACTGCAGGTATGACTTAACACCAGGTAGGAGTAGGTGTTAAATCCCTGCTGCTAACGCGCCTTAGCGCATGTTTTGTGATCTTATCGCCGATCTGGCTGGTCACTGAGAATGTTGCGAAGTGGTGTTGTTGTGGCTTTTTGCATGGGAACACCTACTCTGCATCTCATTAGCATTAGTTGCCAGTGTCATCTGTGGTGATGTTTTTTGCGACTGCTATCGCAGGAAAACTGGTGATATTGGCTGTTAGCACCAGCTTGTGAATGGGGCGATACATTTATCACGACTTGGCTGTGATAAAGTGCTACTAACTCGGCGAGAAATCCTTGAGAATATGCCCCTTAGTGTTGCAGGTAACTAGCTACCATAGATTTTTTACTCTCTTTTTGTACTCTCTCCATTTCTCTTTGTCCCATAAGTATAGTCCTGACCTCTTCTTTTTTGGAGTAGGTAAGAATTTTGGCTGTGTCGTTTACACATTTGGAAAAACAATGAGAGAGAAAGGGTATTTTTTAAGGGAATACTCCTGGTCCCCTTGACTAGTATCAAAAAACAATCAGAGGAGTACCCCCTGGAGGCACCTCAATGTCTCCGCCAAAGAGATAGAGGTGCACAAAAGAAAGAAAAGGACTGATTCATCCTTTGTTAAATGACCCCACACTCACCAACCTTGTTGGTGACATGCTTCATCATCGGGGTCCCACCCGGATAGTCGAGTGCCATCCAGGTGTGCTGCGACACCTGACTACAGTGGAGCGGGTTAGTTTTTGGATTTCTTGTTTAGTTGTAAAAAGGTTATTAATAGTTGTCCAGTTTATACTCACTAAAAAACCCTTTATTCCGGAGTCGCTGGGCCACATAAAAAAATTATTAGTGGGACACCATGCCAGATTAGGTTGGCCTGTGGTGTCACAAGTTAAGTTGTGAGATAAAATTGGTCTACATCTTTCAACCTCTTTAGTAATTGTAAGGTTTTCGTCAGGACCAGTGATGGTAGCCTGGGCGATATACACTCGCTAAGATGTACCCTACCCTTGACTACGTGAAAAAAAAACACTGGGTACTCACAGTGTTGGTAAATGGTTCTTTTCCGGGTTCCTAGTAAAGAAAACTTGAAGCGCTAAAATAGCATGCCTCATGGGCGTCGGGGTTGCAAGTACAAGATCCTGCCACGATTTGTGGTGAATCAGTTGTAGGCTGTTTCGCCTATCATGCAGACCTCCTCAGCGCCCTGTGCGCCCCATGCGCCGAGGAGGTCTGATATATCTAATTGACTTTCCCAAGAGCCTGATGAAGTGAATTGAATACCCAGGTATGTAAAAGTTTGTGTCTTCCCTAACCTCTCCCCCTTAATGTGATGTATCCTCTTTTTTACATTGCCATTCCCAGCTACTATGGTGACAGTTTTCTTTACATTAACTTTCATGTCTTTTTCATCCATAAAATCTACAAATTTATCAGCAGCTGCAGTCCAGTAGCTGTTCCTGAGAGTAGGACTGCATTGTCTGTATATAGTAAAATTGGAGCGGGGCAAGTGCCAACCATGGGGACATCAGCTTTGGTTTCTTGTAGGCATGCAACCACCCCATTTACATAAAGTGAAAATAGCAGGGAGGCACAGACACATCCTTGTCTAATACCACGGGTGACCCGAAAGCTGTCTGTGCACTCCCCGCTTGGGCCGTATCATACTTTTGCTGTAAGGTGGGAATTCCATTGGGATAAGTAATTAATTATGTCCCTTGGAGCTTCTAGATCCACAAGTGTTTTCCAGAGTTTGGTATGGTTTACTGCTCAGATCGGCAAACCATAGTTGCACTGGTCCTGACCTGGCTACCGTATATTTGTTTATTAACAAGTGTAAGTTGACACATTGTTTTATTGCTCCAATATTGGGTCTAAATTTTTATTGAGTATCAGAAAGTGTATGATTTTCCTCTGCCCATTGTTCTAACCTACCTAAACGGATTCTACCCATCAGTTTGGCACTGGAATCGAGGAGAGATTTGGGCGAAAACATTTCGGGTCGCCTCGATTACCTTTCTTAAAAATAGGGACTATTGTACTTTCTGTCCACGAGGTTGGAAGGAAACTCTTTACTGTTGAGTTACATACTTGGTTCAGCATCAGTGCCCATAAAGTGACATGTGCTTTAAAAATATCTATTGGGATTTATAGGGCCAGAAGCCTTTCCACTAGCTGCTTTAATTAGAGAGTTAGTGACCTCTTCTAGAGATATATTGGGAAAGTTTGCTGGTTCAGTTAGATAAAAATATGTACAAGACAGATTGAAAGTGCTGCCCCTTGGTTAAAAATGTTATTAAAATGTTCTATCCAACCCCCCTGATGTATAAAAGTCTCGATCTTTTGGGTTTTCTTTTTCTTTAAAAAAAGGCTAATTTATAATTTTCCAAAAAAGGGTATTCTCCTTCAGATCAGCTGCCTGGAGCAGATCTTCCCATATTTTTCCTTTCAGCTCGCTTTTCCTTTTATCATGGGCATTTTTATACATAGTTCTCAGTCTAATTTACACTCTATCTCTTGGTGAATCCCACATGGCTTTCCTTCATTTTCTGTTTATCAGTGAACATTCTGGGTCTCATTAGGATGTTGTGACGTTCGCCCACCATTGAGCCGGTGGTGGCGACCGCCACAACATCATAACCCGTGAACCCCCCCCGCCATATTACAATGGCGGGGGGTTTCCTGGTGGACGCAAAGTGTGTCTGCGCTTTTACGTCGGTCGGCAATTGTTACGATTGCCGGCCGGGCGGACTGGGGCACTAATATGATGGTGATGCCTACCATGCAGCGCCATCCATATCAGCATGGGTTTACACAAAGGCCTTTCCATGGCGGCAGTGTTGCCATGGAAAGGCTGGCAGAAATTGCTTTGGGGGCCTGTTGCGGGCCCCCTGGGGTGGCTGCACTTGGGGGGCACCGATGGTACTGGCATGGCAATGCACAAAATGCCTCTTTGGCATTGCAACGAGTGCTGCTTACAGCAGCACCCACCGCTATGTTAAAGATGCGGACTGCGACCTCTAGGTGGCCAGTCCCAGCACCGCTAGGGGCCCGCCATCCGAATGGGGCCCTCTGTGTCAAACGATCCCCAGTTTGTATTATTTTCCTTCTGGGCTGGCACTTCAATTTCTCAGCAATTCGAACCATAATTTAAAGAAAGTTTCCATAATAAGCATTTGTGCTGATATAGAAATCATTAAGAGAGTCTGCCAAAATCTCCTATAATTTTTGCTATACCTTCTACCTTTGCCCATTTTAGGGTTAGGCCATTTTTTCCCTGTATTCCAATTTGATTTGAGCATTGTAAACTATTTGGCCTAGTAATATTTATATTAAGAGCTACTCTCAGGGCAGCATGATCGCTAATTGTATTCGGGGTAACAATAAGGAAATCTAATAAGCTGTCACAGTTTTCTGTCACCAATACATGGTCAATAACAGAGCTTCTACCATTCCCATAAAATGTAGGTACTTACTTTTCACCTTCCCCAATGCATTGTGCCATAAGAATGAAATTATACTTTTAAATCATTTCATTTAAGACTTTTCCATAGGGATTATGGGGAAAATGTGACATACCATCACCATTAGTTTTAACTTATCCGCAACTTTCAGGACATTGTCTATGACATTTACTAATATAAAAATCTCTTACCCATATTAAAACATAATCATCTTTAATTTTGGCTAAGAATAAATCAATTTCTTTGCTTAGGTTCATTATAACTGTGACTTTAGTTGAATCAAAAACATTGTTATAGAAGTTGGAGGCACTAGGGGCCGCACAGCGGAATGGCTGGGTAAGACCGCAGCTCCGCCGGACGGCTGACAACGCGGCGCCCTACGGCCGCTCTAATGCCCGCCACCAACAACAGCGAACACGGGGCCGAGTGTATGAATGTAATAGGCACGCAATGAGCTGGAAATTGAGGACTGGTGCCCGGTGCTTTCCCTGAGAAAAACGGCAAACTAGCTCCGGGAGCCGACAACAAACAAGATGGCGGCCATCACTTTCCCGTTCGCGCCAGAGTAACGGACGGCATACTGGGCTCGCCGGCTGGAGCGGAGGCGGCGTATGGGGTCCCCAGGTGTTCCTGGCCGGTGCTTGAGCGGAGCGCTTCTTGGAAGGTGAGCGGCAACAGGCACGACAGGGTCGCGTGGAAGAGCTCTACTGCCGGCCGGACTGGTGACGTGAGGCGGCGATCGAGGTGAGGGATACGGAGGCGGCGGGGCTCGAATAATGCGCGTTGATTGTCCCGGAGGGTTACGACCCTGTACTGCAAATGGCGGGGCGCTGGGCATAGTCGGCTTCAGCGGATGCAATCATAGACAATACCGGGGGTCCGCACTAACGCAGGGGACCAATACCATCACGGGGCCCCAGTCAATCAAGCAAACCACCGGGGAAAAGCATTGAGTACCCGCCCTCTGACAGATAGGATTGGTGCGCCCGAGGTGCTCAACCTGCCGCTACCAAAACGAGGGTCTAAAGGGCTTGTATACAGGAAAAGCACTACCCCACACCTGGGGGCCACCAGCAAAATCAGTCACCCGGGACCCAGTGATTGCACAGCACTGGGCGCCAAGACGGCGACGGCCACTAGAAGGACGAGGGCCACACCACGCAACGCAGCTCTGCATACCCCATCTCCATCTAACATGGTCAGGCCAGATAAGTAGCAGCAAAAGATCTCCTTCAAATCGAAAAAGACACCCAAGGCTACTGACTCGGGCCCTCTTGCCATGAGCAAATCGCCAGACGACCCTGCTACTGGCAGCAATATGGAAAAGATCCTATTGGCCATCCAGTCCAATCTACAGGATATCAATGGCAAACTGGACAATTTAACTTGCAGAATGGATGGTATGGCTGCCAAAATGGAAAAGCACGGGGAGAGGCTGGAAACGGCGGAAACGTGAATTTCAGCGGTCGAGGACGAATCGCATGCCACAACTGCCAAATGCACGGCCATGGAGAGGGTGCTGGAGGTGATCAAAGCAAAGGAGGAGGAATTGGAATCGCGTTCTAGGCGCAATAACGTGAGCATAGCGGGGCTGCCGGAATCCACCAACACCGGAAGAATGGAACAATACATCGAGAAATTATGTAAAGATGTGTTTGGCGATGACTCTTTATCGCAGATTTTCGTCATAGAGAGAGCGCACAGGTCCCTTGCGCCCCGCCTGCCACCAGGAGCGACGCCACGGCCGGTTGTGGCCAGGGTACTGAACTATCGAGACAGGGACACCATCTTGAGACTGGCAAGGGAGAAAGGCCCCATAACTCATCAGGGCAATAAACTGGAATTCTATCCGGATCACACAGTGGCCGTCCAACAGGCTCGGAGAGAATACACGGCGGTGAAGGCCAAGCTCAGGGATCTTAAAATTAATTACTCTATGCTATATCCGGCCAGACTACGGGTGCAATGGGAGGGAAAACCGGTTATATTGGCGACTCCGAAAGCTGCGCAAGACTTCGTGAAGCAGATAATCTCACGGAAAAAGGCTGGGGAGCGAGAAGGACAGCAAGGGGACACGGATTGAGTATGATGGGGCCACGTTCAAAGGGCAACTGTATGTGAGTATGTAACACTTTAACGCCCCATGAACAATTCATTAAGCCAGCGTTAATGCAGCCCATGCCAGGCGATACTGAACGTCCAAGACAGGCTACGGGACTTATAACTGCTAATGGTGGGTGAACTTTCACAATACTGACTACAGATTGACTATTGTGTGCAATGTCACCTAATATGCTTTAAGACCACATGGTGCGGATTGTTGAGTAGAGGTGGGTGCTGCTCTACCTCTGGGAGCCTTCATGGTACGGGTCATATTCGAAATCTCACAATAGCAAATTTAAACCCATATTAGCTGAGATACACATTTGGTATGTTGATTCCCTCCCGTGGTCCGAGCTGATGGGGGCTTACACGGTGGAGCAGTGACGGAACTTAAGGAATACTTTCATGGGTGTGATAAGCTGTATCTATGCATAAGCTGGTACGGAAGCAACCATGGACGAACAATGCTTCCCGTCTAAACTAACTGCTCCTGTGTTTAGTTGTTATGTTTCTAATTATGACTGTTTAGTTGAAGGTACTGGACACTTTGAGAGATGTGCTATATTTAGAAACACGATGGTTGGTACATGGAGGGACGTCTGGGGTCCTCACATTATTAAGGGTTTTGTGCTGTTATATATTGCAAGTTCCCCACTGGGCTCGGGTGGGCGGAGAGCAACAAAGTGCGTGTTCCCATATGATGGCCAACTAAAATATTTTCAGACGAAGGGCCGGGAGCGGCCGAGGGTGTTGAGACACAACGAGCATATTTTTCCTAACGTTAGGGATGCCGTCCACTTCCATTTAGTTGGAGGGAGAGTTGCGCCTCCAGCGGACCTCCACAAGGGAGTTCCCCACACAGGTTCAATAGGAATGGGTTTGATGTTTAGCCCCGAACTGTTGTCGAGGGTAATTGGGGGGGGGGGGAGACTGGCTTCGGCATGTTTGGGTTGCTGGAGTGGGAGGGGGAGGGCGGGAAGAGGTAACTGTTGATATTTTGAGACCTGAACAATTAGATTTTGTCTATCGATTATATTTTGTAGAACTAGAGAACAATTGTATGCACATGTTTGCACTTGGACACATCTCGGCGGACCCCTGGCGCTATTGCTATGCGCAATGTAAATAACAAGGACTTTACTTTTCTTCCCTGATTTATGTAGATTATTAGCCAATTGTTTACACTGGCTATTGCTATGCGCAACAGATACAGACAACACCACCTTACCGATGACTCAGAGGTCGACTCAAGTCAATAATGCACACATAAAACTACTAACATCGAATGTACGAGGCTTAACACAACCCAAGAAAATTAGACGCGTGTTTGCATACCTGAACAGACATTACATAGATATTGCGTTTTTACAAGAGACGCACATTGCTCCGAACACGCATCAATCCATAGGCCTTAAATGGGCCGAATCTGTACATGTCGCAACGTACTCCTCCTACTCTAGAGGGGTGATGTTGCTGTTGCGGAAAGGGTTAAATTTCACAGTTCTGAGGGTGATACAAGATCCAGAGGGCAGGTATGTTATTGTATCAGGGACACTACAGGGTAAGAAAATGACTTTGCTTAATGTTTATGGCCCTAATGTAGATTCTCCCGACTTCTTTCAGAACTTGTGGGGACACCTGCAACAATTCACACACACTAGGCTAATATGTGGGGGTGATTGGAATGTGACCCTTGCTGATGGTGTAGACCGCTCCGCACAGTCCATCGAACCACATAAAAATGCTAGAGCCAAACTCCAACATATACTAGCGGACGTGAAGCTAACGGACATATGGAGACACAAGTTTCACGTGGAACCAGGTGCCACACACATTTCTGCAAGCCATAGCAGCTGGTCCCGTTTGGACTATTGGCTAGGTACTAATGACATTATACATTGGACTAGTGACATTAACGTTCTTCCAAGGACGCTATCGGACCACAATCCGGTTTTATTGAAACTCTCCATACCAGATCACATCCCACCTCCCTATCAATGGAGGTTTAACTCACGTGCTCTAACAGACATACTGTACGCAGACACTATCCACACAGCAATTAAAGACTATTTCCTGCTGAACGAACCGGCGGTCGATGACCCATGTCTACTGTGGGAAGCCTTTAAGACAACGGTTCGAGGGGTTTGTATGAGCACAACTATCGGCATACTTCGCGACATACGACAACAGATTAAAAGATGCGACACGCAAATGAGGGAGTTGGAAAGGGTATACGAAACTACCCATGATGTTGCGATTCTAGGAAAATTACGCACATTGCACACGGAACATCAGACTCTAGTAGACGACGAAATAAAGTATATGGATAAAAAACACACTGCTAGAGCTTTTGGTGAGGGAGGCAGGGCGGGTGGGCTGTTAGCGGCAAAAATTTGTGAGGGCAAGAAACACACGGAGGTACTTGGCATTTAAACTGAAAACGAGGTTATACTGACACAAACGGCGGATATACTGCAAAGCTTTGTCACTTCCTATAGTACACTATACACATCACAGCCAATAGCCTCCACAGATGCTATCAACGACTACTTTAGGGATGTGGCCATAGCATGGCTGTCTGACCACCAGAGGGAATACCTAGCGGCACCCATCACGGTTGAGGAAGTCACAGAGGTGATAAAAACACTGCTGAATGGTAAAGCGTCGGGCCCGGATGGGTACACGAACGAATTGTATAAACATTATGTGGATATCCTGGCTCCCCGGTTGACGGAGATGTACGGGACCGCGTTCGATCAGGGTGAACTTCCCCCAACGCTCCGAGAAGCGGTCATCATAGCTCTCTTGAAACCGTCCAAGGATCCAACCCAATGTAACTCCTACAGGCTGCTGTCACTGATAAATGTTGATTCTAAAATCCTAGCGAAGATCATGGCTATGAGGTTAACACCGCTAATGACCAACTTGGTGTTACCTGATCAGGCAGGCTTTGTCCCGACACGGTCCACGTCCCATAATACCAGGACAATGTTTGCCCTAGCCCATTATCTCCAACCAAAAACGAAGGCGGTAGCGGTGCTGCTGGATACTGCAAAGGCGTTCGATTCCATCGAATGGCGGTATTTAATTGCGGTGCTGCACCTCATGGGCTTCCCTAAAAGATTTGTCCAGTGGGTGACCCTAATTTACACTAAACCACGAGCCAAGGTCCGAGTTAACGGGTACTTATCCGACAGTTTTGCAGTGGAACGCGGTACCAGGCAGGGCTGCCCGCTCTCCCCCCTGATATTCGCCCTGGCATTGGAACCACTGGCCTGCATTATCCGACAGAACTATAAATCATCTGCCCTGCAATTTCCCACTAGACCGCTCCACATATCATTGTACGCGGACGATATGGTGCTCTATGTTCGCGACCCAAATAAACACCTAAACCAGCTGCTGCGGGAGTACATCAAATTCGGCGGGCACTCGGGACTAACAATCAACTGGTCAAAGTCCTCCATCATTCCCCTCACAGACACTACGACTCCCTTTGATATTGAATACCCCCTAGAGTGGCAGACCGACCCGGTGCGTTATTTGGGAGTGCTATTCCATAGAGATCCAGACATAGTACTCCGCGCAAACTATGGCGTAACAATAACCAAGCTGGAAGATAAAGTAAGGCGATGGATACAGCTGCCGTTGTCTCTGGCAGACCGTATTGCAATAGTTAAAATGAATATATTGCCCAGACTGCTGTATTTATTCACTAACATCCCCATTGCTCCACCGGGAGAGGTATTCCGTCGCATCAAGTCACTAGTATTACAGCTCATTTGTGCAGGTAAGCAGGCGCGGATCGATCACCAGACATTGACGCTCCCCTATGCCAAGGGAGGATTTGGAGTGCCAGATTTTAAACTGTACTATTTATGCGCGCAGGCACAGTATGCGGCTTACTGGTTTCACATGGTGCCATATCTAACACACACAGCGATCAAAGAAGGCGATGCACTTCCGGTCCCTCTTAACGCCATCCTCTCGCATAAACGCCCGCCATTACACGCTCGTGACATAAATACAGTTGACACAACCGTCAAGGCGTGGCACGAAATTGGGAGACTGGCGGCGGCGCACAAAACCCCGCTTTATGCACGAAACATGCCACTGCACGATCACTCAGCACTGTCTGTTACGCGCGAGAAGGTGGGAATGTCGCTATTACAGCAGGTGGGCATTGCACAGATGGGAGACTTATTTAACGAGGGCAGATTCGTAGACATTGTGGAACTCCAGTACATACACAACAAATCACAGATGTTTTATTTCACACAATATAGGCTGAAGAGGGCCATGCTGGAACTATACCCTACCTTTCCTGAAGAGCCGGCCATCCTGGATACCTTACAACTCCTCATTACAACACAGGATCTATCGCACCTCACATCACGACTATACTCCTCTGCACAAGCTGAAATTCCACAGTCCACGGACAGGGCAAAGACTAGATGGGACTTGGTATTAGACAGCCCATTGACGGAGAAGGAATGGGAACAGACATGTGCACTAACACAGATTCTGACCCCTAACGGGAATCTCAAAATCATACATTTCAAATATTTACACCAGGCATACTACACCCCTGCACGAATGTGTAGATACGGAATGCAGGATGACACCAGATGCAAAAGGTGCGGTGCAGAGGGGGCTGATTTTGTCCATTTAGCCTGGTATTGCCCCAAAATTCAGGAATACTGGGAAGAGGTACTCACTAAACTGTCTACAATGGTGGGGGTTGAGGTGGACTGCACAATCCGATGCTGCTTGTTAGGCATTGTACCGCAGCTCAAATCATCTAAGCGTAAGTTCTGCGCGATCGCCTTGTTATTGGCCAAGCGACGATGTAGATGTATATGTAGATGTAGATGTATAGGCATTTATATAGCGCACTACTTACCCGTAGGGTCCCAAGGCGCTTCGACCGCTGCGAAACCCTTCCTCGCTTCCCTGAGAGATGGTCCCTTAATGGGTATCTCCAGGGTGAGACCAGGCATCCCCGGCGGTCTGGTGGGGCCGTTAGTGAAGATGAGGCAAGCTAATGCCCAGAGTTGCCGAGTGTGATCGCTGATCAGAGTGGGCACCGAGGCGAGAGAATTATCGAGTCCGCTGACCCTGGTCCAGAAACCTGCCGCGCCGGGAATCGAACCCTGGCCCCGGGCCGTCCTCTGCTCTCGGGTCTGCCGCTTCTAACCAGTGAGCCACACTACTTCACCAAGCGACAGGTATCACAGTGTTGGCACACTACTCAGGTACCCACCACACTAAAATGGTTACAAGATATGTCCAGCTGTAGGGACAAACTACTGACTTACGAAGAGAGCCTACCACTGCGATCCAGGCCGAAAGACTTTTGGTTGTATCTCACTGAATATTTGGCCACGGTGGACAGGTGGACAGTGACACGGAGTGACACTAGAAGTTACCGGTGATAAGAGCCGAGTGTAATGGTGCCGATGGGGGTTGGAGGGAGAGGTGTTCAGGAAAGATGACATGATGTGTTTGCACGGTACTTATCGATGTGTACAACTGAAAGGTGAAGGTCTCGTTGTTGGGGTTAATGGTTTGTATTTTCTGTGTATGTTCTAATACACCAACAAAATCTGTAAAAAACAAGGCCTAATTTATGTGCTTTACGCCGCCGGACAGTTTTGTCGGCTATATGGCTGTGTACTATCCCCGATGAAACGCACCTTCCCAATAACGCAGCCGGCCCCAGGGTTGTAGGCTCCCGGCTGTGTATCCATTTTTTGTTACGAATAAAGGTCTTACAAAAAAAAAAAAAACATTGTTATAGAAGTTAATTATAACTAATGTAAGCCTTTCTTTTGTAACTAGATGAATAAACTGGAAATAGGGAGCAGACCGATAGGTCCTTAAGATTTTCATTGGAGAGATTATTGATACTAAAACAGCCAGACCTGCTTTGTGCATCTGGCCACATGAGTGCCCATCTGGCCCCATGGGTGCAGGGAGAGAATGTCTAGTGAAAAATATTTGGTAGAAAAGGGGGTGGTGATGGACGGAGCATCTGAACGAATCAAACACTCACACCCAGTCAACAGATCTGGGTTTAATCCATCATCGTTCTTTAGCCCACTCTGGCACCCCAGTTCAGACATGACCAAATGCAAATTAGTCTGACCCTGTGCCTCATGGGAACAGTCCAGCCCGAACTGCTAAACCATGCCTTCCCTGGACCGGAAACAAGCTTCCGAGGACCGGTTTCTGGCATTTCAGCCGTCTTCAGCCCGGCTTGCTTGAATCCAGTGGCAAAGTGAGCAAGGGACTCACGTCTGAGCATACCCTGCCAACTTATGGCGAACAAAGTGGTACAAAAGGGGGTGGTGATGGACGGAGCATCTGAACCAATCAAACACTCACACCCAGTCAACAGATCTGGGTTTTTAATCCATCACGGTTCTTTAGCCCACTGTGCCACCTCAGTTCAGACAAGACCACATGCAAATCAGTCTGACCCTGTGCCTCATGGGAACAGTCCAGCCCGAACTGCTAAGCCATGCCTCCCCTGGACCGGAAACAAGCTTCCGAGGACCGGTTTCTGGCATTTCAGCCGTCTTCAGCCTGGCTTTCTTGAATCCAGTAGCAAAGTGAGCAAGGGACTCACGTCTGAGCATACCCTGCCAACTTATGGTGAACAAAGTGGTACAAAAGGGGGTGGTGATGGACGGAGCATCTGAACCAATCAAACACTCACACCCAGTCAACAGATCTGGGTTTAATCCATCATCGTTTGTTAGCCCACTCTGCCACCCCAGTTCAGACATGACCATATGCAAATCAGTCTGACCTTGTGCCTCATTGGAACAGTCCAGCCCGAACTGCTAAGCCATGCCTTCCCTGGACCGGAAACAAGCTTCAGAGGACCGGTTTCTGGAATTTCAGCCGTCTTCAGCCCAGCTTGCCTGAATCCAGTGGCAAAGTGAGCAAGAGACTCATGTCTGAGCATACCCTGCCAACTTATGGCGAACAAAGTGGTACAAAAGGGGGTGGTGATGGACGGAGCATCTGAACCAATCAAACACTCACACCCAGTCAACAGATCTGGGTTTAATCCATCACCGTTCTTTAGCCCACTCTGCCACCCCAGTTCAGACATGACCATATGCAAATCAGTCTGACCCTGTGCCTCATGGAAACAGTCCAGCCCGAACTGCTAAGCCATGCCTTCCTTGGACCGGAAACAAGCTTCCGAGGACCGGTTTCTGGCATTTCAGCCGTCTACAGCCCGGCTTGCTTGAATCCAGTGGAAAAGTGAGCAAGGGACTCACGTCTGAGCATACCCTGCCAACTTATGGCGAACAAAGTGGTACAAAAGGGGGTGGTGATGGACGGAGCATCAGGTGGATTAAACCCAGATCAGTTGACTGGGGGTGAGTGATTGATTAGCTCAAACGCTCCGTCCATCACCCCTTATTGTTTTGCTTTGTTCATCCTAAGTTGGCAGGGTATGCTCAGACGTGAGTCCCTTGCTCACTTGGCCACTGGATTCAAGATAGCCTGGCTGATGAGGATTATGAATCCGAAACCGGTCCCAGGATGCTAGTTTCCGGTCCAGTGAAGACATGGCTTGGCAGATCAGGCTGGACTGTTCCCATGAGGTACAAGGTCAGACTGATTTGCATATGGCCATATCTAAACTGGGGTGGCTGAGTGAGCTAAAGAATGGTGATGGATTAAACCCAGATCAGTTGACTGGGAGTGAGTGTTTGATTAGCTCAAACGCTCCGTCCATCATCCCCTTTTGTTTTGCTTTGTTCGCCCTAAGTTGGCAGGGTATGCTCAGACGTGAGTCCCTTGCTCACTTGGCCACTGGATTCAAGATAGCCTGGCTGATGAGGATTATGAATCCAAAACTGGTCCCAGGATGCTTGTTTCCGGTCCAGTGAAGACATGGCTTGGCAGTTCTGGCTGGACTGTTCCCATGAGGCACAGGGTCATACTGATTTGCATATGGCCATGTCTGAACTGGGGTGGCTGAGTGAGCTAAAGAATGGTGATGGATTAAACCCAGATCAGTTGACTGGGGGAGAGTGTTTGATTAGCTCAAAAGCTCCGTCCATCATCCCCTTTTGTTTCGCTTAGTGAAAAATATTTAGCTACACAAATATCAAGTCATTAATATCAGAAACATCAACAGCAAGAATATTGTGGTAAAGAATATCGATTTAAGGTAAGTAGTATCGATTTTAAAAATATAAAGTGTTTAATATCATTTGCACAAATATTTTTGTTAAAAATATAATTTTTTATTAATGTTATGTAGTTTAGTATATATTTCATATATGTGTTATATTTTTATTAGTTATTACTTTTTTTTTAAATGTGAATTTTCCATTTGTAGTTCCTTACCGGGTTGTGGGTTTATAAGGGGATAGGGTGGGAAGTAATTTAATTATATTAAATGTATTGATTATTTTTTATTTATTAATATTTGTTTAGTTGAGACGTTATAGTGTTAAATGTGTAAAATATTGTATTATTAATTCATTCATTAATTTTAAATTGTATGGTAATGTTAATTAATTAATTGGTAATCAGTTATGGTAATTGTGTGATTACTTTTAGGTATGTGTTGTGTTTACAGGAGTAAAGGGTGGGAAGTAATTTGTATTTAATTAATTAATATATAGTTGTTAATTAATGTTAATTATTTGATATTTATTTTAGGTAATTGTTTATTTTTGTGTTTTGTTTTTATTTTTAAAGGGGTAAAGAGTGAGTATTAAATACATTTTAATTACGTTATTACTAGTTGTTCATAGTAATAGTTTTTAATTTAAAAATAAGTTTTAATTGTGTTTTAATATTTTACAGCTTAATTTAGGTGTGTGTTGTGGATATTATAATTTTAAAGTGTGTGTAGTCAATTAATGTTTATTCGTTTTTTACTAATATTTTTTTAATTGATTATTATTGATGTTAAATATATAAGAAAATTAAATAAAGATTTTTCTTATTGGTGTGGTGCTATAGGGTAAGAAATTAAATAAATAAATGTATGTATTAACTAATTTGTTTGTAAATATATTCTAGTTTAAAATAATTATTTTTTATAAATGTATTTATTATTTTATTATATATATTATTTGTAGGTTTTTGTTACATGGAAATAATATTGTAATATGTTTTCTTTGTTTATATTTAATATATTAGATTTTTCATTTTGTAAATATGTTTAATTTATTTTTATGATTTTTTTTGTTTTAACTGTTCAAGGGTGAATACTATTTTTTGTCTCGCCACTATTCACACTTTCCCTAATGCTGCACTCACTAGAGTAGGTACAGTAATTTTTACCTCTCTGCTATCCAGCACTTTCCCTAATGTTGCACTCACCAGAAAGGGACAGTCATTTTTACCCCTCTACTATCCAAAACTTTCCCTACTGTTGCACTCATTGGAGTGGGAATAGTCATTTTTACCCCTCCGCTATCCAGCACTTTCCCTACTCTTGCACTCACTGGAGTGTGAATAGTAATTTTTACCTCTCCGCTATCCAGCATTTTCCCTACTTTTGCACTCACCAGAGAGGGCATAGTAAGTTTTGCACTCCGCTATCCCACACTTTTCCTACTGTTGCACTCACTGGAGTTGGAGTAGTAATTTTTACCACACTGCTATCCAACACTTTCTCTACGGTTGCACTCACTGGAGGAGCAACAGGTAGCAACACTTAACCTAATATATTCTTTGGAATGTAGTGAACTGGGAACAGACATGCAGAAAACAGCAGAAACACCCATACTAAGTGCAACCATAACATACTTTAATTTATAGCAGCAATAGTTAATTGAATACCAGCACTATTTTATAAAGCATGGGTGATCTTCACATGAATACAAAATATAAACAGTCAAGAACATGACAGTGCAGACAAGACATCTTATGTCCTGATGAAGGCGATACGGGAGACCTCTCGCTGGCTTGGACAACCAACACTTGGCTGAGAAATGGACAGTGCTTGGGCCCCATGCCACAAGTATGTGCAACGCTGCTTGGAAGTCTCCCATAGGTCATATGATACAGCCTTTTATCACTAATCATTTGGAAATTATTCTTGTTGATCCAATGAGTAGACTTGGAATATATAATATCCAAAATAAGATTGTATTTGAATGTACTTTTATTAATCAAAAAATATTTGAATAAAGTTAAATGATGATGATGAGTAGAATTGGATATGCTCATCTTGATTAGATCTAAGGGGCTCATTATGATGGCGGGCGGACATCAGTCCGCCTGCCATTGTTGCGGTGCTGGGACCACCCGCCAGACGTGCAGAGGTCCCACCACACATATTAAGATGCGCACGCCATACTGGCCGGGGCATCCTGGGCTTTTGACATTGTGGATGGTGCTGCTGGTTGCAGCACTGTACGCAATGTCAAAAGTGCTTGCAAAGCATTTCCCTGCACCACGTGGAAGGCACCATGCGGTGCCTGCCACTTGGTGCATGGAAATGCAGGGGGGTACCATGGGTATCCCCCAGTGCACCTGCCCCACACAGAGGGGTCCCGCAATGGGCCCCTGAATCCAACCTCTGTCTGTCTTTTGGATCGGGATGACCGCCGCAAAAAGACAGGCGGAACGGGATTCTGTAATCTCAGCAAGGCACTGTCACAATGCTGCCCTGTATCCTGGTTCCGCAAGATGGGCGGAAAAGCACCGCCTTGAGGAACCGTGGCAGACAGAGTTTCCATCCGCCGGGGACACATTGGGATTTCCACCGCCATCCTAATTTGGCAGTGGGAATTTCCTGTGTAATGGCGGAAGGACCACCACCGCTGGCCCAGCATTGGTGGTCCTTCCGCCGTCATAATGAGCCCCTAAGCCCTGTTGCTGTGGCTATTTTTCCATGTGGAGCAGATGTTTGGCGTCCATTCATGACTCAATCCTATTGCCATGTGTTCTCTTGCTCCGTGGAACCAGTTTAGTGATTCAAAACTTTTAACAGAAGCTTCAGTCCTTATCAATAATGTATGTACTTGTACATGTCAGTGTGCCCTGTTCTGCCAAGAAATGTTTGACATGGGAAATTCCAGTGACACGTCTAGGGGCCTCATTTATGAGGCCTTGCGTCAGTTTTGCGCTGCGGATGCGTCACTTTTTGTGACGCATCTGCGGCGTAAAACATGCGCCTTTGTGCGCCATATTTAAAAAGTGACGCATCTAGGTAGATGCGTCACTTTTTAAACCCCTGCGCCACATTATACCTGCGTCAGGTATAATGTATGCAGAGGGGGCGTTCCCCCGCAAAAAGCCTCGTAATAGTGACGCAGTGAAATCTATGAGATTTCACTGCGTTACTTTTAGGATGCGGTTGCGTCAAAATCTTGCGCCTGCCTCACAGCAGGCGTAAGACTGACGCAAGCCCTTTCACATGGGGCTCTCCCCATGTGAAAGGACGCATTGCTGGAGATGCGTCACTTTTGTGACACACTCCAGCAATGCGTCACTTTTGCGCTTACAGATGCGTCAGAAATACTGACGTATCTGTAAGTCCTTGCGACATGATGCGTCATACATTAAATATGACGCATCATTGGTGTCGCAAGGAGTGCGCACTGAAAAGTGACGCATCGCTGTTTTCACGCAGCGATGCGTCACTTTTCATAAATGAGGCCCTAGGTTGCTTAGTTTTCAAAACACTTGGCAAAATATATGTTAAAAAAGCCTAGTCATTTTAGACACTGGGCAAATGCAGCCAATTTTGTACCGCCAATAATCACACAGCATCAACTAACCTAACTTAACTCTTGCATGGAATCAAATTACTTGCACAGACTAAGCCTTTCTTGCTACACTCCCGGGCAGAGTCACTGAGTTTTACTTTAGAAATGAGGAGTCACTGGGGAGGTCAGCAATTCTGATGCCACTCTCAAAGGGTGTTTCATATTTTCAAAGGTATCTACAAAGAGAAACTAGACTTCACCTGCTTTTAGTAGGGCTTTTAGCAAGTGCAGTCTAAGGGTAAAATACCACTAACCTGCACAGTTGCAATGGATCTTGTAATCCTGACTCAACTGTACCTTTTGTTTTTGTCTGAATATGGATTACCCAGATCCTCTAACGGATTTATGTACTCACAAAGCTGATGGTATGTGCAACCCTTAAGCCAACTTGTCTTTTGAGAATCAATCAATAAATATTTGATTTAGTCAAATCATGCAAAATTTGCTTATGGCTTGAAAATAAAAAACATCAGCAATGACAGCTGATAACAATAAAGTTAAAACATTCATTCATATGGTATAAATAAACCTACAACATACAATAATGGTCAGAAATATTATCACAGTTTCCCATTCTTTGCAGCATTGTTATCAAGAACAGAAATTGTTTGTGGAATAAAGAGCAGTCTTACAGTTGTCAGTCACAGGCTGGTGTTTGCTTAGATCATTGCAAAAATTAAGGTACTGTATCAAATCTAAGTTGATACACAAGGAACAAATTGTCAAAACTGGCTGAGATTGGTAAAGTGACCAGTCTGTGTAGGATAACAAGTCACCTGTAAACGTGCCTTGACTAACGCAACACAAATGAAGGCCTGCAAAGACTCCCAAGAGTGGGCATGACATCACAGATTCACAGTGTGCGCCATCAAAAAAATCAATGGGAACTCACGGATCTTATATGTGTAAAAATATATTTATTTAAGAACCATACATTCTGACAGAAAACGACCTTGTGAGGCTAATTGGTTTATTGGTACCAACCCCTTGCAATACCAACTGCTTTGAGAGCCTTTGGAAATGATATTACAGAACTTTGGTCTGCAAGAAAGACTCAGGTCATCATTTAGATGCAAAGATGTTCTTTGAAAAGGCAGTGCCACGAGTCTGTTGTCAGTCATCCCAGGGACATCATCATTCTGCTCCCAGAATGGCCCACATCCAAAATTGTGATTTCCTATTAAAAAATTGCAATTTTGTAATTTCCTTATAGTGAATCCATAAGAATCACTATTAGGAAACTGCAGGTTACTTGCATTCTATTTTGCAGTTCCAAAATACCGATTTCCACGGATTTGCTATTCAGGAATCGCAATTTCAGAATTTTGTGCATAAGGGTCATTGTTACCTTAGGGAACGAGTTGTAGTTTTTTCGGGTAACCCTAACTATAGCTGCTGAATTTGTATGGTTTTGTGTGTGTAAAATGTAAACCTAACTATAACGTCTCAATAACCTTTGTTTACAGTGAATTTCAAAGGTTTTTAACACTCTATTTCCTAACTATAACATACCTGTAACCTTTGATTTGTTCAGTGAGTTTCTATCTTTTTGAACGTAAAGTAATATTGAATTATTTTACATTAATCCAACCTCTGCCTCGCATTGCTCTTGACTGTGCAAGGGGGGGATTGACCTCAGCCCATGGTGCTTATTTAATTATTAAGTTGGGAGGGGGGCCTCCTCCCCTTGCCCATTTCAGCCTAGGGACCCCATCCCTGGGTCCGGCCTATCACTATAGGGGAGCCACATGCCCCCTCCCTGCACCTCCCTGGCCAGTTTTGTCCCCCCCCCACCCACATAATATGTGTGACGGAGGTGGACTGCCGCGTACTCCGCCCAGTCCAGATCCAGGCTCGCAAGCTGTGCTCTGGCCGCCTTCAGTTTCCGCCAGATTCTCGGGGCCCCCGTCCGGCAGTGAACTCTTTCCAGTTCCAGCACCTGTTCCACCAGTTCCCTGCGTCTTTCCTTTCGTGCTTTGTTTTCCGCCGCCATAATCGCCATTATCTCCCCCCGGAGAACCGCCTTTAGCGCTCCCCAGACTGTCGCCTGGGTCACCTCCCCCGTGTCGTTTCTGCTCAAGTACTCAGTGATACACTGGGACAATTGCTCCGTAACCTCTTTGCGGGTGAGTATGTTTTCTCTAAGGCGCCATCTGCCCCTGTGATGACGCGTGTGTGGGACCTTCAGTCGGAGGACTACTGCATCATGGTCTGACAGTGCCGCCGGGGTGACTTCCACATCCTCCACCATGGGGGTCAGATCAGTGGACCCGATAAAGTGGTCTATTCTGGTGTATGTGCGATGCACGTGTGAATAAAAAATGTACCCAGAAGCCGTGTGATGTTTCACGCGCCATTCATCAACCAACCCGCTATCAGCAAGCCATTGTTTCCCGGCCGTGGAGAGGGCCCCTGTGTCACCAAATCGCCGCCCGATCTATTCACCTCATTGTCCATGACCAGGTTCAGGTCTCCCCCTATCAGTATGTGTCTGGTGTCCCCGGTTAGTGCCTCGGAGAGCGCCCCTTTAAGAAAAGGCTTCTTGTTTGGAGTTAGGTGCGTAGAGTGAACCCACCGTGAATTCCATAGTGCCAATCTGCACTGTGTGGGCCAGTAGTCTGCCCTTGATTTCTGTCACTTTGTCCCCTATTCGCCCCTTAAAGTACTTTGCCACCAGGATGGCCACCCCTGCCTTTTTCTCAGTTGTGGAGGAGTAGTATTGGTGTGGGAAGGCCCTGGATTTCATACGATGCCAGTCTTTGGCCAGCAAATGAGTCTCTTGGAGAAGACATATATCCGCCCCTGAATGTACCAAGAAAGAGATGAGTGCCCTCCTTTTAACTGGGTTGTTGAGCCCCTTTACGTTAAGGGTGAGGATGTGGATGAGCCCCTCAGCCATTGGGTGATGAGAGCGCTACCTGCTGATGTCTTGACCTAGCACTGCCCCATATCTTCTTGTGTATTGCCTGAACAAATCGAACACACCGAGTCCCCCGTCTCCCTACCACCCACCCTCCCCCCTTGCCCCAACCCCAACTTTGAAACCCCAACTGGTGAACATTGTCCCAGGCCTCTCCGACAGCAGTCCAGGCCTGTGGTTTATTGTCTGGTAGTGGGAAAGCGTGTCCATGGCGAGCCTGAGGCCCCCCGTCCCGTCCCCCCCCCCCCCGGCAGTGCTACCGAGAGGCTAACATGCACTCCCTCTCATGTGTGCTCAAGGTCCGGCATTGGTGTCTTTGGAAACCTCCAATATAGCTGCTTCGTGTTCGTGCTCCACGGTCTCTGGATCCGTCCTGAACCCCTTCCTGGGTGAGCGTCTGCGTCTCACTTGTTGCCATTCGTCGCTCATCCATTGCGAGGAGCTCGGTTGGGAGGACCGTCGTCCTGATTCGTCATCCGGAGCGTCCTCTTCATATGGGATGCCCAGAACTTTGCACGTGTCCTTCAGTGATCTGAGCTGGTGGAGGGTCCCCTTTCACTTGAAAATTAGTCTAAACGGGTGGCCCCAGGAGAATGGGACCCCATTGTCTCTTAGGAAGGTAGTCGCCCCCTGAACGCCCGCCTCTTCTGCAGTGTAATCGCAGACAGGTCCTGGAAAAGCTCCGGCGTGTGATCTCGGAAGGTGATGGGCTTTTGTTGACGAGCCGCCTTCAAGATACGTTCCTTGAGGGGGTAGTCCGGCAGGAAAGCCAAAATGTCGGGCGGAGGGGCAGGTGATCGGCGCGCTGGGCCCACCCTGTGGGCTCTATCAATACGAATGTCAAAATCCTCGCCTTCTCCTACTATCTTGCAGAACAGATCCTGCAAGTACGCCGTAATGTCTCCCCCCTCCGCTTTGGGTGGCACATTGCGGACCCGTATGTTGTTGCGTTTGGAGCGGTTCTCCAGGTCCTCTGTGTGTGCCTGAAGGTCCATTTGCTGTTCATGGAGCCTGATGATTTCTTGCTGCAGGAGTTCCACCTCCCCACTCCTGGACTGCTCCGAGTTTTCGACTGCCGCTACCCTTTCCCCTATGTCATCTATGTCTCGCCGTAGTTCTTTATAGCCTCCTGCCATATCCTGCCTTAGGGTTTAAATATCCTCTCTCAGAGATGCGAACAGGCTTTCCATGAACAATTTTGTTGCAGGAGCTTCTTCTTCGTCCTTGTCTTTGTCTTGTGGTTGAGCCAGTGGCGCTGGCTTGTCGGGGCTCTTCTCCCCTTTTTGTGATCCTTTGGAGAGCATCTCATGGATGGTGCGCCCTCCCCTGCGGTTTGTGGAAGACATGTTTGGCTTTCCTCTGTTGTAGGGCAGCTCCGCCTTCTGCGATTGAGCAGTGGTCTGCGATTGAGCAGTGGAACCCCCGCGGGCGCCGGCCGCCCGTTGGAAACGTGGCTCTGGACCCTTCGGTTCTTGTCGTGCGTTCTGCAGCCGGGTCTTGCGTCTGAGTGCTGTGTCCCAGCCGTTTGGGTCCACTTGGGTCCGGCTACCGCCTCTCCGTCTTGCCCCCGCCTTGACTCTGTGATGGCCTCAGCCCCAGTGATGCGTTCTGTGTTGTCTCGGGAGACTGAGTGGGGGCTCTCTTGTCCGTCCGTGCCGCTTCACTCACGCGTAGTATCGCTGGCCTGCCGGCCTCCAACGCGCCACACTATGTCCCTGCACGTCTTTTGTGGGGGTATGTTCGGCCTCCCTCGGGCCCTTGCCGTCTTAGCGTTTGCCACCGGGGGCCCGGTGTGTGCCCCCCGAAGCTGGCTTCTCCTCACCCAGTCCACCTGGCCTTGTCGCCTTGTTTTCCCCTCCTTGTCTGCTGTCTGGCAGCGCTGGGTGGGCCGCTGCGGCCTACAATCTTGTCCCCGGTTCGTTATGCGGCCTAGGCCTCTTTCGCGCCTCACAGTCAGCTTCTCCCCCCGTGAGGGCCACGCCGCCACTTCGCCCACCGCCCGGGGCTTGGTGTGTGCCTCCTGCGTACAGTCGCCAAGCTTGTGGGCCTGCCGCTAATAGAGCCGCTGTGTTTCCCCCGCTCCCGCTTGGCAGTTTCAGTCTCCGACTGCCCGGGCCTCCGTCGCCTCCTGCCGCCTGCCTTTGTCTCATCATCTGGCCCTCCACCTCCAGGCCCCGCAGTGCGCTGCAATTGCCGGTCGGATCTTGTCCGCTCCAGGGGCTCGATGGCCCCCCCCGAGTTGCCTCCCACACTTGTTCCAGCTGCCCACGCCTCACCTCAGTTTCCCCGGAGTGGCGCTGGGCTGCACCGGTCGTCTCGATCCCAGCCTCTGGCGCCGCGGCTCGCTGGTTGGCGCCGTCGTCCGCTCCGCTGACCGCTGTGTTGGCTAATTCGACTCGCTAGCCATGGTCTCCGCTGAGCCCCTGCAGTCTGCCTGGGTCTGCTCTCCGGCACGGGCTCCGGATGATTGCGATGCGGGGTTTCCGCCTCACCGCCACACGGGCGGCCTCGCTTTTCCGTCTCCTCCGGCTGCTGGTGGTGACAGTCGGCGTCCGCCGGACCGTCTCTCTGCCCTCGACTAGTGCAATTCAGGTCAGGGTCGATGCCGGATCACCTCCCGCAGCTCAAAATCGCTGGTAGAGGTGGGAAAGTGCCGTGAAAATATCGCCTTGGGGGTTTGGGATGAGGAGCCTCCGCTGGTTGTGACTGCTCAGGTCGCCATCTTGGCCACGCCCCATTTTCTAAGGTTTTAAAGATTTTATTAATTTGCTTTAATGTTCATGTTGTCTTTGTTTTTTTAGATGTACTTGTATAACTTTTCTGTATGTTTCAATAATTAGATATTAAACATTACACATTACATCTGCATGCTGCACCACTTGTCGTTGTATTTGTCATTTATTTATTTAAAAAGTACATTAATCATCCCATTTAAAGATATTTTTGATTTTCCCGATGATTTCACGATCGCCACGGACGCACCGTGAATACTGCGTGTAAAATACATATATAGACGATCGTGGATATGTCAGGAAAACGCAAAGCAACCACAGACATTCAATATCCATCACCAAATTCAAAAATTATAACTGTATAATTCATTATAACCATCACATTAAGTGATCACTATCTAAATAAATCTATAAAACATTTATCAGTCTCTCAATATCTCTATTACAGTAAGGGGGTAATTAGGATGGCGGGCGGACATCCTATCGTGAAATGGGATTGCCCACCATAACGATGGGGGTCCCGTGGGCGCCATTAGGATGCACCCACCTCAGTGGCTGGCGCATCCTGCATTTGTGATATTGTGGCGGGCGGTGCACTCAGCACCGCCCGCCACAATGCCATGCCATGTGAACTTCCATGCACAACATGGCAGGCACCGCACGGTACCTGCCATGTTGTGTATGGAACTGCAGGGGGTACCATAGGTACCCCCCCATGTGCACCCCCAGAGTCCCTGGTGGCTCGCCAAAGGCAAAAAGCACTCCAAGGAATGTCTGGTGAATAAGGAGGCGGGCTGTTTGAGCCTCTGCGTCGTGTGGAAGCAACAAATCTCGACTGATCGTCTTCCCAGGATCCTGCTAATGAACTCGCTAAGTATTTGCCTGAGTTGATATTACGGCTCTTCGCGAGGTCCTGAAAGAATTAGAATCCCTAGGAACGTTTCTTGCAAAGAAACCTTTGTGATTTTATCTGAACGGAGTGAAGAAACTTTATTTATTGGGGATCTTCATTTATTGTCTTTATTGCTGTACCTAGCTGTGGCGTTTTGCGCTCTTCCCTTGTCCCACCCCCTATTGTTCATTTCCGCCCTGATAAAGGTGTAGCCCCAGCTGGGGCGACACACTGAAACGCGCGTTGGCGTTGTTCGTGAGGGGGCAGCTGGATTGTATCTACCCCTACCCCCTCCACTATGATGATTTGTTCCATTCTGTCACCTGACCATCTTGTGCCGTTTTTGTACAGTTTTTAATATTGTGTGTGCTGCGAATTGTGTGATTGAGGTATGGGTCTGCTTGATGAATCTTAGGAATATCTGAAGGTATGAATGTGATGTATGAAACAGGAGTGTGGGACTTGACGTATTGGAGTTTGTGCTATTGAATTCTGGTATAGCACAACTCTGAGTATTTATTTATTGCTGAAATGTTTGTTTAAAAACATTATTAAAATCATTATATATTTCGTAAAACCCTATGTGAGTGTTTATCTCTGCACTTGATCTGCTCCGGTGATAGTGTTTCTATCCAAGGACCCCGTTCTGGGGCCTAGTTTGAAGATTTGGGGCAGGTAGCCTTTTTGCCTTTGGTGTTTTTCATTTCCCCTGTATACCTGCTTCTATTTTGTCAGGGGTCCCTTTCTTAGTAGTCCCTGGGGATCGCCACGGAAAGACATACAGGAATTAATTGTGGGGGAAAGGCATGTTTCCGCCCCCATAGTAATATGGCTGGCGGTGTCTAACAGACACCGCCAGCACATTAAACTCTTTTCCGCCCGGTCAACTTGTGGGTGGTGGCGATCCACCCGAGATCCTAATGGGCCCCTAAGTATTAATGATTCACTAGGTTATGGGAGTGGGTACATAAGTCTCTGAGTGTGTCTGTAACTAAGTCTCTAAGTCTATGAGTAGGAATGTGAGTAGACTTGTGAGATGTTTAGTGGATCTGTGAGTGGGTACAAGAGTGTTTGGGAGGGGAACTGAGTGGGTGCATGAGTGTATGAGTGGGTATGTGAGTGGGTGTGCAAGTGCCTGAGTGGGTATGTCAGTGAGTACATGAGTGTGTGGCTGGATCTATGACTGGGTGCATAAGTTTCTAAGTGGGTCTGTGAGTGAGTGTATGAGTTTTAAAGTGGGTCTGTCAGTGGGTGCATAAGTCTGTGAGTAAGTGTGTGAATGGATGCATAAATGTTTGAGTGCGTTTGTGAGTGGCTGTAATAGTCTCTGAGTGTGTCTGTAACTGGGTGCATACATCTCTGAGTGAAAATGTGAGTATGTGTATCACTGTCTGAGTTGGTATATGACTAAGTGAGTGAATGTCTCTCTATGGATATATGAGTGGGTGCATGAGTCTCTGGGTGGGTATGTAAGTGGATGCAAGTGTCTGAGTGAATCTCTGACTGGGTATAAAAGTCTTTGAGTTGGTATATGAGTAGGCACATGAATTATTTACTAAGTCTTGTAGTGTAGAAGAGAAGAAGAGTTGGTGCCCATAGGTCCGGATTATACTTAATGATATCAATGGGCAAACCGTCAGGACCAGGCGCCTTGTTTCCAAGGCTCTCTTTTATAGCTATTTCTACTTTGTGGGCTTCAATCTGTAGACCGTGCAATTGTCCTGGGGTAGGAATTGTCAGCTCCTCAGACGGTGCTACATACATGTTTGAGAAGTGGGTCTCCCATACACTGCTAGTTATGTTACAGCTGATTGGTGTGGGCTTCTTACCCATTTCCCTTGTTTTCCTGACTGCGGGCCAAAAGGGCCCGCTGCCTCCCAGATTTGCGCTGGTAACCAGCGATTCCCACTGTTCAGAAAGTAGTGTAGCCTTTCTTTCTGCTATTTTTGTTTTATACTGTTTCCTGGCTATCTGAACAGTCGTTTTGCACCTAGGTTTGGTATTAAGTGCCCTTCTTAATTCCTTATTTGCTAGTGAGCAGGCCGAGTCAAACCACCTTGGTTCTTTACCTTCTTTAGGTAGCGGGACTGACAGGAGAATTTTTATGGTTGAGCACAGTTTTTCGAAGTCGGGAATTATCCTATGGTGATTGCCGTCCGTAGATAAGAAAGACTTAATCAGATGCGGGTATTTAATCTGTACGCTATCCAGAATTGCCCCACTGTCAACCCCCCTCCATTTTAGTTGCAATCCATCAGTCAAGGGTGTGATATCCCTTGCGCCATTTAGGTTCATGTAAACCGGACTGGGAGCAAGGTTCAAAGTTACTATAAGAGGGTTATGGTTGCCGAATGTTGTCACCATCACTGTCGACTTTACTATACAATCTATTAAATGAGGCGACATAAAAATATAATCAATGGTAGAACTGCTGTCCCTGCTTGTGAACGTGGGGGAGTGGGGGGCACTAGTACTAAGACCTGTTGTCATGGCGTCACCCAGGGTCAATGCAATTAGTATATTAGCTAATTCGGTACCCCTTTGTTCCGCCTGGTCTAGATGGGTCCTATCCTCAGTCCCATGATTCTTTGTTAACTTTGCATTAAAGTCGCCCCCAATTAAAATCCCTGACCCAACATCAGTTAGTGGGCTGAATTCCAGGTTATGTAAAACCTTTGACAATGCCTCAAAGTTCTTATTTGGTACACAATAAAAATCATTAATATAAAAATTGATTAAATAAACCCTGGTCTTTGACTTTAGCTTGTATTCAAGAATTTGAATGTTCGGATTCCCATTAGACAGGTCCCTGATTGAACCACCAGCCAAAATCTTGAACCCAATGAACAAACCGCCCACTGCTCGGCCAAGGCTAGGTTTGGGTGATGTTATACTGAAACAGTGGTAGCCCTCTATGTGTAGGTTCCCAACAGCCTACGTTTCCTGAAACATGACAATGTCTATGCCGTCAATTATCTTAGCCCATAGAGGGTCTAAAAGCATGGATTCCAGCCCGCCACGTTCCAGCTTAGAATTGATAACCCACAATGGCTACGATGTCTCGTGGACTTGCTCCCAGCACTCCTCGCTATATTCTCATCGTGTTCTGGTAGTGTGGGGGTTTTATGTTCATATGTGGCAAGAGGGGTAGCAGTGTGGTCGTATGTTAGTAAATCCCAGGTGGTATTGGCTGACATTACCGGTGGTCGTTCCTCATTAGTATTGCCAATTATTGGGCTGCCACCATTGGCAATCAAGTCATCAGCTGGTCTGATAGTGGGTTTCCATTACTTATGTCTGAGCTTCCGGTGTTACTACCATCCGTTTTATTCAGTCAGTCCTGCTCATCTAGGTTTGAAAAAGCATATTCAAAACAATTATGGGTTGGGATGTTAAATAATGGCCTGACTTCATTCAGCTGCATATATTGATTCTGGGTGAAAGCTGGATAAAACCTTTCCCTATGATCGTAATGGGGTATTGTTGGGAATTGAGGGTAGTACAGAGGGGATGCTGGCATTGGAGCCTGATGGCGCCAAACGGGACCATTCAGGTAATTAAAATCTTGGTTCTGGGGAAAAAGTGGGGACTTGATCCTAGCACTAAAGTGTAGATCCCAATGAGATGCGGCGAAATTGTTCGCCATGTTTGGCTTAGGGGAAATCAGGTGCCTGTAAAAGTAGCCTAGTGGGAGCAAGGTGGTATTAAATTCCCATGGTAAGGGTAGTGGAGCACTGGCCAATGTTTTTTCGGCCCAATGGGGGTTCTTAAAATTTATAGTTATACAGTTATACAGTCCCCCTCAAACTTTTTCCTCAGCCTATCCAGCCCACTCTCTGGGTGTGAATAATCTCCCTAGCCCTTTCCATAGGGAAGTTGCAATTAGCAATTAGCCAATGTAGAGTCTTGTTTTAATCATGAAATCTGTGCAATAATGTATAATGTAAATGAATTGTTGTTTTTAATTGTGGTACTTTTATGAATTTTATGAAATTCGAATAAAGGTCTTTTGAACTTGAACTTGACTGTTCCATTAGTGCTCGCAGGAGTTCAATGACAAATCAAAACCAAGACATGGGGAATTCCCAGGTTGCTGAAGGTTTGGTGTGTCGAAAGAACTCGTTGTGCTCTCTAGGAATCTAAGGAAGTAGCCTTGCCGTATTTGGGCTGCGTGGGCTATGGCTGAATATGGGTAAGATTCGCATGCCTTCATTAGGACATGATTTATCATAACCGCATAATGGCATGAATCAGGAATATTTAATTAGGGTCCTAGATACATTCACAACAGTCTATGAGTGGGTACAACAGTGTCTAAATGGGTGAGTGGGTGTAAGAGTGTCTGAGTTGGAATGTGAGTGGGTGTATGAGTCTTTAAGTGGGTATGTGAGAGGGCACATGAGTTTTTTAGTAGGTCTGTGAGTGGGTGTATGAGTCTCTGGGTGCACATATGAGTAGGTAGATACATTTCTCAGAGAGTCTCTTACTGGGTCCAAAAATGTCTGAGTGGGTATGTGAGTGGGTGTATGAGTGTCTAAGTTAGAATGTGACTGGTCATATGACTGTCTGAGTGGGTTTGTGAGAAGATATATTAGTTTGGGACTGGATCTATGAGTGAGTGCATACGTGTTTGAGTGGGTGTGTGAGTGGGTGTACGAGTCTTACACTGGGTCTCTGACTGGGTATATAACTCTCAGAGTAACTTTCTCAGTGGGTGCATGAGTGCCTCAGTGGGTCTCTGACTAGGAGAATAAGTCTTTAAGTGGGTATGTGAGTGGGTGCATGAGTTTCTTAGTGGGTATATGACTGATTACATTACTTTTTATCTATGGGTTAGCGAGTCAGTGTATGAGTCATTAAGTGGATATGTGAGTGGGCGCATACATCTCTCAGTGGGTCGGTGACTGGCTGCATGAGTCACTCAATAAGTCTTTAAGTCTCTGAGTGGGTATATGAATGGGTTCATGTGTGTTTGAGTGAGTTTCTGAGTTGGCGTATAAGTCTATGAGTGGGTATATGAGTGGGTGTATGAGTGTCTGATTTGATATGTGAGTAGGTACATGAGTCTATGACTGTGACCAGAGAGGGTATGTATACAGATAAAGAAGGTGCAAACGTTGTGACGTACATGCAACGGTGCACGGAGAGCCGTGCTTGCGGTCGTAGCATTGACGTGAATATCAAGCACAGTTAAAAAAATCTATTTTTGACGCATAACGTGTGCCACTAGCAACCCCAATTTCTCAAACAAGGGGTCAGAGTACCTCTACCCTGAACCCATATGTTAGCTTTCACAGAAATTTTCAACCCTGGGAAACATTTCCGATTGATTAAATGGTGGCAGCAATTTTCTGTTCAGGTTGCGTCCAGCCAATCACAGCATTCCTGTTTGCAGGTGCATTCACGAGTAATCACCAAATCGTCATGAAATATCCTTTGCCAGAGATATCACTATAATATTCAATTTAGATTTCCCAAGAACTGCTCAACAGATTTCCACCAAATATCAAAAAGCACAATCTGCGTAACAACATCTATCTTTCTGCCAAATTTGGTGTAATTCCATCCAGCTGAAGTCATTTTGACAGGTTCCTATGAGAATTACCATTGCAAGCGCACTTTTGTAACCCCATTTTTCTCTGCCTCCACTTCACAAATCCCCATGAAACTTTCCATGTGTAACAAGAGTCACAAGGACACTTTCTTTGAAAAATTTAGGGAAGATTTATCAAATGGCGCCAAAGATATAGACTATTGTTTTTTGTGGAATTACTGGAGTGCTGGTGATGCAGGATAGAGGCGATACCACAAACACATCGTTAAATACAAAGATTGTGATCTCACCATCTAGAAAAGGCCTGCACTTGAATCTTTGGAGAAATCTCTTTTATTGCAAAAGACAGCACTTGTAAAAACTGAAATGCGTTTTGGCTGTTGACAAAGGCTGTGTCCTATGTCAACAGTTTTCCTGAGCACCCAAAATTAAAAATTGTCTAGTAATAAAATTTATCCACAATACACTGTATTTGGTTTTTTCCATTGTATTGTGTTCAAGCAATTCTTCACATATAGGTATGTTCTTAAGCAACAGACCACTCTCACTGCACAAACACACTCAAAAGGAATGTCTTTTTAAGAACTTCTTCTTGTTTGACAACTGCAGGTACCACGCGATACGGGGGACCCAATGGGTGCCTGTTTCTCCCCCAGCTACGCATGTTTACCCATAGACTGGTGGGAGGAGTGGGTGCTCAGGGTAGAGTTCTCCAAAGCATGGGATGACAACATTATCGTCTGGCTGCGCTATATTGATTTTCTTTTTATCATTTAGAGGGAGTCAGAACAGAGTGCTAAAGACTTTATAGTGAACATCATTGTCAATAACCTGAACCTTTCAATGGGGAAGTTAGTACCAACATGATACGCTTCTTAAAGCTTGAGGTATTTGTCTCAGGTGCCAAGTAAGAGACCAAACTATACAGAAAGAGTACAGTGGTCAATTTGCTCCTACATTCATCCAGTTTTCATCCTAGACACCTAATTGTCAGCATTCCCTATCACATGTTATTATGGGCCATAAGAAAATTCAATCTACCCCAACACATAACATCTCGCCAAGCAGATACGGTGAACAGATTTCAGCTAAGGGGATATTCCATGAAAACAATCACATTTGCACTGGACAAGGTCAATAAGTTAACCTTGGAACATATTATGTTCAGCCAGCCTAGTAAACCTGAAAGGGATGGTCTGTTTAGGCTGATAATTGCGTACAGGATCCAGAAAAAAGAACGAACAAGGGTTGTTAGGAAAAACTGGCACCTAATTCCCTCCTATCCACCATTGGGGCATTAGTCCCAAAAAGCCACAAATTATTTATCAGAGAGATAGTTTGATGAGGGACAGTCTAGCCAGCACCAACCCAGAAATAAGCTGAACACCCAACTGGCGGACAGACAACAATGGGTTCCACAAATGTTCCAAGTGCAGAGCTTCTTCAATAGAAATTAACACAAAAGAATACCTTAATTATTTAAAAAACACACCTATTGCTCTCAAAGGTAATTTCAACTGTAAAAGTGATTATGCTGCATATGTCCTCAAGTGCAGCTGTAATTTAAGATATGTGGGAAGCACATTCACAAATTAATACTGCAAGACATGTGCACAATTAAAAACATCGATTTGACCTATCCTGTGACCAGGCATTCTGCTGAAACTCATCAAAGTGATGTCACACAAATGATGTATTTTGTCATCGGCACAGTTCCGTATAATAAACGAGAGGGAGACAGAGCTAAAGCATTTAGGAAACTGAAAAGCAAGCATATTTTATTCTTGATTTTAAATCCCCAAATGGTTTGAACATTGAAGAAGATTTACATAACTTTCTGTAATTGGGGTTTGACTTCCGTTTAGCCTACGCTCCCCTATGATACACATGTGTATTATATATTAGGGCTGCTAACAGTCACAACTGTATAAATGGTATGTGTAGTATTTGGTTATTTCGGTCTCACATTTATTTTGTGTTGCCTATAATTCCACCAGGTGGCACAGAATTAATTACTTATTACAATAATTATGTGTTGTACAACACACCAACACGAAGTTTTCACTGGATAAGCAGAATCAATATAATAATTGATGTGATAATGTCATTGAAATCATACAATGAATTTTTATTGGGGATTTATCTGTGCAATCCTAGCATGGTAGCATTCCAGTAGATTATTTATGTAAATTGCTATCTTTTTATATGTTCATGTTGTGGGGTATATAGTATTTTGTTTATGTGTGTGCCGCTTTAGATGTTATAATCCCTAACATTGGTGCAGGTGCCTTAGGGTGATCAAGGTTGCGGCTGTGGCTGAAATGCGTAATGGTGACTGTGTATGTCTAATAAAGCGTTTGAATCACTATCGTAAGTCTGTTTTAAATTCTGTTCAGGGAAGTGTATTACCACGAATTGTCTAATATATATATATTTTCACTGAAAAAACCATAGGTTTCCAGCAGGTTATCGTTAGGAATTAGCATTTATAAACCTTAGAAATTCACTGAAAAAAACATAGGTTTCCGGGGTGTTATAGTGAGCTGGACATTTCACTCATACAAAACCATTGAAATTACTCTGTTGTAGTTAGTTGTACTAACTGTAACTCTCGCACCCGCAATCCACTGGTGATGATGTCACATATTACATCATTCATGACATGGTCAGTGATATCACTGATGACATCACTGATGCCATCTCAAATGACATCACTGATGAGATCACTGATGACATCATCCAGTGAATGTGGTTTGGCTCGATATTTAAATAAGTATTATATATATAGCAATCTGCATTGAAGACTGAGTGGACGTATAAGTGTCTGGATGGAGGATTTAATAGCAGTGTGACTGACTGTCTAAGTGACTAATTTAAAGTGTCTCACTAAATATATGGGATAGTGATTAAACTGTGTGCATTTCTGTATCACTCTATCTCTTGTTGTGTAAACTACTACATAAGTTGGTTACTAGCTATGTGAAAGTCTATATTAGTTATTAAATACTTAAGTGAGTATTTGTATGGGATAGTGAATGTGTGTGTGATTGGGTGGGAGGTGTGTGACTGTCCAAAGATGTGTAAATAGTTGATTTAGTAGGTATATGAGGTTAAGACTGTATGTGGAAACAGTTGTTTGGGTGAGTGAATCTTTTTATGGGTGTGGTGATGAGTAAATATATTTCTCAATGATACATGTCCAACAAAGTAGAAATATAAGGGGGCGCTAGGTGGCGCACTAGTGAATGGACGCCTTTCTGTGAGGCTCCCACATCCTGGCAAACTTAATCCCTAATTTCTCCTAATTTCGGCGACCTACCGGACTGAAACTTTTCCCATCTGTGCAGGGGGTCCCCTGGAAGCTTCGGTTCGAGTTTGGGACCGACAGCTTGCCGTGTTCGGCCGGGAGAGGCGATCCCGTCCCCAGCGACCCTGACCAGTGGAGGCGGCTGCGCAGCCGGGCGGCTCGCCTGCCAACGCAAGACTGGGGACTCTGCGGAGAAGGCTAGGCCCCGAGTGGCGCGAAAACGCCGTCGGAAACCAAAGCGGCGGCGGCAGAAGACGAACTCGGTGACCCCTGCTGGTAGCGGAGATCTGCACCGTGAGAGGGTGTCTGTCTGGCCCTGCTGAGCCTTTTCCCGCTAGCGCATTTCTAACCTGCAGCCCCCAGGAACCCTGCAACACCATGCTTCTTGCCGAGCGCTGCCGGCGCCCCGCCGGTACACAGCAAATATGGCGGCTGCATCCGGAGCGAAGGTAACTCTGTGAACGGAGGGACTTTAGACTTGCTTACTTGCCTTGCACTCAAAGTGCTGAGGGGCGGTGGAGATACGCTAGGATGCGCGCTGGACCGGAACGCTGGCGGGGGCTGTTGCTGGCTGTGAGGGTCGCACTGAAACTTGGCGCTCAGGTCCCCGGCAAGTGACCAGCTTCATTGCAGTAAGGCGCCTCCCCTACCCTTGTTGATGGCATTGATCTTCAAAGTCTGGGGAGAGGATCACCCATAGTGGGATATATACCATCCTACGACTGACGCAGAAGTTCTTGGAAGGGCTACATTACCGCTACCCTTTGAGGATACCACCACGAAATTGGCCCGGATTTGCACAAATTACCTGCGGTCTCCATGACTAGGGTGCTACACTGACGATTGGCTGCTGCCCAGACAAGAATACGCACGCACACCCGTTTGTGGCCTGCCTGGTTAAGGTGTCTGTGACTTTAAATGTGTGGCTGCTTTTGAACGACCCGCTTGAGACCTGGAAGCCCTGCAGCTTCAGTGGGACGACTGTTGCATGGTGCACATTGAGCCTGATGAGCTGTAAGACCGCTGGGGTGTTGACAGGTCTAGACCAGTAAAACTGCCTGCGGCCCCAAAAATCGACAGAAACCTGTTCTGGCCACATGTGCGCAATCTGTGAGGTTTCCTATCCCAGGCGGCGAGTGGTTTCCCCGGGATACGGCGACCGAACTGGCCCGCACCCCTGACACTGCGGAGAGATCCTAGCTGCTCGGCCCATTGCGTATAGTGGTACACCGTCCTGACTGGTGCCAAGATGGGGAGGCCAGACGCACGCCAGCCAAAACTCACTTTCGATGCCACCAAAAGAACCACTCGTACTAGCCCGGAACAGCAGAAACAGACTGAGGCCAGTGGCTCTGGTGATGGCCAACCGACTACCTCCACAGATGTCCAGGAAATCCTCCGTGAAATGTGCCAAGGATTTGCGACCATAGCGGACAAGGTGGACAGGATGTCCTCTCGTATGGATGCTGTTGTCCATAAATTGGATGTGCATGAGGGGAGGCTAAAGGAAGCGGAGCAGCGGGTCTCGGACATCGAAGACACCTCGACACAGCACACGACGCGGCTTACACGAATGGATGATCTCCTCCGCACTATAGCAGCCAAGAACGAGGATTTGGAGGTGAGAAGCCGGCGCAATAATATACGCCTAGTGGGTATACCAGAATCCACCAATGTGGGGAAAATGGAGGACTATGTGGAAAAACTCCTGCTGGCGGCGGTGGGCCCGGAAGCGTTCTCACCCCATTTCATAGTGGAGAGGGCGCATAGATCCCTTGGCCCTGTGCCCAAACCGGGCATGAAGCCGAGACCTATCATCGCCCGCTTGCTGAACTATCGGGATAGGGATGCTGCCTTGCGTGCGGCTCGGACCTCCAAAACACTCTCCTTTGATGGCAACAATTTCACGATATACCCAGACTTCACGCCTATGGTGCAGGAGGAACGCCGTAAGTTCTTGGATGTCAAGGCTAAACTTCGCAACCTCCAGGTGGATTATGCTCTGCTCTACCCGGCTCGACTATGAGTCACATTTCAAGGGCGTCAGAGGTTCTTCACGAAACCACAACAAGTAGAGGACTTTATCAAGCACCACAGACGTACGGCACATCAGCAGGGGGAAGGAGAGGGTGAGCCTGGCCGGAGACGAGACCATGTGGAGGAAGATGAACAGTGACCTCGCAATTTCTTCTTCTTTCTGAGACTTTCTTGTAATGATCGGACTCCTGTGCGTGAGTACTGACTTATAGGCCACTCTGTGGCACTGTATGTGTTTGCTGATATTTTCTCCTCCTTAAGTTGAGATGGGACTGGGAGATGGCCCGGGGGAAGCTGAATTGAGATACTGCTCGCCGGGTACCCCCTCCTCTCTCCCACTGGCTGGTTGGATCATGCCTGTGGGAGCTAGTGGAGCAAAGGGGGAAATGTGTTGCCACCTGGAATGCTACCTAGAGGGTATTCCCCATACAGTTGTTGTTGGTATAGGGTATGTTCTCACCCTTGGCTGTTGAGGGGGTTGGGGTGGGTTGGGAGGGAAGATGAAACTGGCAAGTTGGGGATGCTTCAGTGGGAGGTTGGGAGGGGGGGTGTATGGCTGTTGGGGTATGTGTTGTTGTGCCTAGAGGCAGTTTTGCGGGAGATATTCATGGCATGGACGCAGATGTTGAGGCTAGTGTGACTGTATGCGTTACTGGGTGGGAGTTGCACCTGTTCCGGACAGCGGAGAGACTTGTACTTGGTACGATACGAGTGGGGGCTGGCGAACTGGCCATGATTTCTTTTCAGGAATACGATGGTGGGCATGGGTGATGATGCCTTGAATAATGTCTCATTATTGTCCTGGAATGTGCGAGGCCTTAATGACCCCAGAAAATGCAGAAATGTACTTTCATATTTGGATAGGCATCATGTGAAGATAGCGTTGCTTCAGGAAACCCATCTGAACCCGCGGAGCGACCCTAAATTTGCATGTAGATGGGCACTTGTGAGGGAGTTTTCCTCATATCCCACTTACTCGAGAGGTACGGTCATCCTGATCAATAAAGCACTGCCATTCCAAAAGTTGGGAGCGAGGGTGGACATTGAGGGGAGGTATGTGATCCTTTGGGGCAGACTGGGCACTGATGTGATCATAATTGTAAATTGTTATGCGCCCAATATTGACACACCCGGTTTCTTCCTAGCATTGTGGGGTCATGTATTGGAGATCGAAGCCACACACATTATCTGGGGGGGGGACTTCAACCTGTCACTGATTCCTGGGGCAGATAGGTCAGATGGGAGTGGACAGTACAACACGAAAGCTCGAGACACACTGCACGGTATACTGACTGAGGCAGGGCTAATAGATAGCTGGAGGCACACGCACCCTGTGTCTAGAGAAGGCACGCATTTCACGACACACGCACGCTCATGGGCGAGGATTGACTACTGCTTTATCTCGCGAGGCCTGGCTGGGGGTGTCATTCAGGTGAAACATCTACCTCGTACCTACTCTGACCACTGCCCTGTTTTGGCTGTATTAGAGATGCCTGGATATGCCAGAGTGCGGCCGCCGTGGCGGCTTTTCCCCTCTGCCCTGCTTGACCCTATCTTTAAACATGAACTTGGTGAGAAGATAGAAGCTTTCTTCCCTAGAAATAAGGGGTCAGTCGATAAGGTGGAGACAATTTGGGAAGCCTTTAAGGTGACTGTAAGGGGCGTCATGATTGCTAAGAGTTGCGGCATACTGAGGGACATACAGCCTGATTCATCAAGCATAATTGCCCTCGCAAAGGGCCATATTCTGAGAATCTGGCCCTTTGCAAGTGCAATTTTTGCTTTTGGGATTCATCATCCCAAAAGCAAAAGTCTCTATTTAAGAAATCGCATTTTTGCGAGGAATTGGATTTAAGGAATCTCTAATAGAGATTCCTTAAATCCAATTCATCAACCAATTAGAAAATGCAAAATCTCAATATTTGGTCGCAATTTACCACCAAGTCTGACTTGGTGGTAAATTGCGAAAAAAGAGTAAAAAGCACTTTAGTGCATTTTTTTCTTTTGCATGTTACACACACACATGTCCTTTGGACATGTGTGTGCGCGACACCTGTTCAAATGTGCATTTAAGGGGTGCTACAGGGGGTCCTTTGGACACCCCTGGCACCCTTCAAATCGCTATCTTATTTGCGATTAGCAAATTGCTAATCGCAAATAAGGAATACTCCCCATTCATTCCTATGGGCCTTTTGGCCCATAGGAATGAATGGGGAGTTTTTTCCTTATTTGCGATTAGCAATTTGCTAATTGCAAATAAGGAATTTGTAGGAATCGCATTTTATTTTGCGATTCCTACATGAATACCGTTTTGCAAGTCTCTAATAGCGATTCCTTATGATTCTCTATTAGAGATTTGCAAAACGGTACCTTGATGAATCAGGCTGATAGTGCGCACGTTGACTAAACTTGAATTGGAACTTAAAGCTCTAGAGGCGGAGATGGTCAGAAACCCTTGCCCTGGCCTGGCGGAGGAATTTAGATCCAAGCTCTCGTCCTTTGAGGAGGAGGCTGCCAGGGAGGTGAAGTTCCGAGGCAAGTACTGGACGGCTAGGCGATATTGTGAGGGGGACCAGCCGGGAAAGGTGCTCGCAGCGCTCACGAGGCATCGGCGCTATGCTTCCCACATATTGAAAATAGCTGATGGTGAGGGTGGGACCTACCAGGACACTAAAAGGATTCAGGACACCTTCCTGCAGCACTACAAATGGTTATATTCAACGCAGCAAGAGGGTGACGTGGAGTTCGGAAACTTCCTGGATGACATAGCGCTGTGTTGGCTAAGCGACAGGGCATTCCTGGGGTGTCCTTTCGAACTAGATGAGATTAGGGAAGCTATCATGTCCCTTAGCAATGGCAAAGCTGCAGGGCTGGACGGCCTTCCAGCCGAATTCTACAAGTGTTACATCGACATCATGGCACCGGTGCTAAAGGAAGTCTTTGAAGAGTCGCTAGAGGTGGGGATACTGCCAGGCTCAATGAGGGAAGTAGCGATCACCTCGCTTCTGAAACCGGGGAAGAACCCATTGGATACGGATGCCTATAGACCCCTTTCGCTGCTGAACTGCGACGCGAAAATACTTGCTAAAGTGTTGGCGACTAGGCTGTCCCTACTCATGACTACCTTGGTGCTACCAGACCAGTCTGGCTTTGTGCCGGGGCGAGCCACATCGCATAACCTTCGCACGCTGTTCTCCCTTATACCCACCATTGCACCTGAGCTGCCTGTCGCTGCTGTGTTTTTGGACGCGACCAAAGCGTTCGATTCAGTGGAGTGGGGCTATCTCATGGCTATATTGGTTAGAATGGGATTCCCTCGAATATTCATCTCATGGGTGAAACTGCTCTACACTTCCCCAGTCGCCAGAGTCATCATAAATGGTGTGCTTTCTACACAAATGCCGATCACAAGAGGGACCAGGCAGGGCTGCCCTCTGTCGCCCCTGCTTTTCGCATTGGCAATTGAGCCATTGGCATGCAGGGTCCGGCAACTACATAAGGCCAGCGCCTTTAACTGTAACCAAAGGCAGATAGGAATTTCCCTGTATGCGGATGACGTTACACTGTATGTGCGGCACCCACAGCAAAACCTTAACCCACTTCTAAGAGAATTTATAGTATTTGGTGGCATTTCCGGAGTGCACATTAATTGGAAGAAGTCGCAATTCTTTCCCCTCACGGACTCGGTAGACCAATTCCCATTGGACTACCCCCTAGAGTGGTGTAGTTCGGAACTTAGATACCTGGGCATTGAGATATCGCTCAATAAGGAGGACACTATCCGGCTGAACTACGGAGTGGCTCTTTCACAATTGGCAGACAATGTGACTCGCTGGTTGGCCCTCCCGCTTTCGATGGCAGGTAGAGCCTCCCTGATCAAGATGGTCATCCTTCCACGTTTCCTGTACCTTTTCCAGAACATTCCCTACTACCCGGGGGCCTATTTCTTTAAGAGACTACGAACTGAGCTACTTTGCCTCTTTTGGGGAGGTAAACAACCGCGACTTAGTTGGGCTGTTTTGACACAGCCGTACGGCAAGGGCGGATTCGATCTCAGTGCCCAGGCGCAGTACTCCTATCACTGGGTCAGACCCGCTCCCTTTATGCCGCAGATTGCTGCCGAAGATTGGATAGCGCATCCGCTTCCGCTCAAAGGCATGCTTATGGGAGTGGTTAGTGATGTTGAGACGCCTGCCACCACAGTTACCTGCACTATCGACTCCTGGAGGAGAGTGTCTAAACTTCTTGGAGCTCCCATGCTTTATTCACCTGCAATGCCCCTTGCGTACCACCCGAGGCTATCACTGTTACTGGAAAATGGGTTTCAGTCCATGTGTAAGCGTGTCCACCTTAGTACATGGGGTGATTTGTTCCAGGACGGGATATTCCGTACCAAAGATCAGATATTTCAGACTGGTCCCCCGACACCGATGGAGGTGTTTTACTATATTAGACTTCGTCAGGGTATGCGTGACATACTCCCCAGCTTCCCAGATGAACCGGGGACAGTTTTGCCTTTGCATGTGTTGTTGGTGTCGGATGGGAGACACTTGGTGTCAAAACTGTATACTAACATCCGCGCGCAGCGTCCGTTGGCTGTGTCCAAGGCGCGGGATGACTGGAGTTCTGAACTAGATACCGAACTCACTGACGAGCAGTGGACGTATTGCTGCTCGGTCACGGCTAACATTTCGCCCAGCTGTCGATTGAAAATCATTCACTACAAGTTTATACAGAGATATTATTACACGCCAGTTCGGAAGCTGCGATTTCACCTCTCAGAAGACGATAGGTGCGCGCGGTGTCGCATGGAAGGCGCGGGCTTCCTTCATTTGGCCTGGGAGTGTGGAGCGATACAGGAATATTGGGCGCAGGTACATGCTGCGCTCCAAGTCATGATTGCAGGCCCTATCCCACTGGACCCGGTGATGATGTTGTTGGGGTATACCAAAAACATACCCAAGTCGGACCGACGGTTTGTGGATCTTGCACTGCTCCTCGCTAAAAGGAGGATAGCTTGCAGGTGGGGGAGAGGCAGGGCACCGAAGTTTAAAGAATGGCTGGACGACCTCACATACTGCCAAGACCAACATGGCATCTATGCAGACTTGCTGCTCGTCCGCTGTAGGCCCAGAGATTTCTGGTCCCCTTTGCCGCTCTACTTGTTGTCCCAGGCGACTCACAGTGATACGTCTGGGGATGAGGGTCCGCTAGCTGGTCCCTAACCGAATGGATGTTGTCTGATACATGTACACTACTGCACATCGTCTAATTGGTGGTAACAGAGTTCCCCTGCTAGGGCGGGGGCGGGATGCTTACAGCCAACATGGGGTTGAGGGCTTTGGGACACTTGCGGGTCGTGTACTGCCATATACAGAGCACACATTGTTGGTCCCTATAATATCCTACAACAGCAGACTAGTAGGGGTTATACATACGCAATGGGTCCCGCGACTGGACACAGTTAGGGGTGGCCTTTGAATGGTTGGGCTCTGGGTTCCGCCTTTTGACAGTCATCGCCCATAGTACCTACACACTGAACGCTCACTCGGATGGGGCGAGAGTCCGCCCGAGATGCCACACACACGACACACTAGTATACACAGGGACATTGACGAACGCTTGGCATGGATTGAGACAGCCGTGCACCGTGGGTAGGGTGACACCTCCCCTTAATGAAATGCACTACTCGTTTCTGCGAGGATACAGTCAGCTCCCTACTTCTTACAACCCTGAGTATATAAGGGGTGTGCCCTGACACTGATGCCCTCACACTGCTGACTACTAGGGGACGTGTTGAGGTTCAGCCGGGATGTGATAAACCAGCCCACGTGAAATGTATGATTTTCAATTGTCTGTACCATAGATATCATGCTATATTGGATTGTTGATGCTGTTAATGTCATGTATCTCTGTTGACCGCAACAAATAAAGGTTTAAAAAAAAAAAGTAGAAATATAAAAGGCATTGTATGTGACAGTTGCTGTATATAAATAGGTATTCATAAGACTCAGTGATTGTATGAGTGACTGTATCGAAAACTGTATACTTGTAATAGTGATTTTATAACACACTAAGTATGAGTTAATATCTATATGAATAAGTAAAGTGGTGTTTGTATAAATATGTAGCTTAGTAAATATAAGTATGATCAATTGTTTGTATAAGTGAGTAGGATGACTGCATAAGTAAATGGGATGTGTGCTGGTGTGTAATGTCGATGTAGTATAAGTATATTTAATAGTGTTCTATTGATCTTTGTTAGCATGTATGAGTGAATATATAGGTAAGTGTTTAGATGTGTGTGTAGATGTAGGAATCACTGAGTGGGTTTTTAGAAACTTGAATTGGTGTGTCAATGGTTTTAAATGTGGTACTCCATATTTTATAATGAGTGCTGAAAGGTTACACTAGTGTATGATGAGATGTATCAGATTGTCACATGGATGATGTCATCAGTGATGTCATTTGAGATGGCATCAGTGATGTCATCAGTGATGTCACTGACCATGTCATGAATGATGTAATATGTGACATTATCACCAGTGGACTGGGGGCGCGAGTTAGTACAACTAATTATAACAGAGTAATTTTAATGGTTTTGTATGCGTGAAATGTCAAGTTAACTATAACACCCCTAAAACCTATGTTTTTTCAGTGAATTTCTAAGGTTTTGATCTTTTTTTTATTTGATATTGTTTAAAATATACTTACATTTTTTTTATTATTTTTTTTTGGAGTCACGCACCCAAATCCTACCCTGCTTGTTCACCGCGCGTCACATGTCTGCCATTTAAGGGTTGCTGTATAGGATCCGCGTAGGGTACGCGACGAATACAAATTTTTAAACGCGGACTATATGCGACTTGTACGAGACTTCTGGCGCATAAGCGAGATGTACGTATTACGCAACGTAACGGACGCGCGATTGCGTGTGACGTCGTACGCATATCGGACGTGGTGGGTGCCCGTCTCCAGGGAAATTTTTTAATGTACAAAATACTTATATATATGTTATATATATATTAAGACAAGACATTATCTGAGCTAATTATAAAAATAATATTCTTTAACTTTCAAAAAAGTTACATTAATTTAAATGCAATTTTGCGAAGTCGCTCTGGGTGCGATGTGGGTGCGAGCTGCGTGCGCACACCCTATGCTGACCCCACGTGACCAGAAAAAAAATAGATTTGATTGATTCATTACACTTCCTATTGTAAGTATTGAAGGACCCCACCCATTTCAATCACTTGTGTTAGATCTTCCCTGGGAGAAGACCTCAGCTACCAAGAACTGTTGTTTTTGTTGATTACAGGCCTGTTTCATCTTAACATTACAAAAAGGGCTTCAAATTTCCTTTCTTCTGATTCAGAGCAGTCTAATGAAGAGGGTTTTGTTCCTGAACCACCACGCCCCAGAAATTTGAATCAATTGTCTGGAGATTGTTTACATTCCCAGAAGGATTGAAGAAAACAAATGCAACAAAGGTAACCTGCAAAATTTGCAAGACAGTTCGATCAAGAGGAGACCCCAACAAAAAAATTATTGTGGAACTGCCAGCATATTTAAACATCTGCACAGTATGCATCCTGTCAATCTGGCAAGAGAGGAGTGAAGGAGACTGCAACAGACTGGATCACCATCACCTCAAGTTGCAATCACTTCTCGGGCATCCACTTCAACATCTACTTTGGACATCCGACCCCAACTGGAAAATGCCGCCATAAGTGCGCTGGGGATGCTCAGACGTGGGTCCCAGGCACTCCACACCACTGGAGTCAAGCTAGCCGGGCTGATGAGAGGTGTTACCTCGAAACCGGTCCGGTCCTCGGATGCTTGATTCCGTTCTGGGATGAACATGGCTTTTGTAGTTCGGACTGGACTGTTCCCATGGGGCACAGGGTCAGAGCTGATTTGCATATCGCCATTGTCTAACCCAGGGTGGTGTGGAGTACAAAAAAACGATGGATTTGGGCCCAGATCTTTGGACTGGGGTGAATGTGTGACATTGATCCACATTCTGTCCATCACCTGTTTTGTTTGCAATTGCCGCCATAAGTGCGCTGGGGATGCTCAGACGTGGGTCCCAGGCACTCCACACCACTGGAGTCAAGCTAGCCGGGCTGATGAGAGGTGTTACCTCGAAACCGGTCCTGTCCTCGGATGCTTGATTCCTTTCTGGGAAGGACATGGCTTTTGTAGTTCGGACTGGACTGTTCCCATGGGCACAGGGTCAGAGCTGATTTGTATATCGCCATTGTATAACCCAGGGTGGTGTGGAATGCAAAAAAACGATGGATTTGGGCCCAGATCTTTGGACTGGGGTGAATGTGTGACATTGATCCACATTTTGTCCATCACCTGTTTTGTTTGCAATTGCCGCCATAAGTGCGCTGGGGATGCTCAGACATGGGTCCCAGGCACTCCACACCACTGGAGTCAAGCTAGCCGGGCTGATGAGAGGTGTTACCTCGAAACCGGTCCGGTCCTCGGATGCTTGATTCCGTTCTGGGAAGGACATGGCTTTTGTAGTTCGGACTGGACTGTTCCCATGGGGCACAGGGTCAAAGCTAATTTGCATATCGCCATTGTCTAACCCAGGGTGGTGTGGAGTGCAAAAAAATCGATGGATTTGGGCCTAGATCTTTGGACTGGGGTGAATGTGTGACATTGATCCACATTCTGTCCATCACCTGTTTTGTTTGCAATTGCCGCCATAAGTGCGCTGGGGATGCTCAGACGTGGGTCCCAGGCACTCCACACCACTGGAGTCAAGCTAGCCGGGCTGATGAGAGGTGTTACCTCGAAACCGGTCCTGTCCTCGGATGCTTGATTCCTTTCTGGGAAGGACATGGCTTTTGTAGTTCGGACTGGACTGTTCCCATGGGCACAGGGTCAGAGCTGATTTGTATATCGCCATTGTATAACCCAGGGTGGTGTGGAGTGCAAAAAAACGATGGATTTGGGCCCAGATCTTTGGACTGGGGTGAATGTGTGACATTGATCCACATTCTGTCCATCACCTGTTTTGTTTGCAATTGCCGCCATAAGTGCGCTGGGGATGCTCAGACATGGGTCCCAGGCACTCCACACCACTGGAGTCAAGCTAGCCGGGCTGATGAGAGGTGTTACCTCGAAACCGGTCCGGTCCTCGGATGCTTGATTCCGTTCTGGGAAGGACATGGCTTTTGTAGTTCGGACTGGACTGTTCCCATGGGGCACAGGGTCAAAGCTGATTTGCATATCGCCATTGTCTAACCCAGGGTGGTGTGGAGTGCAAAAAAACGATGGATTTGGGCCCAGATCTTTGGACTGGGGTGAATGTGTGACATTGATCCACATTCTGTCCATCACCTGTTTTGTTTGCAATTGCCGCCATAAGTGCGCTGGGGATGCTCAGACGTGGGTCCCAGGCACTCCACACCACTGGAGTCAAGCTAGCCGGGCTGATGAGAGGTGTTACCTCGAAACCGGTCTGGTAGTCGGATGCTTGATTCCGTTCTGGGAAGGACATGACTTTTGTAGTTCGGACTGGACTGTTCCCATGGGGCACAGGGTCAGAGCTGATTTGCATATCGCCATTGTCTAACCCAGGGTGGTGTGGAGTGCAAAAAACAATGGATTTGGGCCCAGATCTTTGGACTGGGGTGAATGTGTGACATTGATCCACATTCTGTCCATCACCTGTTTTGTTTGCAATTGCCGCCATAAGAGCCCTGGGGATGCTCAGACGTGGGTCCCAGGCACTCCACACCACTGGAGTCAAGCTAGCCGGGCTGATGAGAGGTGTTACCTCGAAACCGGTCTGGTAGTCGGATGCTTGATTCCGTTCTGGGAAGGACATGACTTTTGTAGTTCGGACTGGACTGTTCCCATGGGGCACAGGGTCAGAGCTGATTTGCATATCGCCATTGTCTAACCCAGGGTGGTGTGGAGTGCAAAAAACAATGGATTTGGGCCCAGATCTTTGGACTGGGGTGAATGTGTGACATTGATCCACATTCTGTCCATCACCTGTTTTGTTTGCAATTGCCGCCATAAGAGCCCTGGGGATGCTCAGACGTGGGTCCCAGGCACTCCACACCACTGGAGTCAAGCTAGCCGGGCTGATGAGAGGTGTTACCTCGAAACCGGTCCGGTCCTCGGATGCTTGATTCCGTTCTGGAAAGGACATGGCTTTTGTAGTTCGGACTGGACTGTTCCCATGGGGCACAGGGTCAGAGCTGATTTGCATATCGCCATTGTCTAACCCAGGGTGGTGTGGAGTGCAAAAAAACGATGGATTTGGGCCCAGATCTTTGGACTGGGGTGAATGTGTGACATGGATCCACATTCTGTCCATCACCTGTTTTGTTTGCAATTGCCGCCATAAGTGCGCTGGGGATGCTCAGACGTGGGTCCCAGGCACTCCACACCACTGGAGTCAAGCTAGCCGGGCTGATGAGAGGTGTTACCTCGAAACCGGTCCGGTCCTCGGATGCTTGATTCCGTTCTGGGAAGGACATGGCTTTTGTAGTTCGGACTGGACTGTTCCCATGGGCACAGGGTCAGAGCTGATTTGTATATCGCCATTGTATAACCCAGGGTGGTGTGGAATGCAAAAAAACGATGGATTTGGGCCCAGATCTTTGGACTGGGGTGAATGTGTGACATTGATCCACATTTTGTCCATCACCTGTTTTGTTTGCAATTGCCGCCATAAGTGCGCTGGGGATGCTCAGACATGGGTCCCAGGCACTCCACACCACTGGAGTCAAGCTAGCCGGGCTGATGAGAGGTGTTACCTCGAAACCGGTCCGGTCCTCGGATGCTTGATTCCGTTCTGGGAAGGACATGGCTTTTGTAGTTCGGACTGGACTGTTCCCATGGGGCACAGGGTCAAAGCTAATTTGCATATCGCCATTGTCTAACCCAGGGTGGTGTGGAGTGCAAAAAAATCGATGGATTTGGGCCCTGATCTTTGGACTGGGGTGAATGTGTGACATTGATCCACATTCTGTCCATCACCTGTTTTGTTTGCAATTGCCGCCATAAGTGCGCTGGGGATGCTCAGACGTGGGTCCCAGGCACTCCACACCACTGGAGTCAAGCTAGCCGGGCTGATGAGAGGTGTTACCTCGAAACCGGTCCTGTCCTCGGATGCTTGATTCCTTTCTGGGAAGGACATGGCTTTTGTAGTTCGGACTGGACTGTTCCCATGGGCACAGGGTCAGAGCTGATTTGTATATCGCCATTGTATAACCCAGGGTGGTGTGGAGTGCAAAAAAACGATGGATTTGGGCCCAGATCTTTGGACTGGGGTGAATGTGTGACATTGATCCACATTCTGTCCATCACCTGTTTTGTTTGCAATTGCCGCCATAAGTGCGCTGGGGATGCTCAGACATGGGTCCCAGGCACTCCACACCACTGGAGTCAAGCTAGCCGGGCTGATGAGAGGTGTTACCTCGAAACCGGTCCGGTCCTCGGATGCTTGATTCCGTTCTGGGAAGGACATGGCTTTTGTAGTTCGGACTGGACTGTTCCCATGGGGCACAGGGTCAAAGCTGATTTGCATATCGCCATTGTCTAACCCAGGGTGGTGTGGAGTGCAAAAAAACGATGGATTTGGGCCCAGATCTTTGGACTGGGGTGAATGTGTGACATTGATCCACATTCTGTCCATCACCTGTTTTGTTTGCAATTGCCGCCATAAGTGCGCTGGGGATGCTCAGACGTGGGTCCCAGGCACTCCACACCACTGGAGTCAAGCTAGCCGGGCTGATGAGAGGTGTTACCTCGAAACCGGTCTGGTAGTCGGATGCTTGATTCCGTTCTGGGAAGGACATGACTTTTGTAGTTCGGACTGGACTGTTCCCATGGGGCACAGGGTCAGAGCTGATTTGCATATCGCCATTGTCTAACCCAGGGTGGTGTGGAGTGCAAAAAACAATGGATTTGGGCCCAGATCTTTGGACTGGGGTGAATGTGTGACATTGATCCACATTCTGTCCATCACCTGTTTTGTTTGCAATTGCCGCCATAAGAGCCCTGGGGATGCTCAGACGTGGGTCCCAGGCACTCCACACCACTGGAGTCAAGCTAGCCGGGCTGATGAGAGGTGTTACCTCGAAACCGGTCCGGTCCTCGGATGCTTGATTCCGTTCTGGAAAGGACATGGCTTTTGTAGTTCGGACTGGACTGTTCCCATGGGGCACAGGGTCAGAGCTGATTTGCATATCGCCATTGTCTAACCCAGGGTGGTGTGGAGTGCAAAAAAACGATGGATTTGGGCCCAGATCTTTGGACTGGGGTGAATGTGTGACATGGATCCACATTCTGTCCATCACCTGTTTTGTTTGCAATTGCCGCCATAAGTGCGCTGGGGATGCTCAGACGTGGGTCCCAGGCACTCCACACCACTGGAGTCAAGCTAGCCGGGCTGATGAGAGGTGTTACCTCGAAACCGGTCCGGTCCTCGGATGCTTGATTCCGTTCTGGGAAGGACATGGCTTTTGTAGTTCGGACTGGACTGTTCCCATGGGCACAGGGTCAGAGCTGATTTGTATATCGCCATTGTCTAACCCAGGGTGGTGTGGAATGCAAAAAAACGATGGATTTGGGCCCAGATCTTTGGACTGGGGTGAATGTGTGACATTGATCCACATTTTGTCCATCACCTGTTTTGTTTGCAATTGCCGCCATAAGTGCGCTGGGGATGCTCAGACATGGGTCCCAGGCACTCCACACCACTGGAGTCAAGCTAGCCGGGCTGATGAGAGGTGTTACCTCGAAACCGGTCCGGTCCTCGGATGCTTGATTCCGTTCTGGGAAGGACATGGCTTTTGTAGTTCGGACTGGACTGTTCCCATGGGGCACAGGGTCAAAGCTAATTTGCATATCGCCATTGTCTAACCCAGGGTGGTGTGGAGTGCAAAAAAATCGATGGATTTGGGCCCAGATCTTTGGACTGGGGTGAATGTGTGACATTGATCCACATTCTGTCCATCACCTGTTTTGTTTGCAATTGCCGCCATAAGTGCGCTGGGGATGCTCAGACGTGGGTCCCAGGCACTCCACACCACTGGAGTCAAGCTAGCCGGGCTGATGAGAGGTGTTACCTCGAAACCGGTCCTGTCCTCGGATGCTTGATTCCTTTCTGGGAAGGACATGGCTTTTGTAGTTCGGACTGGACTGTTCCCATGGGCACAGGGTCAGAGCTGATTTGTATATCGCCATTGTATAACCCAGGGTGGTGTGGAGTGCAAAAAAACGATGGATTTGGGCCCAGATCTTTGGACTGGGGTGAATGTGTGACATTGATCCACATTCTGTCCATCACCTGTTTTGTTTGCAATTGCCGCCATAAGTGCGCTGGGGATGCTCAGACATGGGTCCCAGGCACTCCACACCACTGGAGTCAAGCTAGCCGGGCTGATGAGAGGTGTTACCTCGAAACCGGTCCGGTCCTCGGATGCTTGATTCCGTTCTGGGAAGGACATGGCTTTTGTAGTTCGGACTGGACTGTTCCCATGGGGCACAGGGTCAAAGCTGATTTGCATATCGCCATTGTCTAACCCAGGGTGGTGTGGAGTGCAAAAAAACGATGGATTTGGGCCCAGATCTTTGGACTGGGGTGAATGTGTGACATTGATCCACATTCTGTCCATCACCTGTTTTGTTTGCAATTGCCGCCATAAGTGCGCTGGGGATGCTCAGACGTGGGTCCCAGGCACTCCACACCACTGGAGTCAAGCTAGCCGGGCTGATGAGAGGTGTTACCTCGAAACCGGTCTGGTAGTCGGATGCTTGATTCCGTTCTGGGAAGGACATGACTTTTGTAGTTCGGACTGGACTGTTCCCATGGGGCACAGGGTCAGAGCTGATTTGCATATCGCCATTGTCTAACCCAGGGTGGTGTGGAGTGCAAAAAACAATGGATTTGGGCCCAGATCTTTGGACTGGGGTGAATGTGTGACATTGATCCACATTCTGTCCATCACCTGTTTTGTTTGCAATTGCCGCCATAAGAGCCCTGGGGATGCTCAGACGTGGGTCCCAGGCACTCCACACCACTGGAGTCAAGCTAGCCGGGCTGATGAGAGGTGTTACCTCGAAACCGGTCCGGTCCTCGGATGCTTGATTCGGTTCTGGAAAGGACATGGCTTTTGTAGTTCGGACTGGACTGTTCCCATGGGGCACAGGGTCAGAGCTGATTTGCATATCGCCATTGTCTAACCCAGGGTGGTGTGGAGTGCAAAAAAACGATGGATTTGGGCCCAGATCTTTGGACTGGGGTGAATGTGTGACATGGATCCACATTCTGTCCATCACCTGTTTTGTTTGCAATTGCCGCCATAAGTGCGCTGGGGATGCTCAGACGTGGGTCCCAGGCACTCCACACCACTGGAGTCAAGCTAGCCGGGCTGATGAGAGGTGTTACCTCGAAACCGGTCCGGTCCTCGGATGCTTGATTCCGTTCTGGGAAGGACATGGCTTTTGTAGTTCGGACTGGACTGTTCCCATGGGGCACAGGGTCAGAGCTGATTTGCATATCGCCATTGTCTAACCCAGGGTGGTGTGGAGTGCAAAAAAACGATGGATTTGGGCCCAGATCTTTGGACTGGGGTGAATGTGTGACATTGATCCACATTCTGTCCATCACCTGTTTTGTTTGCAATTGCCGCCATAAGTGCTTTGGGGATGCTCAGACGTGGGTCCCAGGCACTCCACACCACTGGAGTCAAGCTAGCCGGGCTGATGAGAGGTGTTACCTCGAAACCGGTCTGGTAGTCGGATGCTTGATTCCGTTCTGGGAAGGACATGACTTTTGTAGTTCGGACTGGACTGTTCCCATGGGGCACAGGGTCAGAGCTGATTTGCATATCGCCATTGTCTAACCCAGGGTGGTGTGGAGTGCAAAAAACAATGGATTTGGGCCCAGATCTTTGGACTGGGGTGAATGTGTGACATTGATCCACATTCTGTCCATCACCTGTTTTGTTTGCAATTGCCGCCATAAGTGCGCTGGGGATGCTCAGACGTGGGTCCCAGGCACTCCACACCACTGGAGTCAAGCTAGCCGGGCTGATGAGAGGTGTTACCTCGAAACCGGTCCGGTCCTCGGATGCTTGATTCCGTTCTGGGAAGGACATGGCTTTTGTAGTTCGGACTGGACTGTTCCCATGGGGCACAGGGTCAGAGCTGATTTGCATATCGCCATTGTCTAACCCAGGGTGGTGTGGAGTACAAAAAAACCATGGATTTTGGCCCAGATCTTTGGACTGGGGTGAATGTGTGACATTGATCCACATTCTGTCCATCACCTGTTTTGTTTGCAATTGCCGCCATAAGTGCGTTGGGGATGCTCAGACGTGGGTCCCAGGCACTGCACACCACTGGAGTCAAGGTAGCCGGGCTGATGAGAGGTGTTACCTCGAAACCGGTCCGGTCCTCGGATGCTTGATTCCGTTCTGGGAAGGACATGGCTTTTGTAGTTTGGACTGGACTGTTCCCATGGGGCACAGGGTCAGAGCTGATTTGCATATCGCCATTGTCTAACCCAGGGTGGTGTGGAGTGCAAAAAAACGATGGATTTGGGCCCAGATCTTTGGACTCGGATGAATGTGTGACATTGATCCACATTCTGTCCATCACCTGTTTTGTTTGCAATTGCCGCCATAAGTGCGCTGGGGATGCTCAGACGTGGGTGCCAGGCACTCCACACCACTGGAGTCAAGCTAGCCGGGCTGATGAGAGGTGTTACCTCGAAACCGGTCCGGTCCTCGGATGCTTGATTCCGTTCTGGGAAGGACATGGCTTTTGTAGTTCGGACTGGACTGTTCCCATAGGGCACAGGGTCAGAGCTGATTTGCATATCACCATTGTCTAACCCAGGGTGGTGTGGAGTGCAAAAAAACAATGGATTTGGGCCCAGATCTTTGGACTGGGGTGAATGTGTGACATTGATCCACATTCTGTCCATCACCTGTTTTGTTTGCAATTGCCGCCATAAGTGCGCTGGGGATGCTCAGACGTGGGTCCCAGGCACTCCACACCACTGGAGTCAAGCTAGCCGGGCTGATGAGAGGTGTTACCTCGAAACCGGTCCTGTCCTCGGATGCTTGATTCCTTTCTGGGAAGGACATGGCTTTTGTAGTTCGGACTGGACTGTTCCCATGGGCACAGGGTCAGAGCTGATTTGTATATCGCCATTGTATAACCCAGGGTGGTGTGGAGTGCAAAAAAACGATGGATTTGGGCCCAGATCTTTGGACTGGGGTGAATGTGTGACATTGATCCACATTCTGTCCATCACCTGTTTTGTTTGCAATTGCCGCCATAAGTGCGCTGGGGATGCTCAGACATGGGTCCCAGGCACTCCACACCACTGGAGTCAAGCTAGCCGGGCTGATGAGAGGTGTTACCTCGAAACCGGTCCGGTCCTCGGATGCTTGATTCCATTCTGGGAAGGACATGGCTTTTGTAGTTCGGACTGGACTGTTCCCATGGGGCACAGGGTCAAAGCTGATTTGCATATCGCCATTGTCTAACCCAGGATGGTGTGGAGTGCAAAAAAACGATGGATTTGGGCCCAGATCTTTGGACTGGGGTGAACGTGTGACATTCATCCACATTCTGTCCATCACCTGTTTTGTTTGCAATTGCCGCCGTAAGTGCGCTGGGGATGCTCAGACGTGGGTCCCAGGCACTCCACACCACTGGAGTCAAGCTAGCCGGGCTGATGAGAGGTGTTACCTCGAAACCGGTCTGGTACTCGGATGCTTGATTCCGTTCTGGGAAGGACATGGCTTTTGTAGTTCGGACTGGACTGTTCCCATGGGGCACAGGGTCAGAGCTGATTTGCATATCGCCATTGTCTAACCCAGGGTGGTGTGGAGTGCAAAAAACGATGGATTTGGGCCCAGATCTTTGGACTGGGGTGAATGTGTGACATTGATCCACATTCTGTCCATCACCTGTTTTGTTTGCAATTGCCGCCATAAGTGCGCTGGGGATGCTCAGACGTGGGTCCCAGGCACTCCACACCACTGGAGTCAAGCTAGCCGGGCTGATGAGAGGAGCTACCTCGAAACCGGTCCGGTCCTCGGATGCTTGATTCCTTTCTGGGAAGGACATGGCTTTTGTAGTTCGGACTGGACTGTTCCCATGGGGCACAGGGCCAGAGCTGATTTGCATATCGCCATTGTCTAACCCAGGGTGGTGTGGAGTGCAAAAAACGATGGATTTGGGCCCAGATCTTTGGACTGTGGTGAATGTGTGACATTGATCCACATTCTGTCCATCACCTCTTTTGTTTGCAATTGCCGCCATAAGTGCGCTGGGGATGCTCAGACATGGGTCCCAGGCACTCCACACCACTGGAGTCAAGCTAGCCGGGCTGATGAGAGGTGTTACCTCGAAACCGGTCCGGTCCTCGGATGCTTGATTCCGTTCTGGGAAGGACATGGCTTTTGTAGTTCGGACTGGACTGTTCCCATGGGGCACAGGGTCAAAGCTGATTTGCATATCGCCATTGTCTAACCCAGGGTGGTGTGGAGTGCAAAAAAACGATGGATTTGGGCCCAGATCTTTGGACTGGGGTGAACGTGTGACATTGATCCACATTCTGTCCATCACCTGTTTTGTTTGCAATTGCCGCCGTAAGTGCGCTGGGGATGCTCAGACGTGGGTCCCAGGCACTCCACACCACTGGAGTCAAGCTAGCCGGGCTGATGAGAGGTGTTACCTCGAAACCGGTCCGGTCCTCGGATGCTTGATTCCATTCTGGGAAGGACATGGCTTTTGTAGTTCGGACTGGACTGTTCCCATGGGGCACAGGGTCAGAGCTGATTTGTATATCGCCATTGTATAACCCAGGGTGGTGTGGAGTGCAAAAAAACGATGGATTTGGGCCCAGATCTTTGGACTGGGGTGAATGTGTGACATTGATCCACATTCTGTCCATCACCTGTTTTGTTTGCAATTGCCGCCATAAGTGCGCTGGGGATGCTCAGACATGGGTCCCAGGCACTCCACACCACTGGAGTCAAGCTAGCCGGGCTGATGAGAGGTGTTACCTCGAAACCGGTCCGGTCCTCGGATGCTTGATTCCATTCTGGGAAGGACATGGCTTTTGTAGTTCGGACTGGACTGTTCCCATGGGGCACAGGGTCAAAGCTGATTTGCATATCGCCATTGTCTAACCCAGGATGGTGTGGAGTGCAAAAAAACGATGGATTTGGGCCCAGATCTTTGGACTGGGGTGAACGTGTGACATTCATCCACATTCTGTCCATCACCTGTTTTGTTTGCAATTGCCGCCGTAAGTGCGCTGGGGATGCTCAGACGTGGGTCCCAGGCACTCCACACCACTGGAGTCAAGCTAGCCGGGCTGATGAGAGGTGTTACCTCGAAACCGGTCTGGTACTCGGATGCTTGATTCCGTTCTGGGAAGGACATGGCTTTTGTAGTTCGGACTGGACTGTTCCCATGGGGCACAGGGTCAGAGCTGATTTGCATATCGCCATTGTCTAACCCAGGGTGGTGTGGAGTGCAAAAAACGATGGATTTGGGCCCAGATCTTTGGACTGGGGTGAATGTGTGACATTGATCCACATTCTGTCCATCACCTGTTTTGTTTGCAATTGCCGCCATAAGTGCGCTGGGGATGCTCAGACGTGGGTCCCAGGCACTCCACACCACTGGAGTCAAGCTAGCCGGGCTGATGAGAGGAGCTACCTCGAAACCGGTCCGGTCCTCGGATGCTTGATTCCTTTCTGGGAAGGACATGGCTTTTGTAGTTCGGACTGGACTGTTCCCATGGGGCACAGGGCCAGAGCTGATTTGCATATCGCCATTGTCTAACCCAGGGTGGTGTGGAGTGCAAAAAACGATGGATTTGGGCCCAGATCTTTGGACTGTGGTGAATGTGTGACATTGATCCACATTCTGTCCATCACCTCTTTTGTTTGCAATTGCCGCCATAAGTGCGCTGGGGATGCTCAGACATGGGTCCCAGGCACTCCACACCACTGGAGTCAAGCTAGCCGGGCTGATGAGAGGTGTTACCTCGAAACCGGTCCGGTCCTCGGATGCTTGATTCCGTTCTGGGAAGGACATGGCTTTTGTAGTTCGGACTGGACTGTTCCCATGGGGCACAGGGTCAAAGCTGATTTGCATATCGCCATTGTCTAACCCAGGGTGGTGTGGAGTGCAAAAAAACGATGGATTTGGGCCCAGATCTTTGGACTGGGGTGAACGTGTGACATTGATCCACATTCTGTCCATCACCTGTTTTGTTTGCAATTGCCGCCGTAAGTGCGCTGGGGATGCTCAGACGTGGGTCCCAGGCACTCCACACCACTGGAGTCAAGCTAGCCGGGCTGATGAGAGGTGTTACCTCGAAACCGGTCTGGTACTCGGATGCTTGATTCCGTTCTGGGAAGGACATGGCTTTTGTAGTTCGGACTGGACTGTTCCCATGGGGCACAGGGTCAGAGCTGATTTGCATATCGCCATTGTCTAACCCAAGGTGGTGTGGAGTGCAAAAAACGATGGATTTGGGCCCAGATCTTTGGACTGGGGTGAATGTGTGACATTGATCCACATTCTGTCCATCACCTGTTTTGTTTGCAATTGCCGCCATAAGTGCGCTGGGGATGCTCAGACGTGGGTCCCAGGCACTCCACACCACTGGAGTCAAGCTAGCCGGGCTGATGAGAGGTGTTACCTCGAAACCGGTCCGGTCCTCGGATGCTTGATTCCGTTCTGGGAAGGACATGGCTTTTGTAGTTCGGACTGGACTGTTCCCACGGGGCACAGGGTCAAAGCTGATTTGCATATCGCCATTGTCTAACCCAGGGTGGTGTGGAGTGCAAAAAAACGATGGATTTGGGCCCAGACCTTTGGACTGGCGTGAACGTGTGACATTGATCCACATTCTGTCCATCACCTGTTTTGTTTGCAATTGCCGCCGTAAGTGCGCTGGGGATGCTCAGACGTGGGTCCCAGGCACTCCACACCACTGGAGTCAAGCTAGCCGGGCTGATGAGAGGTGTTACCTCGAAACCGGTCAGGTACTCGGATGCTTGATTCCTTTCTGGGAAGGACATGGCTTTTGTAGTTCGGACTGGACTGTTCCCATGGGGCACAGGGTCAGAGCTGATTTGCATATCGCCATTGTCTAACCCAGGGTGGTGTGGAGTGCAAAAAAACGATGGATTTGGGCCCAGATCTTTGGACTGGGGTGAATGTGTGACATTGATCCACATTCTGTCCATCACCTGTTTTGTTTGCAATTGCCGCCATAAGTGCGCTGGGGATGCTCAGACGTGGGTCCCAGGCACTCCACCCCACTGGAGTCAAGCTAGCCGGGCTGATGAGAGGTGTTACCCCGAAACCGGTCCTGTCCTCGGATGCTTGATTCCTTTCTGGGAAGGACATGGCTTTTGTAGTTCGGACTGGACTTTTCCCATGGGCACAGGGTCATAGCTGATTTGTATATCGCCATTGTATAACCCAGGGTGGTGTGGAGTGCAAAAAAACGATGGATTTGGGCCCAGATCTTTGGACTGGGGTGAATGTGTGACATTGATCCACATTCTGTCCATCACCTGTTTTGTTTGCAATTGCCGCCATAAGTGCGCTGGGGATGCTCAGACATGGGTCCCAGGCACTCCACACCACTGGAGTCAAGCTAGCCGGGCTGATGAGAGGTGTTACCTCGAAACCGGTCCGGTCCTCGGATGCTTGATTCCGTTCTGGGAAGGACATGGCTTTTGTAGTTCGGACTGGACTGTTCCCATGGGGCACAGGGTCAAAGCTGATTTGCATATCGCCATTGTCTAACCCAGGGTGGTGTGGAGTGCAAAAAAACGATGGATTTGGGCCCAGATCTTTGGACTGGGGTGAACGTGTGACATTGATCCACATTCTGTCCATCACCTGTTTTGTTTGCAATTGCCGCCGTAAGTGCGCTGGGGATGCTCAGACGTGGGTCCCAGGCACTCCACACTACTGGAGTCAAGCTAGCCGGGCTGATGAGAGGTGTTACCTCGAAACCGGTCTGGTACTCGGATGCTTGATTCCGTTCTGGGAAGGACATGGCTTTTGTAGTTCGGACTGGACTGTTCCCATGGGGCACAGGGTCAGAGCTGATTTGCATATCGCCATTGTCTAACCCAGGGTGGTGTGGAGTGCAAAAAACGATGGATTTGGGCCCAGATCTTTGGACTGGGGTGAATGTGTGACATTGATCCACATTCTGTCCATCACCTGTTTTGTTTGCAATTGCCGCCATAAGTGCGCTGGGGATGCTCAGACGTGGGTCCCAGGCACTCCACACCACTGGAGTCAAGCTAGCCGGGCTGATGAGAGGTGTTACCTCGAAACCGGTCCGGTCCTCGGATGCTTGATTCCTTTCTGGGAAGGATATGGCTTTTGTAGTTCGGACTGGACTGTTCCCATGGGGCACAGGGTCAGAGCTGATTTGCATATCGCCATTGTCTAACCCAGGGTGGTGTGGAGTGCAAAAAAACGATGGATTTGGGCCCAGATCCTTGGACTGGGGTGAATGTGTGACATTGATCCACATTCTGTCCATCACCTGTTTTGTTTGCAATTGCCGCCATAAGTGCGCTGGGGATGCTCAGACGTGGGTCCCAGGCACTCCACACCACTGGAGTCAAGCTAGCCGGGCTGATGAGAGGTGTTACCTCGAAACCGGTCCGGTCCTCGGATGCTTGATTCCGTTCTGGGAAGAACATGGCTTTTGTAGTTCGGACTGGACTGTTCCCATGGGGCACAGGGTCAGAGCTGATTTGCATATCGCCATTGTCTAACCCAGGGTGGTGTGGAGTGCAAAAAAACGATGGATTTGGGCCCAGATCTTTGGACTGGGGTGAATGTGTGACATTGATCCACATTCTGTCCATCACCTGTTTTGTTTGCAATTGCCGCCATAAGTGCGCTGGGGATGCTCAGACGTGGGTCCCAGGCACTCCACACCACTGGAGTCAAGCTAGCCGGGCTGATGAGAGGTGTTACCTCGAAACCGGTCCGGTCCTCGGATGCTTGATTCCGTTCTGGGAAGAACATGGCTTTTGTAGTTCGGACTGGACTGTTCCCATGGGGCACAGGGTCAGAGCTGATTTGCATATCGCCATTGTCTAACCCAGGGTGGTGTGGAGTGCAAAAAAACGATGGATTTGTGCCCAGATCTTTGGACTGGGGTGAATGTGTGACATTGATCCACATTCTGTCCATCACCTGTTTTGTTTGCAATTGCCGTCATAAGTGCGCTGGGGATGCTCAGACGTGGGTCCCAGGCACTCCACACCACTGGAGTCAAGCTAGCCGGGCTGATGAGAGGTGTTACCTCGAAACCGGTCCGGTCCTCGGATGCTTGATTCCGTTCTGGGAAGGACATGGCTTTTGTAGTTCGGACTGGATTGTTCCCATGGGGCACAGGGTCAGAGCTGATTTGCATATCGCCATTGTCTAACCCAGGGTGGTGTGGAGTGCAAAAAAACGATGGATTTGGGTCCAGATCTTTGGACTGGGGTGAATGTGTGACATTGATCCACATTCTGTCCATCACCTGTTTTGTTTGCAATTGCCGCCATAAGTGCGCTGGGGATGCTCAGAAGTGGGTCCCAGGCACTCCACACCACTGGAGTCAAGCTAGCCGGGCTGATGAGAGGTGTTACCTCGAAACCCGTCCGGTCCTCGGATGCTTGATTCCGTTCTGGGAAGGACATGGCTTTTGTAGTTCGGACTGGACTGTTCCCATGGGGCACAGGGTCAGAGCTGATTTGCATATCGCCATTGTCTAACCCAGGGTGGTGTGGAGTGCAAAAAAACAATGGATTTTGGCCCAGATCTTTGGACTGGGGTGAATGTGTGACATTGATCCACATTCTGTCCATCACCTGTTTTGTTTGCAATTGCCGCCATAAGTGCGCTGGGGATGCTCAGACGTGGGTCCCAGGCACTCCACACCACTGGAGTCAAGCTAGCCGGGCTGATGAGAGGTGTTACCTCGAAACCGGTCCGGTCCTCGGATGCTTGATTCCGTTCTGGGAAGGACATGGCTTTTGTAGTTCGGACTGGACGGTTCCCATGGGGCACAGGGTCAGAGCTGATTTGCATATCGCCATTGTCTAACCCAGGGTGGTGTGGAGTGCAAAAAAACGATGGATTTTGGCCCATATCTTTGGACTGGGGTGAATGTGTGACATTGATCCACATTCTGTTCATCACCTGTTTTGTTTGCAATTGCCGCCATAAGTGCGCTGGGGATGCTCAGACGTGGGTCCCAGGCACTCCACACCACTGGAGTCAAGCTAGCCGGGCTGATGAGAGGTGTTACCTCGAAACCGGTCCGGTCCTCGGATGCTTGATTCCGTTCTGGGAAGGACATGGCTTTTGTAGTTCAGACTGGACTTTTCCCATGGGGCACAGGGTCAGAGCTGATTTGCATATCGCCATTGTCTAACCCAGGGTGGTGTGGAGTGCAAAAAAACGATGGATTTGGGCCCAGATCTTTGGACTGGGGTGAATGTGTGACATTGATCCACATTCTGTCCATCACCTGTTTTGTTTGCAATTGCCGCCATAAGTGCGCTGGGGATGCTCAGACGTGGGTCCCAGGCACTCCACACCACTGGAGTCAAGCTAGCCGGGCTGATGTGAGGTGTTACCTCGAAACCGGTCCGGTCCTCGGATGCTTGATTCCGTTCTGGGAAGGACATGGCTTTTGTAGTTCGGACTGGACTGTTCCCATGGGGCACATGGTCAGAGCTGATTTGCATATCGCCATTGTCTAACCCAGGGTGGTGTGGAGTTCAAAAAAACGATGGATTTAGGCCCAGATCTTTGGACTGGGGTGAATGTGGGACATTGATCCACATTCTGTCCATCACCTGTTTTGTTTGCAATTGCCGCCATAAGTGCGCTGGGGATGCTCAGACGTGGGTCCCAGGCACTCCACACCACTGGAGTCAAGCTAGCCGGGCTGATGAGAGGTGTTACCTCGAAACCGGTCCGGTCCTCGGATGCTTGATTCCGTTCTGGGAAGGACATGGCTTTTGTAGTTCGGACTGGACTGTTCCCATGGGGCACAGGGTCAGAGCTTATTTGCATATCGCCATTGTCTAACCCAGGGTGGTGTGGAGTGCAAAAAACGATGGATTTGGGCCCAGATCTTTGGACTGGGGTGAATGTGTGACATTGATCCACATTCTGTCCATCACCTGTTTTGTTTGCAATTGCCGCCATAAGTGCGCTGGGGATGCTCAGACGTGGGTCCCAGGCACTCCACACCACTGGAGTCAAGCTAGCCGGGCTGATGAGAGGTGTTACCTCGAAACCGGTCCGGTCCTCGGATGCTTGATTCCGTTCTGGGAAGGACATGGCTTTTGTAGTTCGGACTGGACTGTTCCCATGGGGCACAGGGTCAGAGCTGATTTGCATATCGCCATTGTCTAACCCAGGGTGGTGTGGAGTGCAAAAAAATTGATGGATTTGGGCCCAGATCTTTGGACTGGGGTGAATGTGTGACATTGATCCACATTCTGTCCATCACCTGTTTTGTTTGCAATTGCCGCCATAAGTTCGCTGGGGATGCTCAGACGTGGGTCCCAGGCACTCCACACCACTGGAGTCAAGCTAGCCGGGCTGATGAGAGGTGTTACCTTCGAAACCGGTCCGGTCCTCGGATGCTTGATTACGTTCTGGGAAGGACATGGCTTTTTTAGTTCAGACTGGACTGTTCCCATGGGGCACAGGGTCAGAGCTGATTTGCATATCGCCATTGTCTAACCCAGGGTGGTGTGGAGTGCAAAAAAACGATGGATTTGGGCCCAGATCTTTGGACTGGGGTGAATGTGTGACATTGATCCACATTCTGTCCATCACCTGTTTTGTTTGCAATTGCCGCCATAAGTGCGCTGGAGATGCTTAGACGTGGGTCCCAGGCACTCCACACCACTGGAGTCAAGCTAGCCGGGCTGATGAGAGGTGTTACCTCGAAACCGGTCCGGTCCTCGGATGCTTGATTCCGTTCTGGGAAGGACATGGCTTTTGTAGTTCGGACTGGACTGTTCCCATGGGACACAGGGTCAGAGCTGATTTGCATATCGCCATTGTCTAACCCAGGGTGGTGTGGAGTGCAAAAAAACGATGGATTTGGGCCCAGATCTTTGGACTGGGGTGAATGTGTGACATTGATCCACATTCTGTCCATCACCTGTTTTGTTTGCAATTGCCGCCATAAGTGCGCTGGGGATGCTCAGACGTGGGTCCCAGGCACTCCACACCACTGGAGTCAAGCTAGCCGGGCTGATGAGAGGTGTTACCTCGAAACCGGTCCGGTCCTCGGATGCTTGATTCCGTTCTGGGAAGGACATGGCTTTTGTAGTTCGGACTGGACTGTTCCCATGGGGCACAGGGTCAGAGCTGATTTGCATATCGCCATTGTCTAACCCAGGGTGGTGTGGAGTGCAAAAAACGATGGATTTGGGCCCAGATCTTTGGACTGGGGTGAATGTGTGACATTGATCCACATTCTGTCCATCACCTGTTTTGTTTGCAATTGCCGCCATAAGTGCGCTGGGGATGCTCAGACGTGGGTCCCAGGCACTCCACACCACTGGAGTCAAGCTAGCCGGGCTGATGAGAGGTGTTACCTCGAAACCGGTCCGGTCCTCGGATGCTTGATTCCTTTCTGGGAAGGATATGGCTTTTGTAGTTCGGACTGGACTGTTCCCATGGGGCACAGGGTCAGAGCTGATTTGCATATCGCCATTGTCTAACCCAGGGTGGTGTGGAGTGCAAAAAAACGATGGATTTGGGCCCAGATCCTTGGACTGGGGTGAATGTGTGACATTGATCCACATTCTGTCCATCACCTGTTTTGTTTGCAATTGCCGCCATAAGTGCGCTGGGGATGCTCAGACGTGGGTCCCAGGCACTCCACACCACTGGAGTCAAGCTAGCCGGGCTGATGAGAGGTGTTACCTCGAAACCGGTCCGGTCCTCGGATGCTTGATTCCGTTCTGGGAAGAACATGGCTTTTGTAGTTCGGACTGGACTGTTCCCATGGGGCACAGGGTCAGAGCTGATTTGCATATCGCCATTGTCTAACCCAGGGTGGTGTGGAGTGCAAAAAAACGATGGATTTGGGCCCAGATCTTTGGACTGGGGTGAATGTGTGACATTGATCCACATTCTGTCCATCACCTGTTTTGTTTGCAATTGCCGCCATAAGTGCGCTGGGGATGCTCAGACGTGGGTCCCAGGCACTCCACACCACTGGAGTCAAGCTAGCCGGGCTGATGAGAGGTGTTACCTCGAAACCGGTCCGGTCCTCGGATGCTTGATTCCGTTCTGGGAAGAACATGGCTTTTGTAGTTCGGACTGGACTGTTCCCATGGGGCACAGGGTCAGAGCTGATTTGCATATCGCCATTGTCTAACCCAGGGTGGTGTGGAGTGCAAAAAAACGATGGATTTGTGCCCAGAACTTTGGACTGGGGTGAATGTGTGACATTGATCCACATTCTGTCCATCACCTGTTTTGTTTGCAATTGCCGTCATAAGTGCGCTGGGGATGCTCAGACGTGGGTCCCAGGCACTCCACACCACTGGAGTCAAGCTAGCCGGGCTGATGAGAGGTGTTACCTCGAAACCGGTCCGGTCCTCGGATGCTTGATTCCGTTCTGGGAAGGACATGGCTTTTGTAGTTCGGACTGGATTGTTCCCATGGGGCACAGGGTCAGAGCTGATTTGCATATCGCCATTGTCTAACCCAGGGTGGTGTGGAGTGCAAAAAAACGATGGATTTGGGTCCAGATCTTTGGACTGGGGTGAATGTGTGACATTGATCCACATTCTGTCCATCACCTGTTTTGTTTGCAATTGCCGCCATAAGTGCGCTGGGGATGCTCAGAAGTGGGTCCCAGGCACTCCACACCACTGGAGTCAAGCTAGCCGGGCTGATGAGAGGTGTTACCTCGAAACCGGTCCGGTCCTCGGATGCTTGATTCCGTTCTGGGAAGGACATGGCTTTTGTAGTTCGGACTGGACTGTTCCCATGGGGCACAGGGTCAGAGCTGATTTGCATATCGCCATTGTCTAACCCAGGGTGGTGTGGAGTGCAAAAAAACAATGGATTTTGGCCCAGATCTTTGGACTGGGGTGAATGTGTGACATTGATCCACATTCTGTCCATCACCTGTTTTGTTTGCAATTGCCGCCATAAGTGCGCTGGGGATGCTCAGACGTGGGTCCCAGGCACTCCACACCACTGGAGTCAAGCTAGCCGGGCTGATGAGAGGTGTTACCTCGAAACCGGTCCGGTCCTCGGATGCTTGATTCTGTTCTGGGAAGGACATGGCTTTTGTAGTTCGGACTGGATTGTTCCCATGGGGCACAGGGTCAGAGCTGATTTGCATATCGCCATTGTCTAACCCAGGGTGGTGTGAAGTGCAAAAAAACGATGGATTTGGGCCCAGATCTTTGGACTGGGGTGAATGTGTGACATTGATCCACATTCTGTCCATCACCTGTTTTGTTTGCAATTGCCGCCATAAGTGCGCTGGGGATGCTCAGAAGTGGGTCCCAGGCACTCCACACCACTGGAGTCAAGCTAGCCGGGCTGATGAGAGGTGTTACCTCGAAACCGGTCCGGTCCTCGGATGCTTGATTCCGTTCTGGGAAGGACATGGCTTTTGTAGTTCGGACTGGACTGTTCCCATGGGGCACAGGGTCAGAGCTGATTTGCATATCGCCATTGTCTAACCCAGGGTGGTGTGGAGTGCAAAAAAACAATGGATTTTGGCCCAGATCTTTGGACTGGGGTGAATGTGTGACATTGATCCACATTCTGTCCATCACCTGTTTTGTTTGCAATTGCCGCCATAAGTGCGCTGGGGATGCTCAGACGTGGGTCCCAGGCACTCCACACCACTGGAGTCAAGCTAGCCGGGCTGATGAGAGGTGTTACCTCGAAACCGGTCCGGTCCTCGGATGCTTGATTCCGTTCTGGGAAGGACATGGCTTTTGTAGTTCGGACTGGACGGTTCCCATGGGGCACAGGGTCAGAGCTGATTTGCATATCGCCATTGTCTAACCCAGGGTGGTGTGGAGTGCAAAAAAACGATGGATTTTGGCCCATATCTTTGGACTGGGGTGAATGTGTGACATTGATCCACATTGTGTTCATCACCTGTTTTGTTTGCAATTGCCGCCATAAGTGCGCTGGGGATGCTCAGACGTGGGTCCCAGGCACTCCACACCACTGGAGTCAAGCTAGCCGGGCTGATGAGAGGTGTTACCTCGAAACCGGTCCGGTCCTCGGATGCTTGATTCCGTTCTGGGAAGGACATGGCTTTTGTAGTTCAGACTGGACTTTTCCCATGGGGCACAGGGTCAGAGCTGATTTGCATATCGCCATTGTCTAACCCAGGGTGGTGTGGAGTGCAAAAAAACGATGGATTTGGGCCCAGATCTTTGGACTGGGGTGAATGTGTGACATTGATCCACATTCTGTCCATCACCTGTTTTGTTTGCAATTGCCGCCATAAGTGCGCTGGGGATGCTCAGACGTGGGTCCCAGGCACTCCACACCACTGGAGTCAAGCTAGCCGGGCTGATGTGAGGTGTTACCTCGAAACCGGTCCGGTCCTCGGATGCTTGATTCCGTTCTGGGAAGGACATGGCTTTTGTAGTTCGGACTGGACTGTTCCCATGGGGCACATGGTCAGAGCTGATTTGCATATCGCCATTGTCTAACCCAGGGTGGTGTGGAGTTCAAAAAAACGATGGATTTAGGCCCAGATCTTTGGACTGGGGTGAATGTGGGACATTGATCCACATTCTGTCCATCACCTGTTTTGTTTGCAATTGCCGCCATAAGTGCGCTGGGGATGCTCAGACGTGGGTCCCAGGCACTCCACACCACTGGAGTCAAGCTAGCCGGGCTGATGAGAGGTGTTACCTCGAAACCGGTCCGGTCCTCGGATGCTTGATTCCGTTCTGGGAAGGACATGGCTTTTGTAGTTCGGACTGGACTGTTCCCATGGGGCACAGGGTCAGAGCTTATTTGCATATCGCCATTGTCTAACCCAGGGTGGTGTGGAGTGCAAAAAACGATGGATTTGGGCCCAGATCTTTGGACTGGGGTGAATGTGTGACATTGATCCACATTCTGTCCATCACCTGTTTTGTTTGCAATTGCCGCCATAAGTGCGCTGGGGATGCTCAGACGTGGGTCCCAGGCACTCCACACCACTGGAGTCAAGCTAGCCGGGCTGATGAGAGGTGTTACCTCGAAACCGGTCCGGTCCTCGGATGCTTGATTCCGTTCTGGGAAGGACATGGCTTTTGTAGTTCGGACTGGACTGTTCCCATGGGGCACAGGGTCAGAGCTGATTTGCATATCGCCATTGTCTAACCCAGGGTGGTGTGGAGTGCAAAAAAATTGATGGATTTGGGCCCAGATCTTTGGACTGGGGTGAATGTGTGACATTGATCCACATTCTGTCCATCACCTGTTTTGTTTGCAATTGCCGCCATAAGTTCGCTGGGGATGCTCAGACGTGGGTCCCAGGCACTCCACACCACTGGAGTCAAGCTAGCCGGGCTGATGAGAGGTGTTACCTTCGAAACCGGTCCGGTCCTCGGATGGTTGATTACGTTCTGGGAAGGACATGGCTTTTTTAGTTCAGACTGGACTGTTCCCATGGGGCACAGGGTCAAAGCTGATTTGCATATCGCCATTGTCTAACCCAGGGTGGTGTGGAGTGCAAAAAAACGATGGATTTGGGCCCAGATCTTTGGACTGGGGTGAATGTGTGACATTGATCCACATTCTGTCCATCACCTGTTTTGTTTGCAATTGCCGCCATAAGTGCGCTGGAGATGCTTAGACGTGGGTCCCAGGCACTCCACACCACTGGAGTCAAGCTAGCCGGGCTGATGAGAGGTGTTACCTCGAAACCGGTCCGGTCCTCGGATGCTTGATTCCGTTCTGGGAAGGACATGGCTTTTGTAGTTCGGACTGGACTGTTCCCATGGGACACAGGGTCAGAGCTGATTTGCATATCGCCATTGTCTAACCCAGGGTGGTGTGGAGTGCAAAAAAACGATGGATTTGGGCCCAGATCTTTGGACTGGGGTGAATGTGTGACATTGATCCACATTCTGTCCATCACCTGTTTTGTTTGCAATTGCCGCCATAAGTGCGCTGGGGATGCTCAGACGTGGGTCCCAGGCACTCCACACCACTGGAGTCAAGCTAGCCGGGCTGATGAGAGGTGTTACCTCGAAACCGGTCCGGTCCTCGGATGCTTGATTCCGTTCTGGGAAGGACATGGCTTTTGTAGTTCGGACTGGACTGTTCCCATGGGGCACAGGGTCAGAGCTGATTTGCATATCGCCATTGTCTAACCCAGGGTGGTGTGGAGTGCAAAAAAACGATGGATTTGGGCCCAGATCTTTGTACTGGGGTGAATGTGTGACATTGATCCACATTCTGTCCATCACCTGTTTTGTTTGCAATTGCCGCCATAAGTGCGCTGGGGATGCTCAGACGTGTGTCCCAGGCACTCCACACCACTGGAGTCAAGCTAGCCGGGCTGATGATAGGTGTTACCTCGAAACCGGTCCCGTCCTCGGATGCTTGATTCCGTTCTGGGAAGGACATGGCTTTTGTAGTTCGGACTGGACTGTTCCCATGGGGCACAGGGTCAGAGCTGATTTGCATATCGCCATTGTCTAACCCAGGGTGGTGTGGAGTGCAAAAAAACTATGGATTTTGGCCCAGATCTTTGGACTGGGGTGAATGTGTGACATTGATCCACATTCTGTCCATCACCTGTTTTGTTTGCAATTGCCACCATAAGTGCGCTGGGGATGCTCAGACGTGGGTCCCAGGCACTCCACACCACTGGAGTCAAGCTAGCCGGGCTGATGAGAGGTGTTACCTAGAAACCGGTCCGGTCCTCGGATGCTTGATTCCGTTCTGGGAAGGATATGGCTTTTGTAGTTCGGACTGGACTGTTCCCAGGGGGCACAAGGTCAGAGCTGATTTGCATATCGCCATTGTCTAACCCAGGGTGGTGTGGAGTGCAAAAAAACGATGGATTTGGGCCCAGATCTTTGGACTGGGGTGAATGTGTGACATTGATCCACATTCTGTCCATCACCTGTTTTGTTTGCAATTGCCGCCATAAGTGCGCTGGGGATGCTCAGACGTGGGTCCCAGGCACTCCACACCACTGGAGTCAAGCTAGCCGGGCTGATGAGAGGTGTTACCTCGAAACCGGTCCGGTCCTCGGATGCTTGATTCCGTTCTGGGAAGGACATGGCTTTTGTAGTTCGGACTGGACTGTTCCCATGGGGCACAGGGTCAGAGCTGATTTGCATATCGCCATTGTCTAACCCAGGGTGGTGTGGAGTGCAAAAAAACGATGGATTTTGGCCCAGATCTTTGGACTGGGGTGAATGTGTGACATTGATCCACATTCTGTCCATCACCTGTTTTGTTTGCAATTGCCGCCATAAGTGCGCTGGGGATGCTCAGACGTGGGTCCCAGGCACTCCACACCACTGGAGTCAAGCTAGCCGGGCTGATGAGAGGTGTTACCTCAAAACCGGTCCGGTCCTCGGATGCTTGATTCCGTTCTGGGAAGGACATGGCTTTTGTAGTTCGGACTGGACTGTTCCCATGGGGCACAGGGTCAGAGCTGATTTGCATATCACCATTGTCTAACCCAGGGTGGTGTGGAGTGCAAAAAAACGATGGATTTGGGCCCAGATCTTTGGACTGGGGTGAATGTGTGACATTGATCCACATTCTGTCCATCACCTGTTTTGTTTGCAATTGCCGCCATAATGCCCTGGGGATGCTCAGACGTGGGTCCCAGGCACTCCACACCACTGGAGTCAAGCTAGCCGGGCTGATGAGAGGTGTTACCTCAAAACCGGTCCGGTCCTCGGATGCTTGATTCCGTTCTGAGAAGGACATGGCTTTTGTAGTTCGGACTGGACTGTTCCCATGGGGCACAGGGTCAGAGCTGATTTGCATATCGCCATTGTCTAACCCAGGGTGGTGTGGAGTTCAAAAAAACGATGGATTTGGGCCCAGATCTTTGGACTGGGGTGAATGTGTGACATTGATCCACATTCTGTCCATCACCTGTTTTGTTTGCAATTGCCGCCATAAGTGCGCTGGGGATGCTCAGACGTGGGTCCCAGGCACTCCACACCACTGGAGTCAAGCTAGCCGGGCTGATGAGAGGTGTTACCTCGAAACCGGTCCGGTCCTCGGATGCTTGATTCCGTTCTGGGAAGGACATGGCTTTTGTAGTTCGGACTGGACTGTTCCCATGGGGCACAGGGTCAGAGCTGATTTGCATATCGCCATTGTCTAACCCAGGGTGGTGTGGAGTGCAAAAAAACGATGGATTTGGGCCCAGATCTTTGGACTGGGGTGAATGTGTGACATTGATCCACATTCTGTCCATCACCTATTTTGTTTGCAATTGCCGCCATAAGTGTGCTGGGGATGCTCAGATGTGGGTCCCAGGCACTCCACACCACTGGAGTCAAGCTAGCCGGGCTGATGATAGGTGTTACCTCGAAACCGGTCCGGTCCTCGGATGCTTGATTCCGTTCTGGGAAGGACATGGCTTTTGTAGTTCGGACTGGACTGTTCCCATGGGGCACAGGGTCAGAGCTGATTTGCATATCGCCATTGTCTAACCCAGGGTGGTGTGGAGTGCAAAAAAACTATGGATTTTGGCCCAGATCTTTGGACTGGGGTGAATGTGTGACATTGATCCACATTCTGTCCATCACCTGTTTTGTTTGCAATTGCCGCCATAAGTGCGCTGGGGATGCTCAGACGTGGGTCCCAGGCACTCCACACCACTGGAGTCAAGCTAGCCGGGCTGATGAGAGGTGTTACTTAGAAACCGGTCCGGTCCTCGGATGCTTGATTCCGTTCTGGGAAGGATATGGCTTTTGTAGTTCGGACTGGACTGTTCCCAGGGGGCACAGGGTCAGAGCTGATTTGCATATCGCCATTGTCTAACCCAGGGTGGTGTGGAGTGCAAAAAAACGATGGATTTGGGCCCAGATCTTTGGACTGGGGTGAATGTGTGACATTGATCCACATTCTGTCCATCACCTGTTTTGTTTGCAATTGCCGCCATAATGCGCTGGGGATGCTCAGACGTGGGTCCCAGGCACTCCACACCACTGGAGTCAAGCTAGCCGGGCTGATGAGAGGTGTTACCTCGAAACCGGTCCGGTCCTCGGATGCTTGATTCCGTTCTGGGAAGGACATGGCTTTTGTAGTTCGGACTGGACTGTTCCCATGGGGCACAGGGTCAGAGCTGATTTGCATATCGCCATTGTCTAACCCAGGGTGGTGTGGAGTTCAAAAAAACGATGGATTTGGGCCCAGATCTTTGGACTGGGGTGAATGTGTGACATTGATCCACATTCTGTCCATCACCTGTTTTGTTTGCAATTGCCGCCATAAGTGCGCTGGGGATGCTCAGACGTGGGTCCCAGGCACTCCACACCACTGGAGTCAAGCTAGCCGGGCTGATGAGAGGTGTTACCTCGAAACCGGTCCGGTCCTCGGATGCTTGATTCCGTTCTGGGAAGGACATGGCTTTTGTAGTTCGGACTGGACTGTTCCCATGGGGCACAGGGTCAGAGCTGATTTGCATATCGCCATTGTCTAACCCAGGGTGGTGTGGAGTGCAAAAAAACGATGGATTTGGGCCCAGATCTTTGGACTGGGGTGAATGTGTGACATTGATCCACATTCTGTCCATCACCTATTTTGTTTGCAATTGCCGCCATAAGTGTGCTGGGGATGCTCAGATGTGGGTCCCAGGCACTCCACACCACTGGAGTCAAGCTAGCCGGGCTGATGAGAGGTGTTACCTCGAAACCGGTCCGGTCCTCTGATGCTTGATTCCGTTCTGGGAAGGACATGGCTTTTGTAGTTCGGACTGGACTGTTCCCATGGGGCACAGGGTCAGAGCTGATTTGCATATCGCCATTGTCTAACCCAGGGTGGTGTGGAGTGCAAAAAAACGATGGATTTGGGCCCAGATCTTTGGACTGGGGTGAATGTGTGACATTGATCCACATTCTGTCCATCACCTGTTTTGTTTGCAATTGCCGCCATAAGTGCGCTGGGGATGCTCAGACGTGGGTCCCAGGCACTCCACACCACTGGAGTCAAGCTAGCCGGGCTGATGAGAGGTGTTACCTCGAAACTGGTCCGGTCCTCGGATGCTTGATTCCGTTCTGGGAAGGACATGGCTTTTGTAGTTCGGACTGGACTGTTCCCATGGGGCACAGGGTCAGAGCTGATTTGCATATCGCCATTGTCTAACCCAGGATGGTGTGGAGTGCAAAAAAATGATGGATTTGGGCCCAGATCTTTGGACTGGGGTGAATGTGTGACATTGATCCACATTCTGTCCATCACCTGTTTTGTTTGCAATTGCCGCCATAAGTTCGCTGGGGATGCTCAGACGTGGGTCCCAGGCACTCCACACCACTGGAGTCAAGCTAGCCGGGCTGATGAGAGGTGTTACCTCGAAACCGGTCCGGTCCTCGGATGCTTGATTATGTTCTGGGAAGGACATGGCTTTTTTAGTTCAGACTGGACTGTTCCCATGGGGCACAGGGTCAGAGCTGATTTGCATATCGCCATTGTCTAACCCAGGGTGGTGTGGAGTGCAAAAAAATGATGGATTTGGGCCCAGATCTTTGGACTGCGGTGAATGTGTGACATTGATCCACATTCTGTCCATCACCTGTTTTGTTTGCAATTGCCGCCTTAAGTGCGCTGGAGATGCTTAGACGTGGGTCCCAGGCACTCCACACCACTGGAGTCAAGCTAGCCGGGCTGATGAGAGGTGTTACCTCGAAACCGGTCCGGTCCTCGGATGCTTGATTCCGTTCGGGGAAGGACATGGCTTTTGTAGTTCGGACTGGACTGTTCCCATGGGGCACAGGGTCAGAGCTGATTTGCATATCGCCATTGTCTAACCCAGGGTGGTGTGGAGTGCAAAAAAACGATGGATTTGGGCCCAGATCTTTGGACTGGGGTGAATGTGTGACATTGATCCACATTCTGTCCATCACCTGTTTTGTTTGCAATTGCCGCCATAAGTGCGCTGGGGATGCTCAGACGTGGGTCCCAGGCACTCCACACCACTGGAGTCAAGCTAGCCGGGATGATGAGAGGTGTTACCTCGAAACCGGTCCGGTCCTCGGATGCTTGATTCCGTTCTGGGAAGGACATGGCTTTTGTAGTTCGGACCGGACTGTTCCCATGGGGCACAGGGTCAGAGCTGATTTGCATATCGCCATTGTCTAACCCAGGGTGGTGTGGAGTGCAAAAAAACGATGGATTTGGGCCCAGATCTTTGTACTGGGGTGAATGTGTGACATTGATCCACATTCTGTCCATCACCTGTTTTGTTTGCAATTGCCGCCATAAGTGCGCTGGGGATGCTCAGACGTGTGTCCCAGGCACTCCACACCACTGGAGTCAAGCTAGCCGGGCTGATGATAGGTGTTACCTCGAAACCGGTCCCGTCCTCGGATGCTTGATTCCGTTCTGGGAAGGACATGGCTTTTGTAGTTCGGACTGGACTGTTCCCATGGGGCACAGGGTCAGAGCTGATTTGCATATCGCCATTGTCTAACCCAGGGTGGTGTGGAGTGCAAAAAAACTATGGATTTTGGCCCAGATCTTTGGACTGGGGTGAATGTGTGACATTGATCCACATTCTGTCCATCACCTGTTTTGTTTGCAATTGCCGCCATAAGTGCGCTGGGGATGCTCAGACGTGGGTCCCAGGCACTCCACACCACTGGAGTCAAGCTAGCCGGGCTGATGAGAGGTGTTACCTAGAAACCGGTCCGGTCCTCGGATGCTTGATTCCGTTCTGGGAAGGATATGGCTTTTGTAGTTCGGACTGGACTGTTCCCAGGGGGCACAAGGTCAGAGCTGATTTGCATATCGCCATTGTCTAACCCAGGGTGGTGTGGAGTGCAAAAAAACGATGGATTTGGGCCCAGATCTTTGGACTGGGGTGAATGTGTGACATTGATCCACATTCTGTCCATCACCTGTTTTGTTTGCAATTGCCGCCATAAGTGCGCTGGGGATGCTCAGACGTGGGTCCCAGGCACTCCACACCACTGGAGTCAACCTAGCCGGGCTGATGAGAGGTGTTACCTCGAAACCGGTCCGGTCCTCGGATGCTTGATTCCGTTCTGGGAAGGACATGGCTTTTGTAGTTCGGACTGGACTGTTCCCATGGGGCACAGGGTCAGAGCTGATTTGCATATCGCCATTGTCTAACCCAGGGTGGTGTGGAGTGCAAAAAAACGATGGATTTTGGCCCAGATCTTTGGACTGGGGTGAATGTGTGACATTGATCCACATTCTGTCCATCACCTGTTTTGTTTGCAATTGCCGCCATAAGTGCGCTGGGGATGCTCAGACGTGGGTCCCAGGCACTCCACACCACTGGAGTCAAGCTAGCCGGGCTGATGAGAGGTGTTACCTCAAAACCGGTCCGGTCCTCGGATGCTTGATTCCGTTCTGGGAAGGACATGGCTTTTGTAGTTCGGACTGGACTGTTCCCATGGGGCACAGGGTCAGAGCTGATTTGCATATCACCATTGTCTAACCCAGGGTGGTGTGGAGTGCAAAAAAACGATGGATTTGGGCCCAGATCTTTGGACTGGGGTGAATGTGTGACATTGATCCACATTCTGTCCATCACCTGTTTTGTTTGCAATTGCCGCCATAATGCGCTGGGGATGCTCAGACGTGGGTCCCAGGCACTCCACACCACTGAAGTCAAGCTAGCCGGGCTGATGAGAGGTGTTACCTCGAAACCGGTCCGGTCCTCGGATGCTTGATTCCGTTCTGAGAAGGACATGGCTTTTGTAGTTCGGACTGGACTGTTCCCATGGGGCACAGGGTCAGAGCTGATTTGCATATCGCCATTGTCTAACCCAGGGTGGTGTGGAGTTCAAAAAAACGATGGATTTGGGCCCAGATCTTTGGACTGGGGTGAATGTGTGACATTGATCCACATTCTGTCCATCACCTGTTTTGTTTGCAATTGCCGCCATAAGTGCGCTGGGGATGCTCAGACGTGGGACCCAGGCACTCCACACCACAGGAGTCAAGCTAGCCGGGCTGATGAGAGGTGTTACCTCGAAACCGGTCCGGTCCTCGGATGCTTGATTCCGTTCTGGGAAGGACATGGCTTTTGTAGTTCGGACTGGACTGTTCCCATGGGGCACAGGGTCAGAGCTGATTTGCATATCGCCATTGTCTAACCCAGGGTGGTGTGGAGTGCAAAAAAACGATGGATTTGGGCCCAGATCTTTGGACTGGGGTGAATGTGTGACATTGATCCACATTCTGTCCATCACCTATTTTGTTTGCAATTGCCGCCATAAGTGTGCTGGGGATGCTCAGATGTGGGTCCCAGGCACTCCACACCACTGGAGTCAAGCTAGCCGGGCTGATGATAGGTGTTACCTCGAAACCGGTCCGGTCCTCGGATGCTTGATTCCGTTCTGGGAAGGACATGGCTTTTGTAGTTCGGACTGGACTGTTCCCATGGGGCACAGGGTCAGAGCTGATTTGCATATCGCCATTGTCTAACCCAGGGTGGTGTGGAGTGCAAAAAAACTATGGATTTTGGCCCAGATCTTTGGACTGGGGTGAATGTGTGACATTGATCCACATTCTGTCCATCACCTGTTTTGTTTGCAATTGCCGCCATAAGTGCGCTGGGGATGCTCAGACGTGGGTCCCAGGCACTCCACACCACTGGAGTCAAGCTAGCCGGGCTGATGAGAGGTGTTACCTAGAAACCGGTCCGGTCCTCGGATGCTTGATTCCGTTCTGGGAAGGATATGGCTTTTGTAGTTCGGACTGGACTGTTCCCAGGGGGCACAGGGTCAGAGCTGATTTGCATATCGCCATTGTCTAACCCAGGGTGGTGTGGAGTGCAAAAAAACGATGGATTTGGGCCCAGATCTTTGGACTGGGGTGAATGTGTGACATTGATCCACATTCTGTCCATCACCTGTTTTGTTTGCAATTGCCGCCATAATGCGCTGGGGATGCTCAGACGTGGGTCCCAGGCACTCCACACCACTGGAGTCAAGCTAGCCGGGCTGATGAGAGGTGTTACCTCGAAACCGGTCCGGTCCTCGGATGCTTGATTCCGTTCTGGGAAGGACATGGCTTTTGTAGTTCGGACTGGACTGTTCCCATGGGGCACAGGGTCAGAGCTGATTTGCATATCGCCATTGTCTAACCCAGGGTGGTGTGGAGTGCAAAAAAACTATGGATTTTGGCCCAGATCTTTGGACTGGGGTGAATGTGTGACATTGATCCACATTCTGTCCATCACCTGTTTTGTTTGCAATTGCCGCCATAAGTGCGCTGGGGATGCTCAGACGTGGGTCCCAGGCACTCCACACCACTGGAGTCAAGCTAGCCGGGCTGATGAGAGGTGTTACCTCGAAACCGGTCCGGTCCTCGGATGCTTGATTCCGTTCTGGGAAGGACATGGCTTTTGTAGTTCGGACTGGACTGTTCCCATGGGGCAAAGGGTCAGAGCTGATTTGCATATCGCCATTGTCTAACCCAGGGTGGTGTGGAGTGCAAAAAAACAATGGATTTTGGCCCAGATCTTTGGACTGGGGTGAATGTGTGACATTGATCCACATTCTGTCCATCACCTGTTTTGTTTGCAATTGCCGCCATAAGTGCGCTGGGGATGCTCAGACGTGGGTCCCAGGCACTCCACACCACTGGAGTCAAGCTAGCCGGGCTGATGAGAGGTGTTACCTCGAAACCGGTCCGGTCCTCGGATGCTTGATTCCGTTCTGGGAAGGACATGGCTTTTGTAGTTCGGACTGGACTGTTCCCATGGGGCACAGGGTCAGAGCTGATTTGCATATCGCCATTGTCTAACCCAGGATGGTGTGGAGTGCAAAAAAATGATGGATTTGGGCCCAGATCTTTGGACTGGGGTGAATGTGTGACATTGATCCACATTCTGTCCATCACCTGTTTTGTTTGCAATTGCCGCCATAAGTGCGCTGGGGATGCTCAGACGTGGGTCCCAGGCACTCCACACCACTGGAGTCAAGCTAGCCGGGCCGTTGAGGTGTTACCTCGAAACCGGTCCGGTCCTCGGATGCTTGATTCCGTTCTGGGAAGGACATGGCTTTTGTAGTTCGGACTGGATGGTTCCCATGGGGCACAGGGTCAGAGCTGATTTGCATATCGCCATTGTCTAACCCAGGGTGGTGTGGAGTGCAAAAAAACGATGGATTTTGGCCCATATCTTTGGACTGGGGTGAATGTGTGACATTGATCCACATTCTGTTCATCACCTGTTTTGTTTGCAATTGCCGCCATAAGTGCGCTGGGGATGCTCAGACGTGGGTCCCAGGCACTCCACACCACTGGAGTCAAGCTAGCCGGGCTGATGAGAGGTGTTACCTCGAAACCGGTCCGGTCCTCGGATGCTTGATTCCGTTCTGGGAAGGAAATGGCTTTTGTAGTTCGGACTGGACTGTTCCCATGGGGCACAGGGTCAGAGCTGATTTGCATATCGCCATTGTCTAACCCAGGGTGGTGTGGAGTGCAAAAAACGATGGATTTGGGCCCAGATCTTTGGACTGGGGTGAATGTGTGACATTGATCCACATTCTGTCCATCACCTGTTTTGTTTGCAATTGCCGCCATAAGTGCGCTGGGGATGCTCAGACGTGGGTCCCAGGCACTCCACACCACTGGGGTCAAGCTAGCCGGGCTGATGAGAGGTGTTACCTCGAAACCGGTCCGGTCCTCGGATGCTTGATTCCGTTCTGGGAAGGACATGGCTTTTGTAGTTCGGACTGGACTGTTCCCATGGGGCACAGGGTCAGAGCTGATTTGCATATCGCCATTGTCTAACCCAGGGTGGTGTGGAGTGCAAAAAAATTGATGGATTTGGGCCCAGATCTTTGGACTGGGGTGAATGTGTGACATTGATCCACATTCTGTCCATCACCTGTTTTGTTTGCAATTGCCGCCATAGGTTCGCTGGGGATGCTCAGACGTGGGTCCCAGGCACTCCACACCACTGGAGTCAAGCTAGCCGGGCTGATGAGAGGTGTTACCTCGAAACCGGTCCGGTCCTCGGATGCTTGATTACGTTCTGGGAAGGACATGGCTTTTTTAGTTCAGACTGGACTGTTCCCATGGGGCACAGGGTCAGAGCTGATTTGCATATCGCCATTGTCTAACCCAGGGTGGTGTGGAGTGCAAAAAAATGATGGATTTGGGCCCAGATCTTTGGACTGCGGTGAATGTGTGACATTGATCCACATTCTGTCCATCACCTGTTTTGTTTGCAATTGCCGCCTTAAGTGCGCTGGAGATGCTTAGACGTGGGTCCCAGGCACTCCACACCACTGGAGTCAAGCTAGCCGGGCTGATGAGAGGTGTTACCTCGAAACCGGTCCGGTCCTCGGATGCTTGATTCCGTTCTGGGAAGGACATGGCTTTTGTAGTTCGGACTGGACTGTTCCCATGGGGCACAGGGTCAGAGCTGATTTGCATATCGCCATTGTCTAACCCAGGGTGGCGTGGAGTGCAAAAAAACGATGGATTTGGGCCCAGATCTTTGGACTGGGGTGAATGTGTGACATTGATCCACATTCTGTCCATCACCTGTTTTGTTTGCAATTGCCGCCATAAGTGCGCTGGGGATGCTCAGTCGTGGGTCCCAGGCACTCCACACCACTGGAGTCAAGCTAGCCGGGATGATGAGAGGTGTTACCTCGAAACCGGTCCGGTCCTCGGATGCTTGATTCCGTTCTGGGAAGGACATGGCTTTTGTAGTTCGGACTGGACTGTTCCCATGGGGCACAGGGTCAGAGCTGATTTGCATATCGCCATAACCCAGGGTGGTGTGGAGTGCAAAAAAACGATGGATTTGGGCCCAGATCTTTGGACTGGGGTGAATGTGTGACATTGATCCACATTCTGTCCATCACCTATTTTGTTTGCAATTGCCGCCATAAGTGCGCTGGGGATGCTCAGACGTGTGTCCCAGGCACTCCACACCACTGGAGTCAAGCTAGCCGGGCTGATGATAGGTGTTACCTCGAAACCGGTCCCGTCCTCGGATGCTTGATTCCGTTCTGGGAAGGACATGGCTTTTGTAGTTCGGACTGGACTGTTCCCATGGGGCACAGGGTCAGAGCTGATTTGCATATCGCCATTGTCTAACCCAGGGTGGTGTGGAGTGCAAAAAAACTATGGATTTTGGCCCAGATCTTTGGACTGGGGTGAATGTGTGACATTGATCCACATTCTGTCCATCACCTGTTTTGTTTGCAATTGCCGCCATAAGTGCGCTGGGGATGCTCAGACGTGGGTCCCAGGCACTCCACACCACTGGAGTCAAGCTAGCCGGGCTGATGAGAGGTGTTACCTAGAAACCGGTCCGGTCCTCGGATGCTTGATTCCGTTCTGGGAAGGATATGGCTTTTGTAGTTCGGACTGGACTGTTCCCAGGGGGCACAAGGTCAGAGCTGATTTGCATATCGCCATTGTCTAACCCAGGGTGGTGTGGAGTGCAAAAAAACATTGGATTTGGGCCCAGATCTTTGGACTGGGGTGAATATGTGACATTGATCCACATTCTGTCCATCACCTGTTTTGTTTGCAATTGCCGCCATAAGTGCGCTGGGGATGCTCAGACGTGGGTCCCAGGCACTCCACACCACTGGAGTCAAGCTAGCCGGGCTGATGAGAGGTGTTACCTCGAAACCGGTCCGGTCCTCGGATGCTTGATTCCGTTCTGGGAAGGACATGGCTTTTGTAGTTCGGACTGGACTGTTCCCATGGGGCACAGGGTCAGAGCTGATTTGCATATCGCCATTGTCTAACCCAGGGTGGTGTGGAGTGCAAAAAAACGATGGATTTTGGCCCAGATCTTTGGACTGGGGTGAATGTGTGACATTGATCCACATTCTGTCCATCACCTGTTTTGTTTGCAATTGCCGCCATAAGTGCGCTGGGGATGCTCAGACGTGGGTCCCAGGCACTCCACACCACTGGAGTCAAGCTAGCCGGGCTGATGAGAGGTGTTACCTCAAAACCGGTCCGGTCCTCGGATGCTTGATTCCGTTCTGGGAAGGACATGGCTTTTGTAGTTCGGACTGGACTGTTCCCATGGGGCACAGGGTCAGAGCTGATTTGCATATCACCATTGTCTAACCCAGGGTGGTGTGGAGTGCAAAAAAACGATGGATTTGGGCCCAGATCTTTGGACTGGGGTGAATGTGTGACATTGATCCACATTCTGTCCATCACCTGTTTTGTTTGCAATTGCCGCCATAATGCGCTGGGGATGCTCAGACGTGGGTCCCAGGCACTCCACACCACTGGAGTCAAGCTAGCCGGGCTGATGAGAGGTGTTACCTCGAAACCGGTCCGGTCCTCGGATGCTTGATTCCGTTCTGAGAAGGACATGGCTTTTGTAGTTCGGACTGGACTGTTCCCATGGGGCACAGGGTCAGAGCTGATTTGCATATCGCCATTGTCTAACCCAGGGTGGTGTGGAGTTCAAAAAAACGATGGATTTGGGCCCAGATCTTTGGACTGGGGTGAATGTGTGACATTGATCCACATTCTGTCCATCACCTGTTTTGTTTGCAATTGCCGCCATAAGTGCGCTGGGGATGCTCAGACGTGGGTCCCAGGCACTCCACACCACTGGAGTCAAGCTAGCCGGGCTGATGAGAGGTGTTACCTCGAAACCGGTCCGGTCCTCGGATGCTTGATTCCGTTCTGGGAAGGACATGGCTTTTGTAGTTCGGACTGGACTGTTCCCATGGGGCACAGGGTCAGAGCTGATTTGCATATCGCCATTGTCTAACCCAGGGTGGTGTGGAGTGCAAAAAAACGATGGATTTGGGCCCAGATCTTTGGACTGGGGTGAATGTGTGACGTTGATCCACATTCTGTCCATCACCTATTTTGTTTGCAATTGCCGCCATAAGTGTGCTGGGGATGCTCAGATGTGGGTCCCAGGCACTCCACACCACTGGAGTCAAGCTAGCCGGGCTGATGAGAGGTGTTACCTCGAAACCGGTCCGGTCCTCGGATGCTTGATTCCGTTCTGGGAAGGACATGGCTTTTGTAGTTCGGACTGGACTGTTCCCATGGGGCACAGGGTCAGAGCTGATTTGCATATCGCCATTGTCTAACCCAGGGTGGTGTGGAGTGCAAAAAAACGATGGATTTGGGCCCAGATCTTTGGACTGGGGTGAATGTGTGACATTGATCCACATTCTGTCCATCACCTATTTTGTTTGCAATTGCCGCCATAAGTGTGCTGGGGATGCTCAGATGTGGGTCCCAGGCACTCCACACCACTGGAGTCAAGCTAGCCGGGCTGATGATAGGTGTTACCTCGAAACCGGTCAGGTCCTCGGATGCTTGATTCCGTTCTGGGAAGGACATGGCTTTTGTAGTTCGGACTGGACTGTTCCCATGGGGCACAGGGTCAGAGCTGATTTGCATATCGCCATTGTCTAACCCAGGGTGGTGTGGAGTGCAAAAAAACTATGGATTTTGGCCCAGATCTTTGGACTGGGGTGAATGTGTGACATTGATCCACATTCTGTCCATCACCTGTTTTGTTTGCAATTGCCGCCATAAGTGCGCTGGGGATGCTCAGACGTGGGTCCCAGGCACTCCACACCACTGGAGTCAAGCTAGCCGGGCTGATGAGAGGTGTTACCTAGAAACCGGTCCGGTCCTCGGATGCTTGATTCCGTTCTGGGAAGGATATGGCTTTTGTAGTTCGGACTGGACTGTTCCCAGGGGGCACAGGGTCAGAGCTGATTTGCATATCGCCATTGTCTAACCCAGGGTGGTGTGGAGTGCAAAAAAACGATGGATTTGGGCCCAGATCTTTGGACTGGGGTGAATGTGTGACATTGATCCACATTCTGTCCATCACCTGTTTTGTTTGCAATTGCCGCCATAATGCGCTGGGGATGCTCAGACGTGGGTCCCAGGCACTCCACACCACTGGAGTCAAGCTAGCCGGGCTGATGAGAGGTGTTACCTCGAAACCGGTCCGGTCCTCGGATGCTTGATTCCGTTCTGGGAAGGACATGGCTTTTGTAGTTCGGACTGGACTGTTCCCATGGGGCACAGGGTCAGAGCTGATTTGCATATCGCCATTGTCTAACCCAGGGTGGTGTGGAGTTCAAAAAAACGATGGATTTGGGCCCAGATCTTTGGACTGGGGTGAATGTGTGACATTGATCCACATTCTGTCCATCACCTGTTTTGTTTGCAATTGCCGCCATAAGTGCGCTGGGGATGCTCAGACGTGGGTCCCAGGCACTCCACACCACTGGAGTCAAGCTAGCCGGGCTGATGAGAGGTGTTACCTCGAAACCGGTCCGGTCCTCGGATGCTTGATTCCGTTCTGGGAAGGACATGGCTTTTGTAGTTCGGACTGGACTGTTCCCATGGGGCACAGGGTCAGAGCTGATTTGCATATCGCCATTGTCTAACCCAGGGTGGTGTGGAGTGCAAAAAGACGATGGATTTGGGCCCAGATCTTTGGACTGGGGTGAATGTGTGACATTGATCCACATTCTGTCCATCACCTGTTTTGTTTGCAATTGCCGCCATAAGTGCGCTGGGGATGCTCAGACGTGGGTCCCAGGCACTCCACACCACTGGAGTCAAGCTAGCCGGGCTGATGAGAGGTGTTACCTCGAAACCGGTCCGGTCCGGTCCTCGGATGCTTGATTCCGTTCTGGGAAGGACATGGCTTTTGTAGTTCGGACTGGACTGTTCCCATGGGGCACAGGGTCAGAGCTGATTTGCATATCGCCATTGTCTAACCCAGGGTGGTGTGGAGTGCAAAAAAACGATGGATTTGGGCCCAGATCTTTGGACTGGGGTGAATGTGTGACATTGATCCACATTCTGTCCATCACCTGTTTGTTTGCAATTGCCGCCATAAGTGCGCTGGGGATGCTCAGACGTGGGTCCCAGGCACTCCACACCACTGGAGTCAAGCTAGCCGGGCTGATGATAGGTGTTACCTCGAAACCGGTCCGGTCCTCGGATGCTTGATTCCGTTCTGGGAAGGACATGGCTTTTGTAGTTCGGACTGGACTGTTCCCATGGGGCACAGGGTCAGAGCTGATTTGCATATCGCCATTGTCTAACCCAGGGTGGTGTGGAGTGCAAAAAAACGATGGATTTTGGCCCAGATCTTTGGACTGGGGTGAATGTGTGACATTGATCCACATTCTGTCCATCACCTGTTTTGTTTGCAATTGCCGCCATAAGTGCGCTGGGGATGCTCAGACGTGGGTCCCAGGCACTCCACACCACTGGAGTCAAGCTAGCCGGGCTGATGAGAGGTGTTACCTAGAAACCGGTCCGGTCCTCGGATGCTTGATTCCGTTCTGGGAAGGATATGGCTTTTGTAGTTCGGACTGGACTGTTCCCAGGGGGCACAGGGTCAGAGCTGATTTGCATATCGCCATTGTCTAACCCAGGGTGGTGTGGAGTGCAAAAAAACGATGGATTTGGGCCCAGATCTTTGGACTGGGGTGAATGTGTGACATTGATCCACATTCTGTCCATCACCTGTTTTGTTTGCAATTGCCGCCATAAGTGCGCTGGGGATGCTCAGACGTGGGTCCCAGGCACTCCACACCACTGGGGTCAAGCTAGCCGGGCTGATGAGAGGTGTTACCTCGAAACCGGTCCGGTCCTCGGATGCTTGATTCCGTTCTGGGAAGGACATGGTTTTTGTAGTTCGGACTGGACTGTTCCCATGGGGCACAGGGTCAGAGCTGATTTGCATATCGCCATTGTCTAACCCAGGGTGGTGTGGAGTGCAAAAAAACGATGGATTTTGGCCCAGATCTTTGGACTGGGGTGAATGTGTGACATTGATCCACATTCTGTCCATCACCTGTTTTGTTTGCAATTGCCGCCATAAGTGCGCTGGGGATGCTCAGACGTGGGTCCCAGGCACTCCACACCACTGGAGTCAAGCTAGCCGGGCTGATGAGAGGTGTTACCTAGAAACCGGTCCGGTCCTCGGATGCTTGATTCCGTTCTGGGAAGGATATGGCTTTTGTAGTTCGGACTGGACTGTTCCCAGGGGGCACAGGGTCAGAGCTGATTTGCATATCGCCATTGTCTAACCCAGGGTGGTGTGGAGTGCAAAAAAATGATGGATTTGGGCCCAGATCTTTGGACTGGGGTGAATGTGTGACATTGATCCACATTCTGTCCATCACCTGTTTTGTTTGCAATTGCCGCCATAATGCGCTGGGGATGCTCAGACGTGGGTCCCAGGCACTCCACACCACTGGAGTCAAGCTAGCCGGGCTGATGAGAGGTGTTACCTTGAAACCGGTCCGGTCCTCGGATGCTTGATTCCGTTCTGGGAAGGACATGGCTTTTGTAGTTCGGACTGGACTGTTCCCATGGGGCACAGGGTCAGAGCTGATTTGCATATCGCCATTGTCTAACCCAGGGTGGTGTGGAGTGCAAAAAAACTATGGATTTTGGCCCAGATCTTTGGACTGGGGTGAATGTGTGACATTGATCCACATTCTGTCCATCACCTGTTTTGTTTGCAATTGCCGCCATAAGTGCGCTGGGGATGCTCAGACGTGGGTCCCAGGCACTCCACACCACTGGAGTCAAGCTAGCCGGGCTGATGAGAGGTGTTACCTCGAAACCGGTCCGGTCCTCGGATGCTTGATTCCGTTCTGGGAAGGACATGGCTTTTGTAGTTCGGACTGGACTGTTCCCATGGGGCACAGGGTCAGAGCTGATTTGCATATCGCCATTGTCTAACCCAGGGTGGTGTGGAGTGCAAAAAAACAATGGATTTTGGCCCAGATCTTTGGACTGGGGTGAATGTGTGACATTGATCCACATTCTGTCCATCACCTGTTTTGTTTGCAATTGCCGCCATAAGTGCGCTGGGGATGCTCAGACGTGGGTCCCAGGCACTCCACACCACTGGAGTCAAGCTAGCCGGGCTGATGAGAGGTGTTACCTCGAAACCGGTCCGGTCCTCGGATGCTTGATTCCGTTCTGGGAAGGACATGGCTTTTGTAGTTCGGACTGGACTGTTCCCATGGGGCACAGGGTCAGAGCTGATTTGCATATCGCCATTGTCTAACCCAGGATGGTGTGGAGTGCAAAAAAATGATGGATTTGGGCCCAGATCTTTGGACTGGGGTGAATGTGTGACATTGATCCACATTCTGTCCATCACCTGTTTTGTTTGCAATTGCCGCCATAAGTGCGCTGGGGATGCTCAGACGTGGGTCCCAGGCACTCCACACCACTGGAGTCAAGCTAGCCGGGCCGTTGAGGTGTTACCTCGAAACCGGTCCGGTCCTCGGATGCTTGATTCCGTTCTGGGAAGGACATGGCTTTTGTAGTTCGGACTGGACGGTTCCCATGGGGCACAGGGTCAGAGCTGATTTGCATATCGCCATTTTCTAACCCAGGGTGGTGTGGAGTGCAAAAAAACGATGGATTTTGGCCCATATCTTTGGACTGGGGTGAATGTGTGACATTGATCCACATTCTGTTCATCACCTGTTTTGTTTGCAATTGCCGCCATAAGTGCGCTGGGGATGCTCAGACGTGGGTCCCAGGCACTCCACACCACTGGAGTCAAGCTAGCCGGGCTGATGAGAGGTGTTACCTCGAAACCGGTCCGGTCCTCGGATGCTTGATTCCGTTCTGGGAAGGACATGGCTTTTGTAGTTCGGACTGGACTTTTCCCATGGGGCACAGGGTCAGAGCTGATTTGCATATCGCCATTGTCTAACCCAGGGTGGTGTGGAGTTCAAAAAAACGATGGATTTGGGCCCAGATCTTTGGACTGGGGTGAATGTGGGACATTGATCCACATTCTGTCCATCACCTGTTTTGTTTGCAATTGCCGCCATAAGTGCGCTGGGGATGCTCAGACGTGGGTCCCAGGCACTCCACACCACTGGAGTCAAGCTAGCCGGGCTGATGAGAGGTGTTACCTCGAAACCGGTCCGGTCCTCGGATGCTTGATTCCGTTCTGGGAAGGAAATGGCTTTTGTAGTTCGGACTGGACTGTTCCCATGGGGCACAGGGTCAGAGCTGATTTGCATATCGCCATTGTCTAACCCAGGGTGGTGTGGAGTGCAAAAAACGATGGATTTGGGCCCAGATCTTTGGACTGGGGTGAATGTGTGACATTGATCCACATTCTGTCCATCACCTGTTTTGTTTGCAATTGCCGCCATAAGTGCGCTGGGGATGCTCAGACGTGGGTCCCAGGCACTCCACACCACTGGAGTCAAGCTAGCCGGGCTGATGAGAGGTGTTACCTCGAAACCGGTCCGGTCCTCGGATGCTTGATTCCGTTCTGGGAAGGACATGGCTTTTGTAGTTCGGACTGGACTGTTCCCATGGGGCACAGGGTCAGAGCTGATTTGCATATCGCCATTGTCTAACCCAGGGTGGTGTGGAGTGCAAAAAAATTGATGGATTTGGGCCCAGATCTTTGGACTGGGGTGAATGTGTGACATTGATCCACATTCTGTCCATCACCTGTTTTGTTTGCAATTGCCACCATAAGTTCGCTGGGGATGCTCAGACGTGGGTCCCAGGCACTCCACACCACTGGAGTCAAGCTAGCCGGGCTGATGAGAGGTGTTACCTCGAAACCGGTCCGGTCCTCGGATGCTTGATTACGTTCTGGGAAGGACATGGCTTTTTTAGTTCAGACTGGACTGTTCCCATGGGGCACAGGGTCAGAGCTGATTTGCATATCGCCATTGTCTAACCCAGGGTGGTGTGGAGTGCAAAAAAATGATGGATTTGGGCCCAGATCTTTGGACTGCGGTGAATGTGTGACATTGATCCACATTCTGTCCATCACCTGTTTTGTTTGCAATTGCCGCCTTAAGTGCGCTGGAGATGCTTAGACGTGGGTCCCAGGCACTCCACACCACTGGAGTCAAGCTAGCCGGGCTGATGAGAGGTGTTACCTCGAAACCGGTCCGGTCCTCGGATGCTTGATTCCGTTCTGGGAAGGACATGGCTTTTGTAGTTCGGACTGGACTGTTCCCATGGGGCACAGGGTCAGAGCTGATTTGCATATCGCCATTGTCTAACCCAGGGTGGTGTGGAGTGCAAAAAAACGATGGATTTGGGCCCAGATCTTTGGACTGGGGTGAATGTGTGACATTGATCCACATTCTGTCCATCACCTGTTTTGTTTGCAATTGCCGCCATAAGTGCGCTGGGGATGCTCAGACGTGGGTCCCAGGCACTCCACACCACTGGAGTCAAGCTAGCCGGGATGATGAGAGGTGTTACCTCGAAACCGGTCCGGTCCTCGGATGCTTGATTCCGTTCTGGGAAGGACATGGCTTTTGTAGTTCGGACTGGCCTGTTCCCATGGGGCACAGGGTCAGAGCTGATTTGCATATCGCCATTGTCTAACCCAGGGTGGTGTGGAGTGCAAAAAAACTATGGATTTTGGCCCAGATCTTTGGACTGGGGTGAATGTGTGACATTGATCCACATTCTGTCCATCACCTGTTTTGTTTGCAATTGCCGCCATAAGTGCGCTGGGGATGCTCAGACGTGGGTCCCAGGCACTCCACACCACTGGAGTCAAGCTAGCCGGGCTGATGAGAGGTGTTACCTAGAAACCGGTCCGGTCCTCGGATGCTTGATTCCGTTCTGGGAAGGATATGGCTTTTGTAGTTCGGACTGGACTGTTCCCAGGGGGCACAAGGTCAGAGCTGATTTGCATATCGCCATTGTCTAACCCAGGGTGGTGTGGAGTGCAAAAAAACAATGGATTTGGGCCCAGATCTTTGGACTGGGGTGAATGTGTGACATTGATCCACATTCTGTCCATCACCTGTTTTGTTTGCAATTGCCGCCATAAGTGCGCTGGGGATGCTCAGACGTGGGTCCCAGGCACTCCACACCACTGGAGTCAAGCTAGCCGGGCTGATGAGAGGTGTTACCTCGAAACCGGTCCGGTCCTCGGATGCTTGATTCCGTTCTGGGAAGGACATGGCTTTTGTAGTTCGGACTGGACTGTTCCCATGGGGCACAGGGTCAGAGCTGATTTGCATATCGCCATTGTCTAACCCAGGGTGGTGTGGAGTGCAAAAAAACGATGGATTTTGGCCCAGATCTTTGGACTGGGGTGAATGTGTGACATTGATCCACATTCTGTCCATCACCTGTTTTGTTTGCAATTGCCGCCATAAGTGCGCTGGGGATGCTCAGACGTGGGTCCCAGGCACTCCACACCACTGGAGTCAAGCTAGCCGGGCTGATGAGAGGTGTTACCTCAAAACCGGTCCGGTCCTCGGATGCTTGATTCCGTTCTGGGAAGGACATGGCTTTTGTAGTTCGGACTGGACTGTTCCCATGGGGCACAGGGTCAGAGCTGATTTGCATATCGCCATTGTCTAACCCAGGGTGGTGTGGAGTGCAAAAAAATTGATGGATTTGGGCCCAGATCTTTGGACTGGGGTGAATGTGTGACATTGATCCACATTCTGTCCATCACCTGTTTTGTTTGCAATTGCCACCATAAGTTCGCTGGGGATGCTCAGACGTGGGTCCCAGGCACTCCACACCACTGGAGTCAAGCTAGCCGGGCTGATGAGAGGTGTTACCTCGAAACCGGTCCGGTCCTCGGATGCTTGATTACGTTCTGGGAAGGACATGGCTTTTTTAGTTCAGACTGGACTGTTCCCATGGGGCACAGGGTCAGAGCTGATTTGCATATCGCCATTGTCTAACCCAGGGTGGTGTGGAGTGCAAAAAAATGATGGATTTGGGCCCAGATCTTTGGACTGCGGTGAATGTGTGACATTGATCCACATTCTGTCCATCACCTGTTTTGTTTGCAATTGCCGCCTTAAGTGCGCTGGAGATGCTTAGACGTGGGTCCCAGGCACTCCACACCACTGGAGTCAAGCTAGCCGGGCTGATGAGAGGTGTTACCTCGAAACCGGTCCGGTCCTCGGATGCTTGATTCCGTTCTGGGAAGGACATGGCTTTTGTAGTTCGGACTGGACTGTTCCCATGGGGCACAGGGTCAGAGCTGATTTGCATATCGCCATTGTCTAACCCAGGGTGGTGTGGAGTGCAAAAAAACGATGGATTTGGGCCCAGATCTTTGGACTGGGGTGAATGTGTGACATTGATCCACATTCTGTCCATCACCTGTTTTGTTTGCAATTGCCGCCATAAGTGCGCTGGGGATGCTCAGACGTGGGTCCCAGGCACTCCACACCACTGGAGTCAAGCTAGCCGGGATGATGAGAGGTGTTACCTCGAAACCGGTCCGGTCCTCGGATGCTTGATTCCGTTCTGGGAAGGACATGGCTTTTGTAGTTCGGACTGGCCTGTTCCCATGGGGCACAGGGTCAGAGCTGATTTGCATATCGCCATTGTCTAACCCAGGGTGGTGTGGAGTGCAAAAAAACTATGGATTTTGGCCCAGATCTTTGGACTGGGGTGAATGTGTGACATTGATCCACATTCTGTCCATCACCTGTTTTGTTTGCAATTGCCGCCATAAGTGCGCTGGGGATGCTCAGACGTGGGTCCCAGGCACTCCACACCACTGGAGTCAAGCTAGCCGGGCTGATGAGAGGTGTTACCTAGAAACCGGTCCGGTCCTCGGATGCTTGATTCCGTTCTGGGAAGGATATGGCTTTTGTAGTTCGGACTGGACTGTTCCCAGGGGGCACAAGGTCAGAGCTGATTTGCATATCGCCATTGTCTAACCCAGGGTGGTGTGGAGTGCAAAAAAACAATGGATTTGGGCCCAGATCTTTGGACTGGGGTGAATGTGTGACATTGATCCACATTCTGTCCATCACCTGTTTTGTTTGCAATTGCCGCCATAAATGCGCTGGGGATGCTCAGACGTGGGTCCCAGGCACTCCACACCACTGGAGTCAAGCTAGCCGGGCTGATGAGAGGTGTTACCTCGAAACCGGTCCGGTCCTCGGATGCTTGATTCCGTTCTGGGAAGGACATGGCTTTTGTAGTTCGGACTGGACTGTTCCCATGGGGCACAGGGTCAGAGCTGATTTGCATATCGCCATTGTCTAACCCAGGGTGGTGTGGAGTGCAAAAAAACGATGGATTTTGGCCCAGATCTTTGGACTGGGGTGAATGTGTGACATTGATCCACATTCTGTCCATCACCTGTTTTGTTTGCAATTGCCGCCATAAGTGCGCTGGGGATGCTCAGACGTGGGTCCCAGGCACTCCACACCACTGGAGTCAAGCTAGCCGGGCTGATGAGAGGTGTTACCTCAAAACCGGTCCGGTCCTCGGATGCTTGATTCCGTTCTGGGAAGGACATGGCTTTTGTAGTTCGGACTGGACTGTTCCCATGGGGCACAGGGTCAGAGCTGATTTGCATATCACCATTGTCTAACCCAGGGTGGTGTGGAGTGCAAAAAAACGATGGATTTGGGCCCAGATCTTTGGACTGGGGTGAATGTGTGACATTGATCCACATTCTGTCCATCACCTGTTTTGTTTGCAATTGCCGCCATAATGCGCTGGGGATGCTCAGACGTGGGTCCCAGGCACTCCACACCACTGGAGTCAAGCTAGCCGGGCTGATGAGAGGTGTTACCTCGAAACCGGTCCGGTCCTCGGATGCTTGATTCCGTTCTGAGAAGGACATGGCTTTTGTAGTTCGGACTGGACTGTTCCCATGGGGCACAGGGTCAGAGCTGATTTGCATATCGCCATTGTCTAACCCAGGGTGGTGTGGAGTTCAAAAAAACGATGGATTTGGGCCCAGATCTTTGGACTGGGGTGAATGTGTGACATTGATCCACATTCTGTCCATCACCTGTTTTGTTTGCAATTGCCGCCATAAGTGCGCTGGGGATGCTCAGACGTGGGTCCCAGGCACTCCACACCACTGGAGTCAAGCTAGCCGGGCTGATGAGAGGTGTTACCTCGAAACCGGTCCGGTCCTCGGATGCTTGATTCCGTTCTGGGAAGGACATGGCTTTTGTAGTTCGGACTGGACTGTTCCCATGGGGCACAGGGTCAGAGCTGATTTGCATATCGCCATTGTCTAACCCAGGGTGGTGTGGAGTGCAAAAAAACGATGGATTTGGGCCCAGATCTTTGGACTGGGGTGAATGTGTGACGTTGATCCACATTCTGTCCATCACCTATTTTGTTTGCAATTGCCGCCATAAGTGTGCTGGGGATGCTCAGATGTGGGTCCCAGGTAAGCATGAGCGAATTTTGCGGATCTCGCGTTCGCGAATTTTGCGGATTTGCGGATTCGCAATCCGCAAAATCCGCGAATTCCCGCGAATTTGCGGATTTTTTTTTTTTTGTGTTCGCCCGTGTTTCTGCCAGTTCGCGAGGGTTTTTACAATTTCGCAATTTGCGAACTTACCTGTCGGGTCGCAAGTTTTGCGAACTTGTTGTTTCTACGTGTCCAACCTGTTTGGGACACTCTTCTTCATCACTGCCACTCTCTGTCACCACTGCCACTCTCTGACTACTCATGCCACCCTCTGGCCCACCCATGCCACCCTCTGTTTCATCACCACACCCTCTGGTTGTCCAGTGTACATTATTTTCGGCAAAGCAAAGCACACCTTCCCTGCCTCAAGTGACCTGAATTAATTTGGGGCTGATTAATGTGTCACAGAATATTTTTTTAGCTGGCACCTGCTTCCTTAGTGCGCCCTGATTAGTGATCTTTTGCACTTGCTAAGTGCTTTCATTGTTGCAAAATTAGTTACAACACCTGCCCTGCCCCAACTGACAATAATGAATTAGGGGCTGATTAATGGATTTTAACTTCCAGCCTGGCTCCTGCTTGTCTCCCTTAGCTGTAATTCATGACCTTTGTGGCATATGTGTAACTATTCTGAGGTTCAGAGCAGGGTCACATAATAGTTTCAACTGGCAACTGAACTCTGGAGGGGCCCCTCAGGAAGCACTACAGGAAATGGCTACTAATGATGTGCCTGAACTTTTGAACCTGGTAAGTAGTTACTTTCAGTTTTGCTTAGATCGTATTTCTGCAATTTCGCACTTATTCGCGGGGCGCGAACTCACGCGAACAGTGCGAGCAGTGCGAGCAAAATCCGCTGCTCGCGGATTTGCGGATTTTGCAGGAAATTCGCAAATCTCGCGGATTGCGGATTTCCCGAAAATCCGCAAAATCCGCGAGCGGAACGGATTTTCCGCCCATGCCTAGTCCCAGGCACTCCACACCACTGGAGTCAAGCTAGCCGGGCTGATGAGAGGTGTTACCTCGAAACCGGTCCGGTCCTCGGATGCTTGATTCCGTTCTGGGAAGGACATGGCTTTTGTAGTTCGGACTGGACTGTTCCCATGGGGCACAGGGTCAGAGCTGATTTGCATATCGCCATTGTCTAACCCAGGGTGGTGTGGAGTGCAAAAAAACGATGGATTTGGGCCCAGATCTTTGGACTGGGGTGAATGTGTGACATTGATCCACATTCTGTCCATCACCTATTTTGTTTGCAATTGCCGCCATAAGTGTGCTGGGGATGCTCAGATGTGGGTCCCAGGCACTCCACACCACTGGAGTCAAGCTAGCCGGGCTGATGATAGGTGTTACCTCGAAACCGGTCCGGTCCTCGGATGCTTGATTCCGTTCTGGGAAGGACATGGCTTTTGTAGTTCGGACTGGACTGTTCCCATGGGGCACAGGGTCAGAGCTGATTTGCATATCGCCATTGTCTAACCCAGGGTGGTGTGGAGTGCAAAAAAACTATGGATTTTGGCCCAGATCTTTGGACTGGGGTGAATGTGTGACATTGATCCACATTCTGTCCATCACCTGTTTTGTTTGCAATTGCCGCCATAAGTGCGCTGGGGATGCTCAGACGTGGGTCCCAGGCACTCCACACCACTGGAGTCAAGCTAGCCAGGCTGATGAGAGGTGTTACCTAGAAACCGGTCCGGTCCTCGGATGCTTGATTCCGTTCTGGGAAGGATATGGCTTTTGTAGTTCGGACTGGACTGTTCCCAGGGGGCACAGGGTCAGAGCTGATTTGCATATCGCCATTGTCTAACCCAGGGTGGTGTGGAGTGCAAAAAAACGATGGATTTGGGCCCAGATCTTTGGACTGGGGTGAATGTGTGACATTGATCCACATTCTGTCCATCACCTGTTTTGTTTGCAATTGCCGCCATAATGCGCTGGGGATGCTCAGACGTGGGTCCCAGGCACTCCACACCACTGGAGTCAAGCTAGCCGGGCTGATGAGAGGTGTTACCTCGAAACCGGTCCGGTCCTCGGATGCTTGATTCCGTTCTGGGAAGGACATGGCTTTTGTAGTTCGGACTGGACTGTTCCCATGGGGCACAGGGTCAGAGCTGATTTGCATATCGCCATTGTCTAACCCAGGGTGGTGTGGAGTTCAAAAAAACGATGGATTTGGGCCCAGATCTTTGGACTGGGGTGAATGTGTGACATTGATCCACATTCTGTCCATCACCTGTTTTGTTTGCAATTGCCACCATAAGTTCGCTGGGGATGCTCAGACGTGGGTCCCAGGCACTCCACACCACTGGAGTCAAGCTAGCCGGGCTGATGAGAGGTGTTACCTCGAAACCGGTCCGGTCCTCGGATGCTTGATTACGTTCTGGGAAGGACATGGCTTTTTTAGTTCAGACTGGACTGTTCCCATGGGGCACAGGGTCAGAGCTGATTTGCATATCGCCATTGTCTAACCCAGGGTGGTGTGGAGTGCAAAAAAATGATGGATTTGGGCCCAGATCTTTGGACTGCGGTGAATGTGTGACATTGATCCACATTCTGTCCATCACCTGTTTTGTTTGCAATTGCCGCCTTAAGTGCGCTGGAGATGCTTAGACGTGGGTCCCAGGCACTCCACACCACTGGAGTCAAGCTAGCCGGGCTGATGAGAGGTGTTACCTCGAAACCGGTCCGGTCCTCGGATGCTTGATTCCGTTCTGGGAAGGACATGGCTTTTGTAGTTCGGACTGGACTGTTCCCATGGGGCACAGGGTCAGAGCTGATTTGCATATCGCCATTGTCTAACCCAGGGTGGTGTGGAGTGCAAACAAACGATGGATTTGGGCCCAGATCTTTGGACTGGGGTGAATGTGTGACATTGATCCACATTCTGTCCATCACCTGTTTTGTTTGCAATTGCCGCCATAAGTGCGCTGGGGATGCTCAGACGTGGGTCCCAGGCACTCCACACCACTGGAGTCAAGCTAGCCGGGATGATGAGAGGTGTTACCTCGAAACCGGTCCGGTCCTCGGATGCTTGATTCCGTTCTGGGAAGGACATGGCTTTTGTAGTTCGGACTGGCCTGTTCCCATGGGGCACAGGGTCAGAGCTGATTTGCATATCGCCATTGTCTAACCCAGGGTGGTGTGGAGTGCAAAAAAACTATGGATTTTGGCCCAGATCTTTGGACTGGGGTGAATGTGTGACATTGATCCACATTCTGTCCATCACCTGTTTTGTTTGCAATTGCCGCCATAAGTGCGCTGGGGATGCTCAGACGTGGGTCCCAGGCACTCCACACCACTGGAGTCAAGCTAGCCGGGCTGATGAGAGGTGTTACCTAGAAACCGGTCCGGTCCTCGGATGCTTGATTCCGTTCTGGGAAGGATATGGCTTTTGTAGTTCGGACTGGACTGTTCCCAGGGGGCACAAGGTCAGAGCTGATTTGCATATCGCCATTGTCTAACCCAGGGTGGTGTGGAGTGCAAAAAAACAATGGATTTGGGCCCAGATCTTTGGACTGGGGTGAATGTGTGACATTGATCCACATTCTGTCCATCACCTGTTTTGTTTGCAATTGCCGCCATAAATGCGCTGGGGATGCTCAGACGTGGGTCCCAGGCACTCCACACCACTGGAGTCAAGCTAGCCGGGCTGATGAGAGGTGTTACCTCGAAACCGGTCCGGTCCTCGGATGCTTGATTCCGTTCTGGGAAGGACATGGCTTTTGTAGTTCGGACTGGACTGTTCCCATGGGGCACAGGGTCAGAGCTGATTTGCATATCGCCATTGTCTAACCCAGGGTGGTGTGGAGTGCAAAAAAACGATGGATTTTGGCCCAGATCTTTGGACTGGGGTGAATGTGTGACATTGATCCACATTCTGTCCATCACCTGTTTTGTTTGCAATTGCCGCCATAAGTGCGCTGGGGATGCTCAGACGTGGGTCCCAGGCACTCCACACCACTGGAGTCAAGCTAGCCGGGCTGATGAGAGGTGTTACCTCAAAACCGGTCCGGTCCTCGGATGCTTGATTCCGTTCTGGGAAGGACATGGCTTTTGTAGTTCGGACTGGACTGTTCCCATGGGGCACAGGGTCAGAGCTGATTTGCATATCACCATTGTCTAACCCAGGGTGGTGTGGAGTGCAAAAAAACGATGGATTTGGGCCCAGATCTTTGGACTGGGGTGAATGTGTGACATTGATCCACATTCTGTCCATCACCTGTTTTGTTTGCAATTGCCGCCATAATGCGCTGGGGATGCTCAGACGTGGGTCCCAGGCACTCCACACCACTGGAGTCAAGCTAGCCGGGCTGATGAGAGGTGTTACCTCGAAACCGGTCCGGTCCTCGGATGCTTGATTCCGTTCTGAGAAGGACATGGCTTTTGTAGTTCGGACTGGACTGTTCCCATGGGGCACAGGGTCAGAGCTGATTTGCATATCGCCATTGTCTAACCCAGGGTGGTGTGGAGTTCAAAAAAACGATGGATTTGGGCCCAGATCTTTGGACTGGGGTGAATGTGTGACATTGATCCACATTCTGTCCATCACCTGTTTTGTTTGCAATTGCCGCCATAAGTGCGCTGGGGATGCTCAGACGTGGGTCCCAGGCACTCCACACCACTGGAGTCAAGCTAGCCGGGCTGATGAGAGGTGTTACCTCGAAACCGGTCCGGTCCTCGGATGCTTGATTCCGTTCTGGGAAGGACATGGCTTTTGTAGTTCGGACTGGACTGTTCCCATGGGGCACAGGGTCAGAGCTGATTTGCATATCGCCATTGTCTAACCCAGGGTGGTGTGGAGTGCAAAAAAACGATGGATTTGGGCCCAGATCTTTGGACTGGGGTGAATGTGTGACGTTGATCCACATTCTGTCCATCACCTATTTTGTTTGCAATTGCCGCCATAAGTGTGCTGGGGATGCTCAGATGTGGGTCCCAGGTAAGCATGAGCGAATTTTGCGGATCTCGCGTTCGCGAATTTTGCGGATTTGCGGATTCGCAATCCGCAAAATCCGCGAATTCCCGCGAATTTGCGGATTTTTTTTTTTTTGTGTTCGCCCGTGTTTCTGCCAGTTCGCGAGGGTTTTTACAATTTCGCAATTTGCGAACTTACCTGTCGGGTCGCAAGTTTTGCGAACTTGTTGTTTCTACGTGTCCAACCTGTTTGGGACACTCTTCTTCATCACTGCCACTCTCTGTCACCACTGCCACTCTCTGACTACTCATGCCACCCTCTGGCCCACCCATGCCACCCTCTGTTTCATCACCACACCCTCTGGTTGTCCAGTGTACATTATTTTCGGCAAAGCAAAGCACACCTTCCCTGCCTCAAGTGACCTGAATTAATTTGGGGCTGATTAATGTGTCACAGAATATTTTTTTAGCTGGCACCTGCTTCCTTAGTGCGCCCTGATTAGTGATCTTTTGCACTTGCTAAGTGCTTTCATTGTTGCAAAATTAGTTACAACACCTGCCCTGCCCCAACTGACAATAATGAATTAGGGGCTGATTAATGGATTTTAACTTCCAGCCTGGCTCCTGCTTGTCTCCCTTAGCTGTAATTCATGACCTTTGTGGCATATGTGTAACTATTCTGAGGTTCAGAGCAGGGTCACATAATAGTTTCAACTGGCAACTGAACTCTGGAGGGGCCCCTCAGGAAGCACTACAGGAAATGGCTACTAATGATGTGCCTGAACTTTTGAACCTGGTAAGTAGTTACTTTCAGTTTTGCTTAGATCGTATTTCTGCAATTTCGCACTTATTCGCGGGGCGCGAACTCACGCGAACAGTGCGAGCAGTGCGAGCAAAATCCGCTGCTCGCGGATTTGCGGATTTTGCAGGAAATTCGCAAATCTCGCGGATTGCGGATTTCCCGAAAATCCGCAAAATCCGCGAGCGGAACGGATTTTCCGCCCATGCCTAGTCCCAGGCACTCCACACCACTGGAGTCAAGCTAGCCGGGCTGATGAGAGGTGTTACCTCGAAACCGGTCCGGTCCTCGGATGCTTGATTCCGTTCTGGGAAGGACATGGCTTTTGTAGTTCGGACTGGACTGTTCCCATGGGGCACAGGGTCAGAGCTGATTTGCATATCGCCATTGTCTAACCCAGGGTGGTGTGGAGTGCAAAAAAACGATGGATTTGGGCCCAGATCTTTGGACTGGGGTGAATGTGTGACATTGATCCACATTCTGTCCATCACCTATTTTGTTTGCAATTGCCGCCATAAGTGTGCTGGGGATGCTCAGATGTGGGTCCCAGGCACTCCACACCACTGGAGTCAAGCTAGCCGGGCTGATGATAGGTGTTACCTCGAAACCGGTCCGGTCCTCGGATGCTTGATTCCGTTCTGGGAAGGACATGGCTTTTGTAGTTCGGACTGGACTGTTCCCATGGGGCACAGGGTCAGAGCTGATTTGCATATCGCCATTGTCTAACCCAGGGTGGTGTGGAGTGCAAAAAAACTATGGATTTTGGCCCAGATCTTTGGACTGGGGTGAATGTGTGACATTGATCCACATTCTGTCCATCACCTGTTTTGTTTGCAATTGCCGCCATAAGTGCGCTGGGGATGCTCAGACGTGGGTCCCAGGCACTCCACACCACTGGAGTCAAGCTAGCCAGGCTGATGAGAGGTGTTACCTAGAAACCGGTCCGGTCCTCGGATGCTTGATTCCGTTCTGGGAAGGATATGGCTTTTGTAGTTCGGACTGGACTGTTCCCAGGGGGCACAGGGTCAGAGCTGATTTGCATATCGCCATTGTCTAACCCAGGGTGGTGTGGAGTGCAAAAAAACGATGGATTTGGGCCCAGATCTTTGGACTGGGGTGAATGTGTGACATTGATCCACATTCTGTCCATCACCTGTTTTGTTTGCAATTGCCGCCATAATGCGCTGGGGATGCTCAGACGTGGGTCCCAGGCACTCCACACCACTGGAGTCAAGCTAGCCGGGCTGATGAGAGGTGTTACCTCGAAACCGGTCCGGTCCTCGGATGCTTGATTCCGTTCTGGGAAGGACATGGCTTTTGTAGTTCGGACTGGACTGTTCCCATGGGGCACAGGGTCAGAGCTGATTTGCATATCGCCATTGTCTAACCCAGGGTGGTGTGGAGTTCAAAAAAACGATGGATTTGGGCCCAGATCTTTGGACTGGGGTGAATGTGTGACATTGATCCACATTCTGTCCATCACCTGTTTTGTTTGCAATTGCCGCCATAAGTGCGCTGGGGATGCTCAGACGTGGGTCCCAGGCACTCCACACCACTGGAATCAAGCTAGCCGGGCTGATGAGAGGTGTTACCTCGAAACCGGTCCGGTCCTCGGATGCTTGATTCCGTTCTGGGAAGGACATGGCTTTTGTAGTTCGGACTGGACTGTTCCCATGGGGCACAGGGTCAGAGCTGATTTGCATATCGCCATTGTCTAACCCAGGGTGGTGTGGAGTGCAAAAAGACGATGGATTTGGGCCCAGATCTTTGGACTGGGGTGAATGTGTGACATTGATCCACATTCTGTCCATCACCTGTTTTGTTTGCAATTGCCGCCATAAGTGCGCTGGGGATGCTCAGACGTGGGTCCCAGGCACTCCACACCACTGGAGTCAAGCTAGCCGGGCTGATGAGAGGTGTTACCTCGAAACCGGTCCGGTCCTCGGATGCTTGATTCCGTTCTGGGAAGGACATGGCTTTTGTAGTTCGGACTGGACTGTTCCCATGGGGCACAGGGTCAGAGCTGATTTGCATATCGCCATTGTCTAACCCAGGGTGGTGTGGAGTGCAAAAAAACGATGGATTTGGGCCCAGATCTTTGGACTGGGGTGAATGTGTGACATTGATCCACATTCTGTCCATCACCTGTTTGTTTGCAATTGCCGCCATAAGTGCGCTGGGGATGCTCAGACGTGGGTCCCAGGCACTCCACACCACTGGAGTCAAGCTAGCCGGGCTGATGATAGGTGTTACCTCGAAACCGGTCCGCTCCTCGGATGCTTGATTCCGTTCTGGGAAGGACATGGCTTTTGTAGTTCGGACTGGACTGTTCCCATGGGGCACAGGGTCAGAGCTGATTTGCATATCGCCATTGTCTAACCCAGGGTGGTGTGGAGTGCAAAAAAACTATGGATTTTGGCCCAGATCTTTGGACTGGGGTGAATGTGTGACATTGATCCACATTCTGTCCATCACCTGTTTTGTTTGCAATTGCCGCCATAAGTGCGCTGGGGATGCTCAGACGTGGGTCCCAGGCACTCCACACCACTGGAGTCAAGCTAGCCGGGCTGATGAGAGGTGTTACCTAGAAACCGGTCCGGTCCTCGGATGCTTGATTCCGTTCTGGGAAGGATATGGCTTTTGTAGTTCGGACTGGACTGTTCCCAGGGGGCACAGGGTCAGAGCTGATTTGCATATCGCCATTGTCTAACCCAGGGTGGTGTGGAGTGCAAAAAAACGATGGATTTTGGCCCAGATCTTTGGACTGGGGTGAATGTGTGACATTGATCCACATTCTGTCCATCACCTGTTTTGTTTGCAATTGCCGCCATAAGTGCGCTGGGGATGCTCAGACGTGGGTCCCAGGCACTCCACACCACTGGAGTCAAGCTAGCCGGGCTGATGAGAGGTGTTACCTCAAAACCGGTCCGGTCCTCGGATGCTTGATTCCGTTCTGGGAAGGACATGGCTTTTGTAGTTCGGACTGGACTGTTCCCATGGGGCACAGGGTCGGAGCTGATTTGCATATCACCATTGTCTAACCCAGGGTGGTGTGGAGTGCAAAAAAACGATGGATTTGGGCCCAGATCTTTGGACTGGGGTGAATGTGTGACATTGATCCACATTCTGTCCATCACCTGTTTTGTTTGCAATTGCCGCCATAAGTGCGCTGGGGATGCTCAGACGTGGGTCCCAGGCACTCCACACCACTGGAGTCAAGCTAGCCGGGCTGATGAGAGGTGTTACCTCGAAACCGGTCCGGTCCTCGGATGCTTGATTCCGTTCTGGGAAGGACATGGCTTTTGTAGTTCGGACTGGACTGTTCCCATGGGGCACAGGGTCAGAGCTGATTTGCATATCGCCATTGTCTAACCCAGGGTGGTGTGGAGTGCAAAAAAACGATGGATTTGGGCCCAGATCTTTGGACTGGGGTGAATGTGTGACATTGATCCACATTCTGTCCATCACCTGTTTTGTTTGCAATTGCCGCCATAAGTGTGCTGGGGATGCTCAGTTGTGGGTCCCAGGCACTCCACACCACTGGAGTCAAGCTAGCCGGGCTGATGAGAGGTGTTACCTCGAAACGGGTCCGGTCCTCGGATGCTTGATTCCGTTCTGGGAAGGACATGGCTTTTGTAGTTCGGACTGGACTGTTCCCATGGGGCACAGGGTCAGAGCTGATTTGCAAATCGCCATTGTCGAACCCAGGGTGGTGTGGAGTGCAAAAAAACGATGGATTTGGGCCCAGATCTTTGGACTGGGGTGAATGTGTGACATTGATCCACATTCTGTCCATCACCTGTTTTGTTTGCAATTGCCGCCATAAGTGCGCTGGGGATGCTCAGACGTGGGTCCCAGGTACTCCACACCACTGGAGTCAAGCTAGCCGGGCTGATGAGAGGTGTTACCTAGAAACCGGTCCGGTCCTCGGATGCTTGATTCCGTTCTGGGAAGGACATGGCTTTTGTAGTTCGGACTGGACTGTTCCCATGGGGCACAGGGTCAGAGCTGATTTGCATATCGCCATTGTCTAACCCAGGGTGGTGTGGAGTGCAAAAAAACGATGGATTTGGGCCCAGATCTTTGGACTGGGGTGAATGTGTGACATTGATCCACATTCTGTCCATCACCTGTTTTGTTTGCAATTGCCGCCATAAGTGCGCTGGGGATGCTCAGACGTGGGTCCCAGGCACTCCACACCACTGGAGTCAAGCTAGCCGGGCTGATGATAGGTGTACCTCGAAACCGGTCCGGTCCTCGGATGCTTGATTCCATTCTGGGAAGGACATGGCTTTTGGAGTTCGGACTGGACTGTTCCCATGGGGCACAGGGTCAGAGCTGATTTGCATATCGCCATTGTCTAACCCAGGGTGGTGTGGAGTGCAAAAAAACTATGGATTTTGGCCCAGATCTTTGGACTGGGGTGAATGTGTGACATTGATCCACATTCTGTCCATCACCTGTTTTGTTTGCAATTGCCGCCATAAGTGCACTGGGGATGCTCAGACGTGGGTCCCAGGCACTCCACACCACTGGAGTCAAGCTAGCCGGGCTGATGAGAGGTGTTACCTCGAAACCGGTCCGGTCCTTGGATGCTTGATACCGTTCTGCGAAGGAAATGGCTTTTGTAGTTCGGACTGGACTGTTCCCAGGGGGCACAGGGTCAGAGCTGATTTGCATATCACCATTGTCTAACCCAGAGTGGTGTGGAGTGCAAAAAACTGATGGATTTGGGCCCAGATCTTTGGACTGGGGTGAATGTGTGACATTGATCCACATTCTGTCCATCACCTGTTTTGTTTGCAATTGCCGCCATAAGTGCGCTGGGGATGCTCAGACGTGGGTCCCAGGCACTCCACACCACTGGAGTCAAGCTAGCCGGGCTGATGAGAGGTGTTACCTCAAAACCGGTCCGGTCCTCGGATGCTTGATTCCGTTCTGGGAAGGACATGGCTTTTGTAGTTTGGACTGGACTGTTCCCATGGGGCACAGGGTCAGAGCTGATTTGCATATCGCCATTGTCTAACCCAGGGTGGTGTGGAGTGCAAAAAAACGATGGATTTGGGCCCAGATCTTTGGACTGGGGTGAATGTGTGACATTGATCCACATTCTGTCCATCACCTGTTTTGTTTGCAATTACCGCTATAAGTGCGCTGGGGATGCTCAGACGTCGGTCCCAGGCACTCCACACCACTGGAGTCAAGCTAGCCGGGCTGATGAGAGGTGTTACCTCGAAACCGGTCCGGTCCTCGGATGCTTGATTCCGTTCTGGGAAGGACATGGCTTTTGTAGTTCGGACTGGACTGTTCCCATGGGGCACAGGGTCAGAGCTGATTTGCATATCGCCATTGTCTAACCCAGGGTGGTGTGGAGTTCAAAAAAACGATGGATTTGGGCCCAGATCTTTGGACTAGGGTGAATGTGTGACATTGATCCACATTCTGTCCATCACCTGTTTTGTTTGCAATTGCCGCCATAAGTGCGCTGGGGATGCTCAGACGTGGGTCCCAGGCACTCCACACCACTGGAGTCAAGCTAGCCGGGCTGATGAGAGGTGTTACCTCGAAACCGGTCCGGTCCTCGGATGCTTGATTCCGTTCTGGGAAGGACATGGCTTTTGTAGTTCGGACTGGACTGTTCCCATGGGGCACAGGGTCAGAGCTGATTTGCATATCGCCATTGTCTAACCCAGGGTGGTGTGGAGTGCAAAAAAACGATGGATTTGGGCCCAGATCTTTGGGCTGGGGTGAATGCGTGACATTGATCCACATTCTGTCCATCACCTGTTTTGTTTGCAATTGCCGCCATAAGTGTGCTGGGGATGCTCAGATGTGGGTCCCAGGCACTCCACACCACTGGAGTCAAGCTAGCCGGGCTGATGAGAGGTGTTACCTCGAAACCGGTCCGGTCCTCGGATGCTTGATTCCGTTCTGGGAAGGACATGGCTTTTGTAGTTCGGACTGGACTGTTCCCATGGGGCACAGGGTCAGAGCTGATTTGCATATTGCCATTGTCTAACCCAGGGTGGTGTGGAGTGCAAAAAAACGATGGATTTGGGCCCAGATCTTTGGACTGGGGTGAATGTGTGACATTGATCTACATTCAGTCCATCACCTGTTTTGTTTGCAATTGCCGCCATAAGTGCGCTGGGGATGCTCAGACGTGGGTCCCAGGCACTCCACACCACTGGAGTCAAGCTAGCCGGGCTGATGAGAGGTGTTACCTCGAAACCGGTCCGGTCCTCGGATGCCTGATTCCGTTCTGGGAAGGACATGGCTTTTGTAGTTCGGACTGGACTGTTCCCATGGGGCACAGGGTCAGAGCTGATTTGCATATCACCATTGTCTAACCCAGGGTGGTGTGGAGTGCAAAAAAACGATGGATTTGGGCCCAGATCTTTGGACTGGGGTGAATGTGTGACATTGATCCACATTCTGTCCATCACCTGTTTTGTTTGCAATTGCCGCCATAATGCGCTGGGGATGCTCAGACGTGGGTCCCAGGCACTCCACACCACTGGAGTCAAGCTAGCCGGGCTGATGAGAGGTGTTACCTCGAAACCGGTCCGGTCCTCGGATGCTTGATTCCGTTCTGGGAAGGACATGGCTTTTGTAGTTCGGACTGGACTGTTCCCATGGGGCACAGGGTCAGAGCTGATTTGCATATCGCCATTGTCTAACCCAGGGTGGTGTGGAGTTCAAAAAAACGATGGATTTGGGCCCAGATCTTTGGACTGGGGTGAATGTGTGACATTGATCCACATTCTGTCCATCACCTGTTTTGTTTGCAATTGCCGCCATAAGTGCGCTGGGGATGCTCAGACGTGGGTCCCAGGCACTCCACACCACTGGAGTCAAGCTAGCCGGGCTGATGAGAGGTGTTACCTCGAAACCGGGCCGGTCCTCGGATGCTTGATTCCGTTCTGGGAAGGACATGGCTTTTGTAGTTCGGACTGGACTGTTCCCATGGGGCACAGGGTCAGAGCTGATTTGCATATCGCCATTGTCTAACCCAGGGTGGTGTGGAGTGCAAAAAAACAATGGATTTGGGCCCAGATCTTTGGACTGGGGTGAATGTGTGACATTGATCCACATTCTGTCCATCACCTATTTTGTTTGCAATTGCCGCCATAAGTGCGCTGGGGATGCTCAGATGTGGGTCCCAGGCACTCCACACCACTGGAGTCAAGCTAGCCGGGCTGATGAGAGGTGTTACCTCGAAACCGGTCCGGTCCTCGGATGCTTGATTCCGTTCTGGGAAGGACATGGCTTTTGTAGTTCGGACTGGACTGTTCCCATGGGCCACAGGGTCAGAGCTGATTTGCATATCGCCATTGTCTAACCCAGGGTGGTGTGGAGTGCAAAAAAACGATGGATTTGGGCCCAGATCTTTGGACTGGGGTGAATGTGTGACATTGATCCACATTCTGTCCATCACCTGTTTTGTTTGCAATTGCCGCCATAAGTGCGCTGGGGATGCTCAGACGTGGGTCCCAGGCACTCCACACCACTGGAGTCAAGCTAGCCGGGCTGATGAGAGGTGTTACCTCGAAACCGGTCCGGTCCTCGGATGCTTGATTCCGTTCTGGGAAGGACATGGCTTTTGTAGTTCGGACTGGACTGTTCCCATGGGGCACAGGGTCAGAGCTGATTTGCATATCGCCATTGTCTAACCCAGGGTGGTGTGGAGTGCAAAAAAACGATGGATTTGGGCCCAGATCTTTGGACTGGGGTGAATGTGTGACATTGATCCACATTCTGTCCATCACCTGTTTGTTTGCAATTGCCGCCATAAGTGCGCTGGGGATGCTCAGACGTGGGTCCCAGGCACTCCACACCACTGGAGTCAAGCTAGCCGGGCTGATGATAGGTGTTACCTCGAAACCGGTCCGGTCCTCGGATGCTTGATTCCGTTCTGGGAAGGACATGGCTTTTGTAGTTCGGACTGGACTGTTCCCATGGGGCACAGAGTCAGAGCTGATTTGCATATCGCCATTGTCTAACCCAGGGTGGTGTGGAGTGCAAAAAAACTATGGATTTTGGCCCAGATCTTTGGACTGGGGTGAATGTGTGACATTGATCCACATTCTGTCCATCACCTGTTTTGTTTGCAATTGCCGCCATAAGTGCGCTGGGGATGCTCAGACGTGGGTCCCAGGCACTCCACACCACTGGAGTCAAGCTAGCCGGGCTGATGAGAGGTGTTACCTAGAAACCGGTCCGGTCCTCGGATGCTTGATTCCGTTCTGGGAAGGATATGGCTTTTGTAGTTCAGACTGGACTGTTCCCAGGGGGCACAGGGTCAGAGCTGATTTGCATATCGCCATTGTCTAACCCAGGGTGGTGTGGAGTGCAAAAAAACGATGGATTTGGGCCCAGATCTTTGGACTGGGGTGAATGTGTGACATTGATCCACATTCTGTCCATCACCTGTTTTGTTTGCAATTGCCGCCATAAGTGCGCTGGGGATGCTCAGACGTGGGTCCCAGGCACTCCACACCACTGGGGTCAAGCTAGCCGGGCTGATGAGAGGTGTTACCTCGAAACCGGTCCGGTCCTCGGATGCTTGATTCCGTTCTGGGAAGGACATGGCTTTTGTAGTTCGGACTGGACTGTTCCCATGGGGCACAGGGTCAGAGCTGATTTGCATATCGCCATTGTCTAACCCAGGGTGGTGTGGAGTGCAAAAAAACGATGGATTTTGGCCCAGATCTTTGGACTGGGGTGAATGTGTGACATTGATCCACATTCTGTCCATCACCTGTTTTGTTTGCAATTGCCGCCATAAGTGCGCTGGGGATGCTCAGACGTGGGTCCCAGGCACTCCACACCACTGGAGTCAAGCTAGCCGGGCTGATGAGAGGTGTTACCTCAAAACCGGTCCGGTCCTCGGATGCTTGATTCCGTTCTGGGAAGGACATGGCTTTTGTAGTTCGGACTGGACTGTTCCCATGGGGCACAGGGTCAGAGCTGATTTGCATATCACCATTGTCTAACCCAGGGTGGTGTGGAGTGCAAAAAAACGATGGATTTGGGCCCAGATCTTTGGACTGGGGTGAATGTGTGACATTGATCCACATTCTGTCCATCACCTGTTTTGTTTGCAATTGCCGCCATAATGCACTGGGGATGCTCAGACGTGGGTCCCAGGCACTCCACACCACTGGAGTCAAGCTAGCCGGGCTGATGAGAGGTGTTACCTCGAAACCGGTCCGGTCCTCGGATGCTTGATTCCGTTCTGGGAAGGACATGGCTTTTGTAGTTCGGACTGGACTGTTCCCATGGGGCACAGGGTCAGAGCTGATTTGCATATCGCCATTGTCTAACCCAGGGTGGTGTGGAGTTCAAAAAAACGATGGATTTGGGCCCAGATCTTTGGACTGGGGTGAATGTGTGACATTGATCCACATTCTGTCCATCACCTGTTTTGTTTGCAATTGCCGCCATAAGTGCGCTGGGGATGCTCAGACGTGGGTCCCAGGCACTCCACACCACTGGAGTCAAGCTAGCCGGGCTGATGAGAGGTGTTACCTCGAAACCGGTCCGGTCCTCGGATGCTTGATTCCGTTCTGGGAAGGACATGGCTTTTGTAGTTCGGACTGGACTGTTCCCATGGGGCACAGGGTCAGAGCTGATTTGCATATCGCCATTGTCTAACCAAGGGTGGTGTGGAGTGCAAAAAAACGATGGATTTGGGCCCAGATCTTTGGACTGGGGTGAATGTGTGACATTGATCCACATTCTGTCCATCACCTGTTTTGTTTGCAATTGCCGCCATAAGTGTGCTGGGGATGCTCAGATGTGGGTCCCAGGCCCTCCACACCACTGGAGTCAAGCTAGCCGGGCTGATGAGAGGTGTTACCTCGAAACGGGTCCGGTCCTCGGATGCTTGATTCCGTTCTGGGAAGGACATGGCTTTTGTAGTTCGGACTGGACTGTTCCCATGGGGCACAGGGTCAGAGCTGATTTGCAAATCGCCATTGTCTAACCCAGGGTGGTGTGGAGTGCAAAAAAACGATGGATTTGGGCCCAGATCTTTGGACTGGGGTGAATGTGTGACATTGATCCACATTCTGTCCATCACCTGTTTTGTTTGCAATTGCCGCCATAAGTGCGCTGGGGATGCTCAGACGTGGGTCCCAGGCACTCCACACCACTGGAGTCAAGCTAGCCGGGCTGATGAGAGGTGTTACCTCGAAACCGGTCCGGTCCTCGGATGCTTGATTCCGTTCTGGGAAGGACATGGCTTTTGTAGTTCGGACTGGACTGTTCCCATGGGGCACAGGGTCAGAGCTGATTTGCATATCGCCATTGTCTAACCCAGGGTGGTGTGGAGTGCAAAAAAACGATGGATTTGGGCCCAGATCTTTGGACTGGGGTGAATGTGTGACATTGATCCACATTCTGTCCATCACCTGTTTTGTTTGCAATTGCCGCCATAAGTGCGCTGGGGATGCTCAGACGTGGGTCCCAGGCACTCCACACCACTGGAGTCAAGCTAGCCGGGCTGATGATAGGTGTTACCTCGAAACCGGTCCGGTCCTCGGATGCTTGATTCCATTCTGGGAAGGACATGGCTTTTGTAGTTCGGACTGGACTGTTCCCATGGGGCACAGGGTCGGAGCTGATTTGCATATCGCCATTGTCTAACCCAGGGTGGTGTGGAGTGCAAAAAAACTATGGATTTTGGCCCAGATCTTTGGACTGGGGTGAATGTGTGACATTGATCCACATTCTGTCCATCACCTGTTTTGTTTGCAATTGCCGCCATAAGTGCGCTGGGGATGCTCAGACGTGGGTCCCAGGCACTCCACACCACTGGAGTCAAGCTAGCCGGGCTGATGAGAGGTGTTACCTCGAAACCGGTCCGGTCCTTGGATGCTTGATTCCGTTCTGGGAAGGATATGGCTTTTGTAGTTCGGACTGGACTGTTCCCAGGGGGCACAGGGTCAGAGCTGATTTGCATATCGCCATTGTCTAACCCAGGGTGGTGTGGAGTGCAAAAAAACGATGGATTTGGGCCCAGATCTTTGGACTGGGGTGAATGTGTGACATTGATCCACATTCTGTCCATCACCTGTTTTGTTTGCAATTGCCGCCATAAGTGCGCTGGGGATGCTCAGACGTGGGTCCCAGGCACTCCACACCACTGGAGTCAAGCTAGCCGGGCTGATGAGAGGTGTTACCTCGAAACCGGTCCGGTCCTCGGATGCTTGATTCCGTTCTGGGAAGGACATGGCTTTTGTAGTTCGGACTGGACTGTTCCCATGGGGCACAGGGTCAGAGCTGATTTGCATATTCCCATTGTCTAACCCAGGGTGGTGTGGAGTGCAAAAAAACGATGGATTTGGGCCCAGATCTTTGGACTGGGGTGAATGTGTGACATTGATCCACATTCTGTCCATCACCTGTTTTGTTTGCAATTACCGCCATAAGTGCGCTGGGGATGCTCAGACGTGGGTCCCAGGCACTCCACACCACTGGAGTCAAGCTAGCCGGGCTGATGAGAGGTGTTACCTCGAAACCGGTCCGGTCCTCGGATGCTTGATTCCGTTCTGGGAAGGACATGGCTTTTGTAGTTTGGACTGGACTGTTCCCATGGGGCACAGGGTCAGAGCTGATTTGCATATCGCCATTGTCTAACCCAGGGTGGTGTGGAGTGCAAAAAAACGATGGATTTGGGCCCAGATCTTTGGACTGGGGTGAATGTGTGACATTGATCCACATTCTGTCCATCACCTGTTTTGTTTGCAATTACCGCCATAAGTGCGCTGGGGATGCTCAGACGTGGGTCCCAGGCACTCCACACCACTGGAGTCAAGCTAGCCGGGCTGATGAGAGGTGTTACCTCGAAACCGGTCCGGTCCTCGGATGCTTGATTCCGTTCTGGGAAGGACATGGCTTTTGTAGTTCGGACTGGACTGTTCCCATGGGGCACAGGGTCAGAGCTGATTTGCATATCGCCATTGTCTAACCCAGGGTGGTGTGGAGTTCAAAAAAACGATGGATTTGGGCCCAGATCTTTGGACTAGGGTGAATGCGTGACATTGATCCACATTCTGTCCATCACCTGTTTTGTTTGCAATTGCCGCCATAAGTGCGCTGGGGATGCTCAGACGTGGGTCCCAGGCACTCCACACCACTGGAGTCAAGCTAGCCGGGCTGATGAGAGGTGTTACCTCGAAACCGGGCCGGTCCTCGGATGCTTGATTCCGTTCTGGGAAGGACATGGCTTTTGTAGTTCGGACTGGACTGTTCCCATGGAGCACAGGGTCAGAGCTGATTTGCATATCGCCATTGTCTAACCCAGGGTGGTGTGGAGTGCAAAAAAACAATGGATTTGGGCCCAGATCTCTGGACTGGGGTGAATGTGTGACATTGATCCACATTCTGTCCATCACCTGTTTTGTTTGCAATTGCCGCCATAAGTGTGCTGGGGATGCTCAGATGTGGGTCCCAGGCACTCCACACCACTGGAGTCAAGCTAGCCGGGCTGATGAGAGGTGTTACCTCGAAACCGGTCCGGTCCTCGGATGCTTGATTCCGTTCTGGGAAGGACATGGCTTTTGTAGTTCGGACTGGACTGTTCCCATGGGGCACAGGGTCAGAGCTGATTTGCATATCGCCATTGTCTAACCCAGGGTGGTGTGGAGTGCAAAAAAACGATGGATTTGGGCCCAGATCTTTGGACTGGGGTGAATGTGTGACATTGATCTACATTCTGTCCATCACCTGTTTTGTTTGCAATTGCCGCCATAAGTGCGCTGGGGATGCTCAGACGTGGGTCCCAGGCACTCCACACCACTGGAGTCAAGCTAGCCGGGCTGATGAGAGGTGTTACCTCGAAACCGGTCCGGTCCTCGGATGCTTGATTCCGTTCTGGGAAGGACATGGCTTTTGTAGTTCGGACTGGACTGTTCCCATGGGGCACAGGGTCAGAGCTGATTTGCATATCGCCATTGTCTAACCCAGGGTGGTGTGGAGTGCAAAAAAATGATGGATTTTGGCCCAGATCTTTGGACTGGGGTGAATGTGTGACATTGATCCACATTCTGTCCATCACCTGTTTTATTTGCAATTGCCGCCATAAGTGCGCTGGGGATGCTCAGACCTGGGTCCCAGGCACTCCACACCACTGGAGTCAAGCTAGCCGGGCTGATGAGAGGTGTTACCTCGAAACCGGTCCGGTCCTCGGATGCTGATTCCGTTCTGGGAAGGACATGGCTTTTGTAGTTCGGACTGGACTGTTCCCATGGGTCACAGGGTCAGAGCTGATTTGCATATCGCCATTGTCTAACCCAGGGTGGTGTGGAGTGCAAAAAAACGATGGATTTGGGCCCAGATCTTTGGACTGGGGTGAATGTGTGACATTGATCCACATTCTGTCCATCACCTGTTTTGTTTGCAATTGCTGCCATAAGTGTGCTGGGGATTCTCAGATGTGGGTCCCAGGCACTCCACACCACTGGAGTCAAGCTAGCCGGGCTGATGAGAGGTGTTACCTCGAAACCAGTCCGGTCCTCGGATGCTTGATTCCGTTCTGGGAAGGACATGGCTTTTGTAGTTTGGACTGGACTGTTCCCATGGGGCACAGGGTCAGAGCTGATTTGCATATCGCCATTGTCTAACCCAGGGTGGTGTGGAGTGCAAAAAAACGATGGATTTGGGCCCAGATCTTTGGACTGGGGTGAATGTGTGACATTGATCCACATTCTGTCCATCACCTGTTTTGTTTGCAATTGCCGCCATAAGTGCGCTGGGGATGCTCAGACGTGGGTCCCAGGCACTCCACACCACTGGAGTCAAGCTAGCCGGGCTGATGAGAGGTGTTACCTCGAAACCGGTCCGGTCCTCGGATGCTTGATTCCGTTCTGGGAAGGACATGGCTTTTGTAGTTCGGACTGGACTGTTCCCATGGGGCACAGGGTCAGAGCTGATTTGCATATCGCCATTGTCTAACCCAGGGTGGTGTGGAGTGCAAAAAAACAATGGATTTGGGCCCAGATCTTTGGACTGGGGTGAATGTGTGACATTGATCCACATTCTGTGCATCACCTGTTTTGTTACCAATTTCTTTAACTTCTTCAATCTGATCTAATTTAATTTTTAAGAATTCAATTCCATCTTTATTCGGATAATTAACAAAATCCACAACTTTAAGCACTGCTACATTAACTAAACTTGTTTCTATGTCCAAATTATGCCTTACAATGACTCAACAGTTTCTACATTCATATAGATTCTTTTCTAAACCAGCAGTTTTAAATATTGATTTTTCCAAAGAATCCAATTTTGTCTTCAATTTTTCTGTCAAAATAATAGTGATTCCATCATGTTCTATTTTATCGATGGCTTCCATTTTTATTATTTCTTCATTTTCCAGTTTCAAAAGTTCTTCGTTGAAAATACAACACTCACGCAGTGTTGGCATTAAGCAGATTACAGATTTGTTTTCTGCAATTTTCATGTATATTTTCTCGGGAAGTACGTTTTCATTTGGAAACAAATTGGAAAAGTAATTGAGTCTGCAAAGCTTGTTTGCCATGTTCAGTCAATAGTTCAATTCTTATATCTTGGAGAATAGTTGCATAATCAACATCATTTGCTTGTTGCATATTTGTAATGAGTTCTTTGTATTCAAAATATGACCAAGTTTTCACGTTTCCAACACTACCCAGAGACTTTCTGGTGTCTTCATGAGCAAGTGTTTTAAATACTGGTTGTCCTTTTACAGGATTCAGCTGCAGTAGATCTCCAAAAACGATGACATGTTTCTCTCCAAATAACACGTTGTACTCTGTTTTAAGAATTTGCTGCATTCTTAAATGCAAAAAGGCAAGCATTACGTTTGAGACCATGCTTACCTCATCAATAATGAGAAGTTTAATTTTCTTCAAGACTCTTGAAACTTCACCACAAGCTTGTGGTATTCCAATTTGTTTTCATGCTCCTAAGGTAGCATTAGTAAACGATGTAATGTAATTCCTTTGATGTTGTGTGCTGCCCACCCAGTTGGAGCAGTGACAACACAAGATAAATGCAACTCAGTTGTTTTCTATGGATAGCTTCTAATTACTTTAATTAAAAAACGTTTTCCTGTTCTAGCTTCTCCACTCACGTACATACGGATAGGTTGAAATAACGTGCATGAGCACTCTTCTTTTCATGAAGTAATCCATGGTCAATCTGTTGTCTCACTTGCTCATATATTTGTTTCTGTTTAACATTTAGTTGTTCTTCCAACTTTCCTAAGTCCATAATATCTTCTTGAGCTTGATGCATTGCTGCTTCCACCTCATTCATTGCGATTGCTGCTTCATTTTCAATTGGTTTATTTATTTATTTATTTATTCAAGTTTTTATAGCGCACAAATACCCGGAGGTGTCTCGGCGCTGAAAAATGAAAAAACATAAGGTTGAGAAGAGTGCTTACTGGTAGAAAAGCCACGTTTTTACCAGCTTCCTGAATGTCAGGAGAGATGGGCTGACCTTGATGTGTAAAGGGAGAGTATTCCACAGTCTAGCTGTAGCAACTATGAAAGATCTATCTCCCCATGATGATTTCTTTGTGTGCGGAATGGTTAAGCAGTGAGCTGAGAAAGAGCAAAGGGTTCTGGTAGGTATATACAGGCAAAGAGCTTTTTTCAAAAACTTTGGTCCAGAGTTATTGATTGCTTTGTATGTTATACATAGTGCCTTAAATTTCTTTCGGCTTCTGATTGGTAGCCAATGTAGTTGGCGAATGACTGGGGAAATTGATTTAACTTTAGGCGTGCTAGAAAGTATTCTTGCCGCTGAATTCTGAACCAATTGCAGCTTATTTAGGACTCTCCCCTGAGCATTCAGGAAGAGGCCATTACAATAGTTGATCTTCGACATAACCAGAGTACACTTGAGAGTTTTTCCTGCACTAAGAGGAAGGAAAGGAAGAAGTTTCCTTATCATTCTGAGGGTATCGAAGGATGAGGACACAACCGCATTCGCATGGTGAATGAACGAGAGCTTGTCATTGAACATAACACCAAGATTCCTAACCTTAGTGACTGGCTGGGGCGGGGGTCCCAAATCAGTTGGCCCCCAAACAGAAGACCAACCAGGGGTTAAACTACCAAAGGCCATTACCTCCATTTTATCGGAGTTCAGCTTTAGGCAGCTACGTGCCATCCAGGAGCTGATAGCTAACATTCCCTCCTGAAACCTGGCCGCCACTTGCATTCCATCATTGCGTACCGCCAACACCAGTTGGGTGTCGTTGGCGTATGAGGTTATTCTCATCCTGAGATCTTTAATGATCCTGGCCAGGTCCAACACATAGATATTGAATAAGGTCGGACTAAGGGAGTATCCCGGTGGCACCCCAAAGGGAAGAGAAAACACTGGAGAATAGAATTCGCCAAGTTTAACTGATTGAGTACGATTGGCTAGAAAGGACCTTAATAGCATTTTGGCCTTGTGTCTAATGCCCATGGCAGAGATACGGTCATTAGAATTGAATTATCAACCGTGTCAAATGCCGTGGACAAATCCAATAGAATAAGGACCGCTGCACCGCTTTGATCTAATATCATCCTTATCTCATCAGATGCCTTAATGCGGGCTGTCTCCGTCCCATGACCTTTCCTAAACCCAAATTGGGTGGCATCCAAAAGATTATTGTGGTGAATGAATTGAGTTAATTGGATGTTCATTATTTTTTCGACGATCTTTGATGGAAAAGGAAGGCCTGCAATGGGCCTGTAGTTTTTTGGTTCTGTGGGATCAAGATTGGCTTTTTTGAGTAGGGGTTTAATTATGTTTTTCTTTCCAAATTGAAAGATATGAGCCTGTGTGAAACATTGAATTAGAGATGTTGGTAAGAATAGGAACTATATGATCCGGAATAAGTTTTAACATTGAAGGAGGACAAGGATCGAGAGCGGATCCTGATTTGATGGAGAGGATAAGCTCTCTTACTTGTTTGGATGAGACCTGACTAAATTCTGCAAACCCTGTGGCGGGGGTATTGGTTAAACTATTTATGATTGGGGACTCTGACTTAACTTGCGTTGAAAAGTTGGGGTAGATTTGAAGAACCTTGTCTTCGAAGAAATTAGCAAGCGAATTACAAAGGAACGGTGACACATCTAAAACTGTACTTGTAGGTGTATTAGAAAGTTTGGCTACCACCTGAAATAGCTGCTTGGTGGAATTTTGGGCCGACTCTATTTGTGTTTGATAGTATTTGCTCTTTTCTGCCACAATAAGATGTTTATATTTGGTCAAGGACTCCTTATATAATTCTTTGGCATTATTATCATGATGTTTACGCCATTTTCTCTCTAGATTTCTGCACCATTGTTTTTTGAGTCTTAAAGCCTCTGAAAACCAGGGAGCTGAAGGGAGATTTCGGTTTGTGGAAACATTCTTGAGTGGTACTATTGTACTAAAGGCATTATGTAGCCAGGAGGAATAGTTATTGGCCGCTATATCGGGGTCTACTGTAACTTCCTGTTGGGTGGAGGAGAGCGTTTTTTGCAAAAGATGGATGTCAGTATTCCTCCATGCTCGAACTTGTTTCGAGGTGCAAGAGGTGGTATTCCTTGGCTTAGAATTTGTGATCTGAATAGTGCAGACTATTGCGGAGTGATCAGTCCAGGTAAGGGGTAGAACAGAGGATATGGAGATGTTAGTGTTACTAGTGAATAATCCATCCAGGGTATGAACTGCCGTATGAGTAGGTGTTGTGACTAGCTGGTGTAGACCTACTGACCGTAGGTCTGTTATAAGGGAAGAGGATTCCTTATCCTGTAAGGATTCTAAATGAAAATTAAAGTCTCCCAAGATGGTATAATCGGGGGTTCCTGCCATTGGTTCCATAGGGTTGTGTAGAGTTTTAAGAAAAGCCGCTCGAGGACCTGATGGACGATAGATCAAGATTCCTCTGAACGATTAAGTGTTGGAGAGAGTAATAGAGAAAATCAGTGCTTCGTAAAGCGATGAGTTAATTGTTTCGGTTTTTATTGCAAATATATCTCAATGAATGATCGCCAACCCACCACCCTTTTTAAGAGTCTATCCTGTCTAAATACACAGTATCCTTCTGGGGTGGCAGCACAGAAGTCAGGACCAACGGAAGAATCACCCCACGTTTCAGTTACAAATGCAAGATCTAGCTTGTGGTTGGTTAGTAGTTTGTATATTTCAATTTTGTGCTTAGAAAGGGAGCGAGCATTTATGAGCACAAAATAAATGAGATTAGGATTAATGTGAGACGGATGATCACTGTGGGTGGGAACAAAGTGGTTTGAGTTAATTTAGGCGAACAGTTGGGGCATCCAGCAGATGTTTTGTTGGTAAAAACATCCAGGCTAAAATGGATACAGTAATGATTGTCAATGGAGTTATTTAAATCCATAAGTTGTGATCTTGTGTAGGTTATTACCTTTTTATTTGATGTTGCTTTTTGGGAACCAGAAGGTCCAGGGGGACCAGCCCTGGGCCCGGTTGAGGCGCGGACGGGCACAGATAGGCTTGCCTTTGTCACGCCCGCTGCGCGCGCTCGCGCCATTTGCTTGTCTTATAGTGCCTGGGCCTGGTTGGGAGTGAAGACGATAGACCGCTGACCCAACCAAGATGGCGGCTGTCGATGGCCCTACCCAGAAGTGAGTTACCTTGAATTGAGCTGTTCCCCGGAGTCTCCCTCAACAACAAACAGTCCGCTAATGACTGGCGGTGGACCTGGGAGACTTTAGGGCGCCAAGGTGTTCTCACACTATTCGAGGAAGTTAGTAATTAAAAATTAAAATTAGAAATAAGTTTGTCACAATTAAAATATTAACTTTCGCCGCAAACAATAAAACTAAGTCAAGGAAATCATAAATGTTACCGCTAGGTCTGCGCTAAGTCTCATGGGTCAAAACAGAGTTCAACCTGCACTCAAAGTTCTTATCTTAATCAATTGCGCGCTCGTGCCATTTGCTGGTCTTATAGTGCCTGGGCCTGGTTGGGAACGAAGACGCTAGACCGCTGACCCAACCAAGATGGCGGATGTCGATGGCCCTACCCGGAAGTGAGTCACCTTGAATGGAGCTGTTCCCCGGAGTCTCCCTCCACAACAAACAGTCCGCTAATGACTGGCGGTGGACCGGGGAGACCGCAGGGTGCTAAGGTGTTCTCACACTATTCGAAGAAGTAAGTAATTTAAAATTTTAATTAGAAATAAGTTCATCACGATTAAAATATTAACTTTCACTTCAAACAATAAAACTAAGTCAAGGAAATCATAAATGTTACCGCCAGTTCTGCGCTAGGTTTCAGGAGTCAAAACAGAGTTCAACCTGTACTCAAAGTTCTTAAGTTAAGATCCACTAGGACCGGTTGTCGTATTGGATCTTGACTCAGCGCAGCAGAACTTTGACTGTCTTGAGAACTGTCTCTAGCAATCTCAGCTGCAATTGTAGCTTCTTGATCAATTTCATCGTTTAACATTTTCACATAATTTGCAAAAGCACTGCATTGTATGCTGTCTTTACAAGCATTAAAGGAATCTTCATCCCTCTGGAAATCTCCAAGTAATTCCAGTTCTGAACGCCATGGTTTGAATAGTTGTAAAAGAGCTAAATAGTAACATTCCCTTTTATCAACTATGTCGCAACTCAGCTTTCTGTGATTAATCAAATTTCCTTTTGTTTGTTTCACCAAACATCTTTCAGAACCAATGACTCCATATTTTCCATCATTGATGTTCTCTGTAGTATTCCGTTTAAAAGTGTAATTTTGCAGCACTTCACAGAGACACATGTTCTCAAGATGATGACTTCTGTTTGGGTAATATGTGTCCAACATATTCGTTTTCAAAATATCTGTACTTTCTGGATCTTTTTCAGCTAAATATTCAATTTCTTGTACAGATTTCAGTACTCGATTTTGCATTGCTGCAAGACCTAGACTCACCCAAATGATTCTTCTAGATTTGGAGTATAGACTTGCAGATGATAACCGATCTGAGCATTCATATGCTCTGATCTATCAATGGGATAACATCTTCAAACTGAAACTGTATAATTTCTTACTTAGAGTCTTCTCGTGAGAAATCTCTTCCCGCATTTCTTTCAATTCCGTCTTTTCTGATTTTGTAATATAGGATGTTACATATCGTGCAACAGCAATGGAATTGTCCGCAACATACTGAATATCCATGTTAGCATTCCACATGGACAAAATAACAGGATTGTAATCATTTATGTATTTTAACTCTTCATTTCTTCTTAAGTTGTAGGTATTTTTTGGAGAATGTCTTGTGATAGTATGTCGCAAAGATGACATAAAACTGTTCACTCTTCCTTTGGATATTACAGGACGTGGAAATGCAAAACGTCATTTGTTGTAGAACTTGTCCTTAGATTTGTACTTTCGTCGACAGTATTTTCCACATCGGTGGCTTTGGAATCGTAAGCCTTGTGCTATTAAGTTGTTTTCTTCCGTGCTTTTGGGTACAGCACATGTGGAATATTCTTCAACAAAAGACAAAACAGTATCATCCGCATCTGTTCCAAATTTGGAAGCATCTTTAATCCATAACAGCATATGTATATGAGGAACACCTCTTGCTTGATACTCCTTTCTCTAAAAGAAATCCACAGCTTCTCCAAGAGGTGGATTTTTTTATTGCAGATAAAAGACATCATAGCCTCAAATCTATGATTGAAATACCTGCATACATTAACAGGATCCAAAAAGCACAATTCTCCAGGTGTCTTGTATTCAATATTTTTATATTGGAATTTGCCTCTCAAAGAAATTCAAGCAAATCATCCCAAGCATACTCCACACAGCTTAGGGTAAGGAACCATGTTGGAGTTGCTAACGGCCACATGCATCAAAGTCCGGTTTTGCGATTCCTAATTTGCGATTTTTAGGGAATCGCAAATAAGGAATCGCAAAACGGGATGCATGATTGAAAGAGCATAATATTTGCGATTCGGTAAAAATCGCAATTTTTACCGAATCGCAAATATTATGTGAATTCCAATTTGCGATTTCGCAATTCCCTTTGATTCCTATGGGCCAAAAGGCCCATATGAATCAATGGGAATTGCGAATTCGCAAATTAGTATTCGCAAAATGTTGATGCATTCCATGGGTGAAGGGGGGGGTCCAAAGGACCCCCCCTCTGCACCCCTGAAATGTATTTTGAAGTGCATGTTTCAAACACACATGTCCTAAGGACATGTGTGTCTGTAACATGACAGTTTTTTTAAATGCAAATTAGAGCATTTTAACACATTTTCGCAAATTACCACGAGGATCAACCTCGTGGTAATTTGCACCCCTAATTGCGAATTCGCAATTTTAAAATTAATCATGCATTGCTTTTAAGGAATTGCAAATTTGTGATTCCTTAAAAGCAATCGCATTTTTGGAATTCGCTAAAAATAGCGATTTTACCAAAAATGCTTGATGCATCCCAAAAACCTATTTAGGAATCGCAAACGGCCGAATTTTGCGCTTCGCACCGTTTGCACTTCCTAAATAGGTTGATGCATGTGGCCGTAACTTCCGTAGCATACATGTCAGTTCTCCATGATGGCGGTACCATTATTCATTAGTACCATGCTGACATGCCATCAGATTAATGAGCTGAGATTCTAGATAATCAACTCTCTGGTGCAGTTTATCCATAAAATCTTTTGCTGATACATTTTGCAGATGTATTCCAGTTTTTAAAATGTGATTGACTGAATATGAAAGTCCAGACAAGTCAATTTCAAACAAAAGATGAAATATATAAGGGATACATTATCAAAATCTTGGATCTTTTGCATATAATCTTGTTATCCGATATTCAGATGCAGGAATCTGCACAGGACGTTCATCATATTGTCCTCCTTTTCTAGTTGGAAACAACTGTGGAAAACAACGAGTATCCAAGCTCTCTTCCCATACACTCATGGGACTTCCCTTTGCTTTTTTCATTTGGAACAACTCAATAGTGTTCTCTGTCACTTCTTTTGAATAAAGTGGATGCACACTGTAATGTTCATAGATTTCTTCCCATCTTAACATGTTCACTTTTTCAATTTGTCCACTTAACGTTTCAGTATCTTCTGTTAAAACTATTTCTTCTTCTGTGGTAAATATTTGATTTACCGTCCTAATTTCTATGCAGGTAAGTACTTAAACAAAAATAACTCAATCGGAAAGAAAGACGCAGAGTCCGTGGTGTTAGAGTTCTTAGGGGTTTTATTCCTTAAAAAGGAATGGTTCTGGTACCGGATATCGGGTTCCTGACACCACTGGGGTGCAGGAAGGGATAGAGCATACTTTATTGACAAGACATAACTTTTATACTTAAACCATATAATGAATACCAATACAGTAGGCGTAACAGCTGAGAGAAACAAGATAAAAACACACACGTGTTAGCAATACGTAATCAAAAAGGCGTAAACTAGGCGTGAACATAGAGGTGTGCTAGAAACGTCACATGTAAGTGTCACAAGTAGGTGGGTACTTAGCAGAAGTTTTGCAATGTCAGCAGAAGTCTGAGGCCTGGATGCGCGCGCAGCTGCATGACGTGTGATTGACGTGGAGCTGGAGGGTGCAGGGGACTTGACATTTACACTAGCGGAAAGAGACAGAAGTCTGGCATGTCAGATCAACTCGTACCTATATCATATCTGATATCTGATGTTTGGGAACCATATTATCTAGAGGGAAAGGTCTCTTGGGCAGAGGCTATTCTATACTGACTGTGAGTGCGTGTATAAGCGTCTACGTGTCTGCATGAGATGCGAGGGGGCATGGGCCTACCATGGTAACAGAAGCTATGAATTACTTGCACGGAGACAGTGAGGCCGGGCCCTTTGCTCTGCAGCTGGAAGGATGTTTACTTGAACTAGTAGGCAGGAATGTATGTTTGAGGAGCGGAGCAGATAATTCGAAGGTTGAATACAGTCTTGGCAGGCAGCAGGCTGAGCTAAGCGCCGTTAGCCGCGCAGGGAGTAAGGCAGAGGTCACGGGTACAGAGGCAGCCCAGGCTGAGGCGTTCAGAGTCAGAAGGCAGGAAAAGGCTCGATGGCAGAATTCAGAGGCCTACTTCGCCAGAGCTGAAAAACGTGTAAAGTACACCACAAAAAGACGTTGGCATGGCATACTTAGAAACGGAATATTCAACCCGTTCAGGGTGGATCTGAAAGAGGACATGTTAACGTTGGACGCAAATGTATTTGCGTCTTCATAGCTGGCACAGGAGGGAAGTTACATGCACTTTAAGCTCGTACATGGAGACGGTGGGGTACACGTTAGGGAACATTTCTTGACCATAAAATTTATATTTCCTCATTCCCTCCTTGTTCCCTACGGACCCTTCATGATATATCGATCCTCATGAACCGATCAGTCTGTTCTTGTAACATCATTTGCTCTTCTTTCTTCTTTTCGCGTTTTGAGTGGAAACTGGAATGTGGAATACAAGATGTGGCGCACAGACCACAAATCGCTGGCCCACACTGTAGGCACAGGCAGCAACTGAATACTATGACAAGGGCAATGCCTAGGAAGGATAGGATCTTCCATCCCCAAGCGGTCAACGTTGTCCAGAACCAACCGGACCAAGTCCAGGTGCCTGGATTCTGATGTATCAAACTTGCAATTTTATGAAGACGTGTGATAGCTTTATATACTGTTGGCGCGTTTTCTGGAATGAAAACACAGCAACTTGACCCGATGACCTTACAAGCTCCGCCCCTATCTGCTAGGATGACGTCAATAACAAGACGATTTTGGAGAACAACAACCCGCATGGCAGATTGCTCCTCTGTTAAGTTGCCTAGAGCGGAGGTAGTTTCATTCACTACTGCTTCGAGGGTTCTAGTTAATCTTCGTATCAGTTTACTATTAAAGACAGTACCTAAGTAGGGGAAGAAACCTTTATTGAAGTCTGTGTATTGCTCCCATGCCGTTTCAGTATAGTCGACAATCGGGAGATCTCTTCGGAGTCTATTCTTTACTAGATTTGTATTTCTGTGATAATCAGGAGGGGCTAGAAAAACAGGTGGTAGAAGGAATGCAATGTAACAGGTACCATCCCAATCTGGAGGTAAGCGTATGTATGCGGTATGGCCACAAACAAAGTAGGAATGACGGGTAGCTCTAAAAGAAGACTTGCCTTGATCACTGAATTCGACCACAGTAGTACATTTACTATGACCTAAGTGTACTGAACCCTTCTTTCTGACACATAAGTCACCTGTGACTGGTAATACTGACATAGCAGGAAGAACGGGTGCAGCTTCGGATTCAACAGTAAGAATCATGAGGTTAATTGTATAGTTACCTAATCCATATACTTCATTTTCTAGATCAGTTCCTATCCTAGTGGGAAGTCCCTTCTTGTCGGGATAGCAGGCGTTAAGCAGAACTAAGTTCAGGTTACCCCAAACCCAATTTCCTTCGAAAACAGCAATATCAGGATCTAAGGAATTAATTATTCTAAACCATGCTCCACATGAGCCATTGTGAGTGAACGGGTATGGGAAAAGAGGCAGAACTCCTTTGTATTTCTGATAGGGAGGGAGTCGGCCACATATCCAACAGTTTGTAGCATTATTAGTCTGATGGGAGTGATGTAACATACTAATGAATGTGTTGTTGCGCAGCGCAAGTCTGTAAGATAATTCATGAGGGGGTAATTTGCTAAAAGAATGTTCGGCAGTAACATTATAAGCAGGTTGTTCACGCTTGAAGATAGGGTAATATATGGGCAGCAATATACTGGCAGCAATAATTAAAAGACTTAAAAAAAACATAATCAATAATGTCACTATACAGTGACTACGGAGTGATTTACAATATGCACGTTTCTTGAGTCGTCTCTCTCTCTCTCTATCTCGGTCTAGGGGATACATGTCAGAAACTATTTAACCGATTCACCTAGGGGAGGACTTAAACAATTAAACTGTCTGACTTGCTAGACCGTAGTTTCGCTTTATACTCCTCTTGGGGAGTATTCTCTCTCTTGGGAACTTTAAAGTCACTAGTATCGAGGCAGTCCTTTGAGGGGGTGGAAGAGTCAGTCTCTGGCAACAGTTCATTACATTTTTTAATATGACTCGTGTGGATCCACCCCTTTCGTCCTTCAACTTTAATTGCCGTCCTCGTGGTCAGAAGGACGATCTTCGGCTCCTTCCAGCGGGGCTCCAGCGGGCTTTTCCTGTCGAAGTTGCGAATCAACACAGTGTCCCCTGGACGGACATCGTGTGGCTTTACATCAGTGTTGTCGGGGAAGGCTGCGGCAACCTGTGAACGACATGATTGGAGTGCAGACATCAAGGAGGCAAGGTAATCTGTCAGCATATTACAATCAACATCGGTTATTTTCTTAGGCATGGGCGTCCCCCACATATTTGGTGGTCGGCCAAAGACCACCTCATACGGGGATAGTCCTGATCTCGAATGGGGGACCATTCTCATATAGAACAGTGCAACTGGCAGGGCGACTATCCAGTCGACCCCTTTCTCCTTGCATATTTTGGCGAGGCGTGTTTTCAGTGTCTGGTTATGTCTCTCTACAAGGCCAGCGGCCTCGGGATGTCGGACGCAATGGAATTTCCACTGATATCCTAACAGAAGTGAAACCTGTTTCATGAGTTCAGATGAGAATGGCTGTCCGTTATCTGAGTACACGATACGAGGCAAGCCGTACCGTGGGAAGAATTCTCGAACCAGCTGCCTGGCAGTGGTCGGGGCAGTGTAATCTGGGACTGGATATGCTTCGGTCCAACGGGAAAGTGCACAAACAACTACGAGGACATACTTGAATCCTCGACAACGGTCCATCTGGATATAATCCATCTGGAGGACTTCAAAAGGGTGATCGGGAGGATGAAATCCACCTCGCTCTACAGGGACGCTTTTACCTGGATTGAACTGACAACAGATCATGCAAGTACGCACTTTCTGTTTTGCTGCTGCTCGTAAATGTTTGTTGTACCAGAGATTCTGTAAACTGTCTAACATAGCTTTTTCTCCTAGGTGTGCTGGACTATGTGCTGTATTTATTATGACTTGAACCATAGAGTCGGGGAGAAACCATGTAGATTTTCCCTTCCTCATCCATCCTTGATCTGTCTGGATCCCTCCTAGTTCAGTCCATTTCTTTATTTCATCTGGAGTAGCATGTGTCTGAATATCGATTACATCTAGTGTGGGATCCCTAACTGTCATACAATGTGTCAGCACTATTGTCTTTGTCACATCAGCTGTCTGGGTGTGAGTCAATGCTGTATGTTTTGCTGTTTGGTCTGCCAGGTCGTTACCCTGGGAAATGGAATCTGTAACTTTAGTATGTGCTTTACACTTCATGATGGATATGCCTGAAGGCAGATGTATTGCTTCTAACAGTGCTTGAATGAGGGGACCGTGTTGGATCTTGGCACCGTGAGAGGTCAAAAAACCTCGTTCTTGCCATAACACTCCGAAGTCGTGTACGACTCCGAAAGCATAACGTGAATCTGTGTATATGTTAACATTTCTGTTCTTGGCTAGTATACAGGCTCGGGTCAGAGCGATGAGCTCTGCTGCTTGAGCGGACAGTGTATCAATACGGTATGTTTCCTTAACTTCAGTTTCAGTGGTCACTGCATACGCGGCCACTAATTCTCCTGTGTTTGTTCTCATACATGAACCATCCACATAAAGTGTCAGGTCTGGATTTGTCAGTGGAACATCTGTTAAGTCTCGTCGGGGCTTTGTTACTGCATTAATGATCTCTATACAATCATGCGGGATGAATCTGTCATAATCGAAGGTAACAATGTTGCAGGATTCAGAATGTTACAGCGTCTGATTTCTATGTGTGGCTGGAATAGCGTTAATTCATAACCTGTCAGTCGTGCTATAGTCAAGTGTTGAGTCTGGGTTCGGTTTAGAAGAACCTCTACAGAATGTGGAACTTGTACTGTTAATGGATGTCCTAGGACAATTGAGTCGCTCTGTCTGATTGCTAGGGCTGTCGCTGCAACTGACTTTAAGCACGCAGGGAGTGCCTGGGCTACTGAATCCAATGTACTTGAAAAATAAGCGCAAGGCTTATGTGAACCTGCTTGATCTTGAGTGAGGACAGACAACGCTGTACCATCACGTTCTGTAACAAAAGTGTAAAAGGTTTGCTGTAACATGGTGTTGCTAAAACTGGTGCTTGACATAAAGCTTTCTTTAATTCCTCAAAGGCCTGTGTATGTTCCTGAGTCCAAGGGAGGGCAGTCGAAGTCGCTGCCTCCTGTGTTGTCAACTGAATGAGTGGTTTAGCTAGAAATGCATATTGAGGAATCCATTGTTTGCAGTACGAGGTGAGGCCTATAAAGGCCCGCACTTCCTTTTGTGTCTGAGGTTGTGGCATATTTACAATTAACTGGATGCGATCAGGAGTGAGCTGTCTCCCCACTTTGGACAGCAAGTGACCCAAGTACACAACTTGCTGAACACAGAATTGTAGCTTCGAAGGAGACACCTTGTGTCCCTTGTCGGCCAGAAAATGTAAAACTGTCAGTGATGCTTGTTCACATTCCGGTTCACTTCGTGCGGTGATCAGCAGATCATCGACGTATTGTAGTAAGGCGGTATTAACTGGCATTTGGATACAATCAAGTTGTCTTTTCAGTGCTTGACTATAGATGCTGGGGCTTTCTGTGAATCCTTGAGGTGCGCGTGAAAATTTGAAACTTCGTCCATTTAAACTGAATCCGAAGAGGTATTGGCTCTCTGGATCAATGGGCACACTGAAGAAGGCGTTCTTGAGGTCAATTACAGTAAAGAGCGTTGCTTCTGAATCAATAGCAGTCAATAAAGATGAGATGTCGGGAACCACAGGGTACTGTGGAACAATGCATTTATTCAGTTCTCGTAAATCAATCACCAGCCGATACACTGGCGGTGCATTGGGATCAGTACGTTTAAGAATCGGAATGATAGGGGAATTACAGATATTGGAGTCGGTTTCTACGACCACTCCTTGGGCAATGAGCTCTTCAATGATTTCCAGTAAAGCCACTACAGCATCGGGTGGTAACTTGTATTGTCTGATTCGTGGTAAAACAACTCCTGGTTTGAGTGTAACACGGTATGGTGTGATGTGCATGCAACCTACATCAGTTGGGCCTTGTGCCCACAGGTGTTTCGGTACATTTTTCAATCTGACATCAAACTCTCGTAATACATAGTGACCCTTAAAGTCACGCAGGAAAAGTCTAACTCCTTCCGGAGAACAACATATCACAGCTCCTAGAGCCTTCAATGTTTTGATACCTAACAAGTTTTCTGGACATGATTTCATGAGTAACAAGTCTGTAACGCGTGATAATGGACCCACAGCTAGGGGGACTGGTTTCGATACCTCATTCACAATAGGCTGTCCTGAAAAACCAAGGGAAACATTCTGTGAGCCTGAGAGGGGTGCCCCTGGGACTTCATTATGGCTGATTGTTGTGCGGCTTGCCCCTGTGTCAATTAAAAACGTTCTGTCTTTTCCCAATACTTGACTGTGTACATAAGGACCCTCTTGATCTACAGGAATCTCAATAAGAGGCAAGCCAACCTCCCTCTCTAGGCTGTTTCATGTGTATCGCTGATAATCGGGATAATCAGATTGGGCATACTGGTTCATCTGTCGTGAAACTTGCTGTGTCGCGGCAATGGGCTGTGGCTGTGATACCGCTGCGGTCTGTGCTGTATGTGGTGGAGCATGCATAGGTTGTGAATTCTGTGAAGTCTGTTGCTGGACCTGGTCTTGTCTAGGCGGATGCGGTCTTTCTTTAGTTTTACCTGTTGCTATATTGTGTTTCAGGACTGGACATTCATGTACGTAGTGACCTGGCTGCTTGCAATAGTTGCATGTCCCTTTAACGGGAGCTGCTGCATTACTTGTCTGGGTCGTACCCTTTCTCTGGCCGTCGGCTGGAACCGACTGGGCCACCAACATTTTCATTTTCGTGTCTTTCATACGTCTCTGTTCGTGATCCTGTTCTTCTCTAATTCTGTTCTGGTGGTATTGTAACATTTGTAACATCTGGGATGGCGTATTTGCTTGCCATGTACTTTCAACTTTATATACACGGTTCTTAACTGATGTCAGGGAATTCTCGACTAACTTTGTTACAAAAAGATGCGGGTACGACTCGCTACCTGGTTTTAGGCCACTATTAATAATGAAACATTTCTCGAATCTTGAATAGAAGTCACTGGTATCTTCATCGTGTTTCTGTTTACAGGCTGAGATTGCGTCCCAGTCCTCCTTTTTAGTTGTCAATAATCTGGGCAAGACCTGTACTATTAAACCTGGTAATGCTTTAGCTTTGTCCCCAAGGCCTACCCCTGGGGTACGACCTTTTTCCTCGTCTTCTATTTCAGTCCATATAATCTTTTTATCTCCCACCTCCCATTCTTTTTCCTTGAGTTTCTCGTAGATGCCGGTGGTCAGCAGTACTTTTAACAATTTCATGATGTCTGTATATGTGTAATCTCCCATGAGTAACATGTCTTTAAGTTCTCGGTGAAAACCTGCAGGGTCTTTATCATGACAGGGTACTAGTTTCTTCATTTCTAACAATTCTAACTTTGTTAAGGGTGTGTACACAAACACACGTTCCAAGGTGTTATTAGTACCCATAACTGGGTGTACTTCTCGTAAGGGATTCTGTCTGTCAAAATGCTCAAAATGACACATTTTTCGTTCTGGTGGCTGAGCTGAAACATATTGTGGACCTAAGAAAGCGTTATATTTACGTCGTTGCTCTAGAATTATTTGAATTAATCTGGTACTTAGGCCTCTCCATCTATTCATAAGTAGTGCTTCTAATGTATCCGGTAAGGGACCTGGATCAGAATGTTGTTGTCTGTATAACGTGATGAGATGCTGAATCATGTATATACCAGCTAATTTCTGCTCGTCTGGGGAAAGGTTCAGAAATGTCTGTGCTACTGTATCATCATTGTATGTGTTGGGATTGTCAGCCCATAGCACTGCTGACCGGGCTAGTTCCTGTTCATCCATAGAATTGAGTACATGGTACCCCATTTGTTCTTGAAGCATTTTATCGGTAACTTGAAACAGATATTCAGGAGAACTTGGTTTTGATATGCCAGAGAGAAAAACTCTCTTGCTTTCCGGACGAATGCCTTTCCTAAGGTAATTTCCCTTACCTACATACGCTATCCTATCTTTAGTCGTTTCTGGTTCTTCAGGTTCGTCCTCCTCCTCCTCGGAGTTGTCATTTTCATTTTCCTTTTCTTGTTCTTTTCTGTGTATTTCTATTACTTCCTTTCTGATTTTCTTGTACATGCTTGATATACAATTCAGTTTATCATGCTTTCCGTCGGCTATATTTTGACCCCACTTGTTTAGTGCTTCCATTTCTTCCTGGTCTACCCCAGGCCTGTCTCGGTCTCTTATTAAGCAATTTATGAAAAAACGTAATACATATGCTTGAGTGTCAACTTTCTGGTGTGCCAGGGCCTCTTTAATACTTTCGGGATTTTCCCCAGTCTGGACAAAATGATATATTCTATCTAGGTGATCAGCCATCCCTGGGAATAACACTAGGTAATCTGTAGCTTGTCGCAAGCGTAGTGATGCTATCAACATTCTATCGTCTTTACCGGGTACTGGATCGTATCTGCAAATTGGAAGGGGTTCTTTGAGCATGTCGAGGCGGGGTGATTGGGGTGTATGTTGCTTCAGCATGTCCCTAAGGTTGAATCTGTGTGTTGCTGGCGGGGTCTGGAGACCTCCTGCCGCACCTCCTGAGGCAGAGGCTTGAGCATTATTTCTCTGTGGAGTCTGTATGTGTATCTGAACTTGTCTCTTACTGGGATCAGGCGCAGTCGGATTCGGTATATTAATCTTAGGTGCGGGAAGTGGTGGAGGTGGAGGAACAGGTGGAGCAGGCTGTCGATCGGGTGAACCTTGTTGCGGCAATGGCGGGATATGGTCTTGAGGCGAATTGCCACCTCCGTCACCGTCAGTAGGCGGGACGCGGGCACGTGGATTGGTGTAAGCGGGTGCTACATCGTCTAGATAGGAAGCAAGGAATATATCTTTGGTGGTCCTGTGATTTACTTTAGTCAGAACCAATGGTGGCGGCAGATCTTTCGGTATTTCTGAAGTGGCTTCAGGCAAACCCTCGTCCACTAAGTACATACCATTTACAAGAATGTTTCGCATGCGGTCTACTTGTTCTGCTTTTACTCGGATCCCTTCATTAACTAATTCGTTTTCTCGTACTCTTTCCGGCTCTTCTCTATGTCTGTCTTCTCTACGGAGGGCTCTTTCAGCACGTTTATGTGATTCTTTACGCCAAAATTCTATGGCGTCTTTCTGAGATTGTCTGGCTTTCTTTTTCCATAGCGCTTCTTCTACCTTCATGATGCACTTGGCATCCCATGTTCCTGTAACGGGCCATCTGTGTCTCTCGTCTAGGTGCTTAGTATAATCGGCCAATAAATCTAGATACAATATGGCATCTAAGCCATGCTTATGGTACATAAAATTTCCAGGAGTGTCCCTAGGGGGGATAGGAATTTCTTCCTCTAGCATCCCTTTCCTAGTTCCTATCTGTCTTAGTTTATTGAAAAACGGCATCTTGTTACTTAGTACTGGATACTCGATACTTGTTACTTACTCTGAACACAGCTAGTTACACAAAAACACAGTAATGTACATCAAACAATCACTCATACCACGACATTAATCACATGAAAACATGTTGAACATATATCACTACCCTTGATACTAGATGTACTGCTAAACAGCACAGATACACTGTCGAGAACAGTGCAAGAACTTGAATGCTAGATATACTGCTAAACAGTACAGATACACTGTCTAAAACAGTGCAGACCGCGTTTGTGTACCCAAACCCGTCTTTACCGGATACATAATAATGCACCCGTCTAGATACGTCCCAGCAATGGTACTCACCGGGAAGCACGGAACAGAAGGCCTCGGAAAACTCGACTGGACTGGACCGGACTGGACTCGACTCGACTCGACACGTGGATACTTCGGAAACTGGTGGGCCTCTTGACACCTCGGACCTTGCTTCTTTCGGCTAGGCTCTGGTCGGGATCCTCCGCACTCCTCACCGCCTCGTCTGGGTGCTGATCGCAGTCTCCGTCACCTCCGTGGGCCAGAGGGAGATACAGGAAATCCTGCGGGTACGCGTAATTGTCCGTCTTGACTTATGGCAGGGGGCAAAGGTTGCAACGCACCAACCGGCGCGTAAGGTGGGGGAGGGGTCCCTATTCGGGCGCCAAAATAATGTGGTAAATATTTGATTTACCGTCCTAATTTCTATGCAGGTAAGTACTTAAACAAAAATAACTCAATCGGAAAGAAAGACGCAGAGTCCGTGGTGTTAGAGTTCTTAGGGGTTTTATTCCTTAAAAAGGAATGGTTCTGGTACCGGATATCGGGTTCCTGACACCACTGGGGTGCAGGAAGGGATAGAGCATACTTTATTGACAAGACATAACTTTTATACTTAAACCATATAATGAATACCAATACAGTAGGCGTAACAGCTGAGAGAAACAAGATAAAAACACACACGTGTTAGCAATACGTAATCAAAAAGGCGTAAACTAGGTGTGAACATAGAGGTGTGCTAGAAACGTCACATGTAAGTGTCACAAGTAGGTGGGTACTTAGCAGAAGTTTTGCAATGTCAGCAGAAGTCTGAGGCCTGGATGCGCGCGCAGCTGCATGACGTGTGATTGACGTGGAGCTGGAGGGTGCAGGGGACTTGACATTTACACTAGCGGAAAGAGACAGAAGTCTGGCATGTCAGATCAACTCGTACCTATATCATATCTGATATCTGATGTTTGGGAACCATATTATCTAGAGGGAAAGGTCTCTTGGGCAGAGGCTATTCTATACTGACTGTGAGTGCGTGTATAAGCGTCTACGTGTCTGCATGAGATGCGAGGGGGCATGGGCCTACCATGGTAACAGAAGCTATGAATTACTTGCACGGAGACAGTGAGGCCGGGCCCTTTGCTCTGCAGCTGGAAGGATGTTTACTTGAACTAGTAGGCAGGAATGTATGTTTGAGGAGCGGAGCAGATAATTCGAAGGTTGAATACAGTCTTGGCAGGCAGCAGGCTGAGCTAAGCGCCGTTAGCCGTGCAGGGAGTAAGGCAGAGGTCACGGGTACAGAGGCAGCCCAGGCTGAGGCGTTCAGAGTCAGAAGGCAGGAAAAGGCTCGATGGCAGAATTCAGAGGCCTACTTCGCCAGAGCTGAAAAATGTGTAAAGTACACCACAAAAAGACGTTGGCATGGCATACTTAGAAACGGAATATTCAACCCGTTCAGGGTGGATCTGAAAGAGGACATGTTAACGTTGGACGCAAATGTATTTGCGTCTTCATAGCTGGCACAGGAGGGAAGTTACATGCACTTTAAGCTCGTACATGGAGACGGTGGGGTACACGTTAGGGAACATTTCTTGACCATAAAATTTATATTTCCTCACTTCTCCCATATAAACATTCTTATAATATGTATTGTTTTTTATCAAACATAATGTTGCCTTTTGCACTTTCCTAACATTCACTAACTCCTGCCAGATGTTCTTATTCTTGGTCGGCACACCATTAACAAGAATAACTAGTGTCAGTCAGTCAGTCAAGTACACTTTATTCGATTGTTAAAATCATAAAAGGTATAAAATTCAATGTACATACATTCCTAATGCAAGGTAACACATAGTTAAAACAAATTAGCTGCAGGAATTATGAAAGGTACAATTCATTATAAAGATTTCATTTCAATTCAAGGAGTGTGAACAGCACAAATATTAATAAATTCATATTCTTGTTAAACGAGATTTCGTTCTTATCGCAGCTACCAGGAAACTAGCAACACTAAATATAACATAAGTGCTACCTAGGAGCTGAAGGTAAATTACAGCAGGCCTTACTTGAGTAAAGCCTTCCTTCCTTAAAATAGGTAACAAAAATTTTGCCCTTTCCACAGTAAAAAAACGTGCAGAACATAGTAAAGTGCATTGTATTTTGTACAGATCTATTGTCGCATTTACAAAATGGGGCTGCCTTCGGTTTCACCCATTTAGGGAAGCTACCCAACTGGAAGTGGATTAAATTAAAACGGAACTTAGTCAACAAGAACCTTTGAAATGGTTTAGTGACAATGGCAAGATATGGTTCCATTGAGGGGGAATGTAGAAGCAAATAATGACTTCTGACGGTTGGCTTCATCAGTTCCCTTTCCTCTCGTGCCAGTCTGGCCCCCTCCATGTAATGTTTTTTGATCATGCCAATGTCCTCCCTCCTAATACAAGAGGGTGAGTAAAAAAGTTCCGGGCGACCCATCTCAACTAAGGATCTTTTTATGTACTCCAGCCAGGGCACCCTATTGGAATGATCTAAGGACATGACGTCAGCCATGATAGAATGGTTAAGGGATAATTTGCTGTTCAATCAGGTCCTTAGCCAGAAGATTATTGGGGCTAGCCGTAACTTGTCGGAAACAAAATCCAACCCCAGCTCCACATGTGTTGAGAAGGTTGGGGTAGACTGTGGGACCGACAACAGCGATCTTAAAAACCTATTTTCCGCCTTCTGGATGGTGTCGTCTTTTATGTAACCCCATAAAGGGGAACCATATGTTGCAAGTGCAACGCATTTGGTGTTATATATCTTTAGCATTGCCTGCATCGGCCTGGCCCCTAGCCTTTTAGAAAACCACATAAGTGAAGCAGTTGATCTTGCAACTGTTAGGCCTCTCGCTCTGACCTGTGGTCTCCATGTTCCTCTCTCATCAAAGAGTACTCCTAAGTAGGGAAAAGCGGCCACCCTCGAAACCACCTCCTCTTTGCATTTAAAAATCATCCTTTTTCCCTTTCTACAGTGGAGGCCTACTACCATGGTATGGGATTTATTGGCGTTAATCCTTAAATCATGTTGATCCATGAAGGCCCGAAGGCGTCCAACAGCCGTTGCAGACCTACACCTGTACGGGCTATAAGTACTGCGTCGTCCACGTATAAGAGGGCAGGTATTTTAGCCTCACCTATACGCGGGAATCACCCTGTACCGCCTCCAGATAGCTGCTTAGGCCATTAATATACAGTGTGAAGAGGAGGGGGGCCAGGATACAACCCTGGCGCACCTCACGCATGGACCTAAAAGAGGTCGTGCATCTACCCTTATTAGTGACTCTGATCTTAGCAAACAATTCCTGGTGTAGTGATGCCATGAAATTTACCAGGGCCCCGTCTATACCCATCTTCAAGAGAATATCCCATAATTTGGTTCTGTTTACCAGGTCGAAGGCTGAGGAGAGGTCCATAAAGGCCAAAAATAAAGACCCCTCTTTGGCTACAGTGTATTTAGCAAGTAGAAGATGTAAATTTGAACACTGCTCGACCCTACCTCTCTTCTCCCTAAACCCATATTGGGCATTGGCTATGCCCCCGCTACTTTCCACACTATCCCTCAGTTTCGTCAGAAGGACTCTGCCAAGAATTTTAATGGCAGAATCTAAGAGGGATATGGGTCTGTAACACCCAGGGTCCTCCCTCTGTCCCGTTTTGAAAATGGGTACTATGACTGAGGTGGCCCAGGAGATGGGGATAACATTTCCATTAGCGGCTGTGAAAACTTTGGAAAGCACTCCTGCCCATAGTTTCGGGGAGTGCCGGTAAAAATCTGCGGGCACCCCATCTGGGCCTGGGGCTTTGTTTTTTGAGGTTTCCAAAATAGCTGTCTCGACCTCGTCAGTAGTAAAAACTAGTGGGGCATACTCAAGGGTTATAGCTTGGGGGCCCTGATTCCCGGGTGATGGGTCTCCATACACTGTTTTAAAATGGGCAAGCCGGGGCGTGGCCAAGATGGCGGGGTGAGCGGACGCTTCCTCCCGCAGCTCCTCCAGCCCGACTAGGCTCGAGCCCTTTTCTTCAGCTTTTCTCCCCCCGCTGATGCTCAGCGGATGAGAGGAGTGTGGCGGAGTACCTGGTGCACGCATTGATGTCGCTCTGACCCTAATCGCTCCGGTGGAAGCGCCTCAAAAGACCGATCGAAGATCGAGGGACGACGGAGCGCCCAGGAGGCGAATCGAATCGGAGTGCTGTCCATGCGCCTCGGCCGGGCCTAGTGCTGAAAGTTGGCGATCTGGGTGGAGGCCGTCCCGGCGCTCGACGGAGGTCGAAGGAGAACTACAGGCTAGCGGGCCCGCTACGCAGAGGACTTTGGTTGCGCGATTTGGCGCTCGCACTTGAGGCGGTGGCACCCTGCATGGCGAGGGCCCCGGTCCCGGGATTGGAGGGCGAGCGGCTTGAAGCCGGGGACAGTTCTGCCGACTCTTCTAAGTAACAGTGCAGCCTCGGCTGTGGAACTTTTCGGACTGCCTGGTTTCTGGGGTGCCGCGGTGGTGCCGCCGGGCTCGGGCGATCTGCTTGGCCTCACCCAGCCGCCATTTTGTCCCCGAGAGGTCGGTGTCGTTGGCCTCCCCCGGAGTCCCTTGACAGCGGATTCCTGCGCCCTCCGCCTCTGCACGGCTATCTCCCTGTGGAGCGCACTGGCCGGGGCCCCCCAAGTATAGGTTTCAGCTGCCGTCCCGACTGGGCGCCCACGGCTGGTAGTGCCCGGACTGACCCGCCATTTTGTCGTCTGTGACGTAGCCCCCCGGTTCTGCCGGGATCTCCCCATATCGAGTGCTTGCTGGTGGTTGGGCATTCCCCGGAGCGGTCGGGCCTGTGCCCACTTTTCAGTTGAAGCGCTTGGAATGACTGGAAGAGGTGGTTCGAGAAAGGGGGACCGTACCCTGCCGGATATGCTTGGCAGGGCCCAGCAGCTACGGGACAGAGCGCAGCCGTCGCCGGGGTCTTCCCGGGCCTCGGTGGATGCGTCTGGGGGAGAACCCCCTGTCACAAGATCTTTCATGGAAGAGCTGTTTAATTCCCTTAAAGAGGACTTCCAGACGCTGAAGCGGGAAGTGGCTAGCGAGGTCCGTGAGGTCCGCAGAGAGGTGGAGGGCCTCGGTGAACGGGTTGAGACGGTGGAGACGGCGGCCCAACGCCGGGACGATGAGATTGTCCACTTACAACAAGACGTTATCCGTCTCCGGGAGCAGTGCGTTGAGCTCCAGGCCCACTCCGAGGACCTTGAGAACAGGTCAAGGAGAAATAACATTCGAGTGCGTGGTGTGCCGTCTGCGGACGAAGGGACTGACCTAGTGGGCTATCTGCAGGACTTGTTCCGGGAGATCCTGGGGGAGGCCGCGGACTTCCCTATCCGCATTGATAGAGCTCACAGAGTTGGTCGACAGCGCCAGTCTTCGGCGCCCCCGCCGGACATCTTAGCCTTCCTGCCCGACTTCCCGCTGAAGGAGCGCATCATGTCTGAAGCCCGCAGGAAACAGCCACTGACTTTCCGGGAGCGGCCTGTTGCGCTCTATCAGGACCTGTCCGCCATCACCCTGCAGAAGCGCAGGTCCTTCAGGATTGCCACCGACTTCTTGCGCGAACAAGAGACGCCGTACTCCTGGGGGCATCCCTTTCGCTTGATCTTTCGCTGGAATGGAGTGCTGCATCAACCACGCTCCTTGCAAGACATTTGCGGTGTCCTGGGGCTCACGGCTACAGAGGAGGATGGAGCCACGCTGTCATGGAGGCGATCAGATAGAAGGGGCCGGCGGAGATCAGCGAGGAGACGATCGACGGCGAGCGCTGGGCGTCCTGATTCCCCTACTATCAGGGCAGAAATGGCCGGTGCCTTGAGGGCGGCAGCCAGGGACTTGGCCGACTCCAACGGCGTGGCCTTGACAGCCTAGACTCACTCCGGGGGGAGATGAACATAGCTTCTTCGATGCCAGGTTTGGGGCTGGGGGGGACGGGGGGGAGCGGGTGGAGGTGAGTGGCTGGACGTCCACTTTTCTATTTTCTACGGACTTGCCCGTTTTGGGGCTTGACTGAGACAATGGGTTGTTTGAGTTGGCATTTGGCTGGTTGCCATGGGTGTGTTTGTGGTGGGGTTGGGTGTTGTTCTAGAGTTGGGGAAGTCCCGTCCGATGCTGTCCATGCCCACGCTTGGCCTGCTCTGGCCTGTCCCGTGCTGCCGCCCCGTGCCCCCCCACCCTCTGGTTCCTTTCCCGCAGCATAGCGTTCCTGGTCCCTGGGAGACATGTCGTCCCTGAAGGTGGTGACCCTTAATGTTAAGGGACTGAATAATCCTGTTAAGTGCAGGGCGATTTTGTCTCTGCTTGAGGGGACGCAGGCTGATATTTGCCTTTTGCAGGAGACCCACTTGTTGTCCCGTGACTGCCATAGATTGCGCTCAGCTAAATTCCCCACCCAGTTTTTCTCCTCTGCAGCGACCAAGACCGCGGGGGTGACCATTCTCATAGCGAGCTCCTTTAGGGGGAGGTGCTATATAAATATGCTGAGCAGAAGGGGAGGCTTCTGGCATATCGCCTCCGGCTGGGAGGCATAGCGTTTACAGTTGGCTCCATCTATAGCCCGAATGACCACCAGGAACGCTTCTTGGACTCAGTACTGGTGGATGTCACTGCCTCTCCCGATCGACATGTTATTCTAGGGGGGACCTTAATATCGTCTTTGATTCCGTATTGGATTGGTCGGCGCAGCGGTTTCCGCATACTGGAGAACTTTCCCAGGCTGTGAAGGCCCGGATTGCGGACATGGACCTACACGACCTTAGGCGCTCCATGCACCTCACAGATAGGGACTACTCCTACTTTTCGCATGCGCACCGAACCTACGCGCGGTTGGATTATCTCCTGGTTAGTGGGCCGATGTGCGCCACCGCTATGGCGGCGGACATTGGGGTCCTGACTCTGTCTGACCATGCGCCGGTTACTGGCACGTTTGCGTGGCCGGTGGCCTTCCCCTCTCGGGGGGTGTGGCGCCTCAGGGACACCCTTTTACACAAGAAGACGGTGGTGAAACGTATTGAAGAGGTCATACAGGATTATCAGACTCACAATAGTAATACCGACACTTCACTAGCGACACAGTGGGCTGCATTGAAGGCGGTTCATCGGGGGGAGTTCATCTCCATCTCCTCGGCGGAAAATAGGGAGCGGCAACGGAAGAGGGATGAACTGACTGTTCAGGTTCGGGAGCTTGAGCAGGTCCACCGCCGTACGGGTGCTCCGAAGGTTTGGAGGCAGCTGAAAGCGGCAAGGAAGCTCCTGTCGGCGCTGGACCTGGATAGAGCGGAATACGCTGCCTTGCGCTTGAAACATGCCTACTACACTGGGGGGGACAGGTGCGGCAAGCTCCTGGCACATCGGCTTCGGGTCGCGCAACAGCGTAACGTGGTGAAGGAACTTGTGAGTACAGACGGGGTGGTCGTTTCCGGAGACGCGGAGGTGGCGGAACCCTTCTGCAGTTTCTACGAGGCGCTGTACGCTGAGGAGCCCTCCTCTCCGCGGGACGCCGAGGAATATTTGGAGTCGGTGCCCCTTCCGGCGCTGGATCCCGCTCAGGCGGAATATCTGGAGCGGGATATTCACGTTGAGGAGGTGATTTCCGCTATAGCTCGGTTGAAGCACGGGAAGGCCCCGGGCCCGGACGGTTACACGTCCCTGTTTTATAAGACTTTTTGCCCGGTTGTGGCCCCTGTCTTGACTCGGCTATTTAATTCCTTCTCCGACCCGGGAGCCATCCCACCGGATCTCCTGAGTGCGACGGTCTCGGTGATCCCGAAACCCGGGAAGGACCGGGCTTTATGCGGCTCGTATAGACCCATCTCGCTCCTAAATGTCGACCTCAAGCTGTACACGGGGATTCTGGCGTCCAGGCTGGCCCTACACCTCCCCGGTTTGGTTGAGGCGGACCAGGCTGGCTTTGTGCCCGGCAGGCAGACGGTCGACAATACCAAGCGGGTGACGCACGTTTTAGAGAAGGCCTCGCGGATCCCGGGAGAGCGGATGTTGCTAGCAGTTGATGCGGAGAAGGCCTTTGATAGGGTGCATTGGCCATATCTCGAGCTAGTTCTCAGGAAACTGGGAATTGGTGATAAATTCCGCACTATGGTCTTCAACTGCTATAAGTATCCTTCAGCGTCTGTGCGAGTCAACGGGTGTAGCTCCCGTGGTTTTGCAATCGAGCGCGGCACGAGGCAGGGCTGCCCCCTCTCTCCACTCCTGTTTGCTCTCTACATGGAGCCGTTCGCCCAAAGGATCCGCCACAATCCGGATGCTATTGGGATCAGGATGGGCCAGTATGTCCACACGGTCAGCCTCTATGCGGACGATGTCCTGCTGACCCTAGATGACCCTAGGAGGTCCTTACCCGCCTGCATCCAAGAGTTGGATGCCTTTGCACGTGTGGCCGGCTTTAAAATGAACATGAGCAAGTCGGTGGCTTTAGATGTGTCTCTGGCTGTGGACACTAGGAGGGACCTTCAGCGACTCTTCCCTATGCAGTGGTCTTCGTCCCTTGTACCATACCTAGGGATCCTACTGGCACCCACGCTGCCAGCGATGGTGGCAGCCAACTACACTTCTCTCAGTAAAAAGATCAGGGAGGAGCTTGGCCGCTGGAGTAAGGGCCTGCTGTCCTGGCTGGGTAGGATCGCGGCGGGTAAGATGACGGTCTTGCCCCAGATATTATATCTTTTTCGTGCCCTGTCTCTCCAGCCTCCAGTGGGCTGGATTCGACAAACGCAGGCCGACATCTCCCGCTTTGTCTGGCAAGGCCGCAAGCCGCGGATGAAGAGGGTCCTCTCCACGCTTGCCCCGGAAGCAGGGGGCCTTGGTATTCCGGACCTCCGTAAGTACTTTCAGGCGGCGCAGCTACGATACCTTGTAGAGTGGAGCAGGTGGGAGTCCGACAAACATTGGCTTTTTCAAGACCAGGCGGTGGCAGGCCGCACCCCACAGGAGGTTCCATTCTTGCGCCGTGCTCATCGCCCCCCCAACCTTTACGCTTCTTTCGTTACGCGGGTCCCCTTGAGGGTGTGGGATGCAGTCTGCGAGGCTCGGGGCCTTACCACTTTCCCTTCACCGTTTACACCCATAGTGGGTAATCCTGACTTCTCCCCGGGGGGATGGAGCCGGGCGCTTTTTCCCATTGGAGGACAGCGGGCTGCAGGGCGCTCTTCCAGGTCTATGGGCCGGAAGGCGTGGTTCCCTTTCAGCAGCTTTGGCAAGAATTCGGCCTGACGGAGTTGGATAGACTACGTTACATGCAGGTCCGGCATTGAGCCCTCCAGCCCCAGGTGCGGGACACCGCTGATCGTCAAATTACACCGTATGAGCGGTGGCTGGTGACCCGAACCTCCGATGCTAAATTGATTACAGATCTTTACAAGCATCTACAACCCCCGCCGTTCCACTATTATAACCCAGGGAGGGAACGATGGCACAGGGAACTGGGCAGGACACTCAGCTACAAGGAATGGGACCAGATCGCACACTGGGCACGACACTCTGCATACCATACCGGCCTTACGGAGACATTTACCAAGGTGTCCACGTACTGGTACTACACCCCAGAGAGACTGTATGAGATGCATAGGCACACTGATAGGGGGTGCTGGAGAGGTTGCGGATAGGTGGGGACCCTCTCACATATTCTTTGGGATTGTCCCTTGCTGGCCGCCTATTGGAAGGAGGTTCTGGATGAGGTGGATAAGCACTTTGAAATCGAGCTCCCGCGCTTTCCGGCGTATGTCTTACTGGGCCTCCCTAACGGCCTAATGTATCCACTGAAGTCCCGCAGGGGCAGGCAGATCGCAATCGCGCTAGGGTCTGCGGTCCAGAATATCCTTATCCATTGGCGCACCACCACTGTCCCCTCCATTACGGGTTGGTTACATAGACTCTGGCACGTGTTGGGAATGGAGAAGCTGTCGCTCACGTTGGCGGGGGAGATAGACCAATTTGATGAGCTGTGGCAGCCCTTCCTTGCGCTGCTGACCACCGAATTCAGGGAGCTCACCTGCCCGAGGTACCTCAGGCTTCTGAGGCTGACGCCGCCGGTGACTCCGGCAGAATAGGATAAGTGGGGGGCGGGTTCTTGGTGGGGGGGGTGCGGCTCTGGGGCGGGTAGTATTGGTAACAGGCCATTGGACGGGGGGGTTGGGGGGAGTTGGGGAGTTGTTCCTTTTTTCTTGGGGGGGGGGTTCCGGGAGGGGTTGGGTTGTGCTTTTCTGGGTTACTCTCATTGCTTTCTCTGCTTAGATTTGGGGTGATGGATATGCGCAGAGTGGAGATATAAGTTGCATTTTATCTTTTCATCTACCAATGCTTCTCCTCTGGACTAACGAACTGTTCCTCGAAAACGCTCCTGATACTGCGCCCTTTTTTCTTTTATTGTACTGTATGTAACCCTAACCTCCTGCTCCCTCCCTCGTATTCTTTTGTCTTAATAAAATGCTTTAAACCTAAAATGGGCAAGCCACCTGTCGTCGGGGATAACACAATCCATAGGAGTGTTATCCTGGCCAGAAAACAGGGGCTGATTTATCACTTTCGAGAATAGACTACTATCCCGCATAACATCGACTGAGAGTAACTTCTCCCAAGCCTCTTGCTTTAAGGCTTCCTTACGCTCTCTAATAGCCTGAATATATTCCCTCCTTAGGATAGATACAGCCTCCCTATCTCTCGGTTTACAGTTTAAGGCTGCTAGGAGTGCACTATGTGATTTAGAGCATTTGGAGTCAAACCAGCGATGTTGTTTATTACCACTCTTCCTTAACCTGACAGTCAGCTGGTTTGAGATCTGTAAACAGATATCCTCATAGGCACCCAGGATTTCACAGTTATCCGCACTAGGATTTTGGCAAATTGCCACCGCACTTTCTATATTAGGGAACAAAGCTTCATAGAAGTCATCAGGCACCAAGTTAGCCCACTTGAGCCGTCTACCCTGGTCTACCACATTTAGTGATTCCACCCTGGGTTTATCGGGGGCAGCATAGAGCCCATGGAATCACCCCAGTAAACTTCCAATAGGACAGGATTGTGGGGGCTAAAAGGGGATAATAGGGTTCTATATGAGGCGACACTATGTAAAATAGCCGAAGACACAAATATGTAATCAATAATGGAACCTGGATCTGACCCTTTAAAAGTATTGAGCCTCGGAACGTCTGAACTACAGACAGGTTCCATCAAATTGGAATTAGCCAGTAACTCCTCTAATGCCTCTCCCCCTTTAGAATGCTCAAAGTGAGTAATATCTAGGCCACTCAGTTCCAAATAATCAGTAGTACCACATAACAAAGTACATGGGTGAATGTTAAAATCGCCCATAAGGACGAGTTCGGTATTAAAATGTGTGTCTTAACTGACCTCTATCAACAGTTGGTCCAGGATAGCAAGGTTATCGTTGCTATTATCCTGGGTTCCTGCATTGTAAAAATTAATAAAAATGGTTTTCTGGGTTGAGGAATTCACCCTTTCCACTAGCAAGAGGTGTGGTGACGGTTGGTTGATTACTTTAAGTGCCCCCTTAAGTTGAATAACTAGTGGTTCACTTTCTACACTCTCTACACCAATTGTTTCAATATTTTTCTTTAAATCTAACGGTAAATACACCACTCCTCCTTTTAATCCTCTTTGTACATCTGAAGGAGTCAATTTACCTGTTTTAGGCTCCATACGAACAATAGCCTGAAACGGGTGCACACATTGAATAAGAATAGACTCATAGGTGTTTAAATCTATCAATTCTGGAGGAATAGCAACTAACTCTAAATTATTATGTACAGCTCTAGCGGGCATTTTATTCTCATCTAATTTGTTATAACAATATTTACAAATGCACTGATTAGAACCCAAATCAAAATAATTCTCTACCAACAAATAAGTTGCAAATTCCTTCTACTTATCATTATTTTCTTTTTCACTTTTTAAACACAGATCAACACTCCTAGTCTGATTTTTATAGTGAGTTTGCCGTCAAAAAATACAAGAAAAATTTGGCCTTTCACTTGAAATCATCTTAAACTTTGTAATTTCATTTTCAACATTTTTTGTACAACTATGTTCAACATTCTCTACAAACTTTTCTTCTATTAATGTCTGAGTTTCTTCACTCACTTCCTCAGGACCAAAGTAACAAAACTCAATATCATCACAAACCTTTCTCACATCCGATACTGACCCATGCAAAAGAGCATTGTTCAACTGTTTTAACTTTAGTGCTGCACTTTTTGCATAATACAATTTTCTCACTAACTTCCGCATTTGAGTATGATGTACTGCCAACATCCTAAAATGGTGAAAAACACTGTGACATACTTTCCTAGAAAGACAAGTCAGAGAATGGCCAGGCAAACCCGTATTTTTTCTCAGTCTGCAAGGGTCTAGTCCTTGCAACACCTTAATCTTTTGTTTAACACTTTTTTTACAATATGCTTGTAAAAAATCACGTAATTTATCAATAGATTCTTGTCATACACTACAAATACTACTACAATCCCAAGTGTTCACTGGAGCTTTAGGACGTCTGCCTAGAACTTCATCAGCTATCACTTCTTCTGCATTTCTAGGAACCATTTGCTCTTTGTCAATTGGACAACCATTTCTAACCTCATAACCTCGACCACTGGTGTCAACTGCATGCAACAAATTATTACTCTGTAAATAACTCTCTTCATTAAAATAAGGTTCAGAACTTGAATTGTGTTTCCATTGCCCTAAGAAAATATCACAAAAAAATTATTTTGTTAATTACTCTGTTCCTCTTACTTTTGCCCTTCATTAAATGGATTGGTTTAAGTAGTGATCGAATTCTCTTTAATACTAAAATAAATAGTTTCCTCTTTACTTCAAAAGCCTTTTCAACAATGGATTCGATATGCTTCTTCTTTTTATAAAATACAGTTCTCTTTCTATATTTCTTTGTATCTTTCATCAAGTTATGGAGTATTCTTTTGTAAAATATTGTTTTGCGGATTTCTTTATATTGATTTTCTCTTCTTTTACTATAAGTTGTATCGTTTGTATGTACATTGCCTTTATTTCCTTTCCAATTCTCTGCACTTTTTTTGTGTTTGGAACATTTTAACTGCTTTGCACATTTCCATTTTTTTTTCTGAATCTAGTAATAATTTTTATAAAGTCCTTTGTGCTCTTACCAGACATTTTTATCTGTTTAGACACATGATTTTTTTTTCCAATACTTGTGGTTCAGTTTTTTTCAAGTAAGTTTCCTTCTTCAGACCATTTCTTCTTCTTTTGTTCTCCGGCATAATTCCTTTTTTTTAATGATGATAAACAGTATCTGTAAAAAATAGTCATAGATACGTTTTTATTAATAACTTACACTTTTTATTACTATACAAACACATTCCATATAAATTCTAACTAACAAATTGTAGGCCTGAAGCACAACTGTGAACGTGGTAAGAGCAGTACATACATAGTACATACCAGTTTGAAGCTCTCCATAACTCTAAAACCTGAAGCACTGTATGAGTACATGCATATTAACTAAATGATCACAAGACTATAAGGAGAGACACTGAGTGAATTCATAATTGGTTCACCTTTACTTTAGTAAATAGATTACTACATGGCACATAAACAGTCACTATGGTTTAGCAACAGTACAGATTTACAGTTTAGAGTAGTGCAGTGGTGTTTGTGTAGTGTAGGGGGTTGTTGTCGGGTACTGTTGTAGGTTAGTGCAGTGGTGTTTGGCCAGTGTAGGAGGTCGTGCTGGGATACATTTAAGGTTTAGGGTAGTGTAATGGTGTTTGAGTAGTGTAGGGGGTCGTGTTGGGGTAGTGTTTTAGGGTTTAGGGTAGTGCACTAGTGAATGGGTAGTGTACGTGGTCATACTGGGGGTAGATTTAGGGTTTAGGGTAGTGGACTGTTCTTTGTGTAGTGTAGGGGCTCGTCCTGGGGTTGTTTTCTAGGAAAGTGCAGTGGTATTTTGGTAGTGTAGGAGGTTGTCCTGGGGTAGATTTAAGGTTTAGGATAGTGCAATGGTGTTTGGGTAGTGTAGGGGGTTGTGCTGGGTAGTGTTTTAGTGTTTAGGGTCCTACAGTAGTTTTTATGTAGTGTAGGGGGTCGTACTGGGGTAGACTCACAGTTTAGGATAGTGCACTGGTGTTGTGTAGTGTAGAGGGTCATGCTAAGCTAGTTTTTTAGGGTAGTGCACTGGTGTTTAGGTAGTGTAGGGGGTCATGCTGGGGTACATTTAAAGTTTAGAGTAGTGCAATGCTGTTTGGGTAGTGTAGTGGGTCGTGCTGGTATAGTGTTTTAGAGTTTACAGCAGTGCAATGTTGAATGTGTACTGTAGGGGGTCGTTCTGATGGTAGATTTAGAGTTTAGGGAAGTGCAGTGGTGTTTGTGTAGTGTACAACATTGTGCTGGAGTAGATTTAAGGTTTAGAGTATTGTAATGATGTTTGGGTAGTGTAGAAGTTGTGTTGGGATAGTGTTTTAGGGTAGTTCACTGGTGAATGGGTAATGTACGTGATTATACTGGAGGTAGATTTAGATTTTAGGGTAGTGCAGTGGTCTTTGAGTAGTGTAAGAGGTCGTACTGGGGTAGATTTAAGGTTTAGGGTACAGCAATGATGTTTGGGTAGTGTAGGGGTCAAGCTGGGGTACTGTTGTAGTGTTTAATGTAGTACAGTAGTGTTTATGTAGTGTAGGGGGTCATACTAGGAGTAGATTTAGAGTTTAGGATAGTGCACTGGTGTTTCTGTAGTGTAGAGGGTTGTGCCTTGCTAGGGTTTTACAGTAGTGAAGTAGTGTTTAAGTAGTGTAGGGGGTCATGCTGGGGTAGATTTAAGTTTTAGAGTAATGCAATGGTGTTTGAGTAGTGTAGTGGGTTGTGCTGGAATACTGTTTTACAGTTTACGGTAGTGCACTGTTGAATGGGTACTATAGGGGCCGTGCTGGGGGTAGATTTAGAGTTCAGGGTAGTGCAGTGGTATTTGTGTAGTTGAGGAGGTCGTACTAGAGTAGATTTAAGGTTTAGAGTACTGTGATGGTGTTTGGGGAGTGTAGCAGTTGTGCTGGTGTAGTATTTTAGGGTTTAGGGTAGTACAGTGGTAAATAGGTAGTGTATAGGTTGTACTGGGGTAGATTCACAGTTTAGGATAGTGCACTGGTGTTTGTGTAGTGTAGAGGGTCATGCTGTGCTAGTGTTTTAGTGTAGTGCACTAGTGTTTATGTAGTGTAGGGGGTCATGCTGGGGTAGATTTAAAGTTTAGAGTAGTGCAATGGTGTTTGGGTAGTGTAGTGGGTCGTGCTGGTATAGTGTTTTAGAGTTTAAGGTAGTGCAATGTTGAATGGGTACTGTAGGGGGTAGTTCTAGTGGTAGATTTAGAGTTCAGGGTAGTGCAGTGGTGTTTGTGTAGTGTACAACATTGTGCTAGAGTAGATTTAAGGTTTAGAGTACTGTAATGATGTTTGGGTAGTGTAGAAGTTGTGCTGGGGTAGTGTTTTAGGGTAGACCCCTTTCCATACCAGGATTCCCATTATCTATGGCGTCCCAAAGACGCACAAAAATGACACTAATTCCCCCCTAAGACCCATCGTCTCAACTATAGGAGCTGCCACAAAACCGTTATCTAAGTACGTGGATCATTTCCTTCAACCATTAGTGTCCAAACTTCCATCGTTTATAAAAGACACTGGACACTTCATATCCAAGATTGAAGGCACTGCATACAATTCGGATAGGGAACTCCTAGTCACTATGGACTTGGAGTCCTTGTATACGAATATACCTCAAGCGAGGGCAATACAAGTCATTGAAAAAATTCTGGAAAATGAAACTGACCTCCCCAACTCTCTATTCATCATTCATTGTCTGCAGATCATCCTGAACAAGAACTTCTTCGAGTTTGAAGGTGATTATTATCACCAAATCAATGGAGTAAGCATGGGGGCAGCCTGCGCTCCAAGTGTGTCATGTCTATATATGAGCCATTTTGAGTCACTCAACATCTATAATGAATTGGCACCATTCAGTGAGAATGTCTCACTGTGGACGAGATTCATAGATTATATTTTCCTCATTTGGAAGGGTGATTCTGATAAACTTAATGAATTCATCTCATGGATTAATCTGGCTGACTCCAACCTTAAGTTTACTGCCCATATCAGCAATCTTAAATTGGAATTTTTGGATGTTTGGATTGAACACCATGACCACCTACTTTCGGTTTCTTTGTTTACCAAACCCACGGCAAGAAATACATTACTACACTATAGTAGTTTTCTCCCCAGACACCAAAAAGACGGAATCCCCTTCAGCCAATTTTTAAGATTGCACAGAAATTGCACTTCAATTAGAGACTTTACTATACACTCAGAGACTCTAAAGCAAAAACTCTTACTGAGAGGTTAACCCTTGAGAATTGTGAAACAATCATTCAAGAGAGCGAAATACTATGATCGCCAAAGCATGTTCCAAACTCGATCTAGGGAACAACCTGACCAGCTGGTCTGTGTACTCAAACATTCCACATTCGACCAGAAGATCAGACAAATTATCAATTCTCAATGGCACTTACCTAAGCTTGAATCTCAGACACCTAACATTGGCAGACCCATCTTTGCCTTCAAAAGGAACAAAAACCTAAAAAACGTCTTGGTTAGAGCCAAGAGCTCTCCTGAAAAGTGCCTCAATCAAAAATCCATTACTGGCTCCAACCCCATCTCTGGAAACCACAAATGTGGTACATGTCAGTCATGCCCTAATGCTATTACCAGTGATCAGGTATCTATCAATAACCAGATTGTTAGCCTCAAACAAATGACGAACTGCCGAACAACTAACGTCATTTATGCTGTGATCTGCCCATGTGGCCTGACATATATTGGGGAAACTGGCCGTGAGGTCAGACTCAGAATGTGTGAACACAAATCTAACGTCAGGACGGGTAAGCAAACAGCCCCGTTGGTCACACATTGGCTGGAAAACAAACATACTGAATCTGATCTTTGTTGGATCAGCCTTGAGAAGATGCATAACCATAAAGGCACTGATCTACAGTGCTTACGTAGGAAGAGGGAGGTTTTTTGGATCTTTACTTGTAATACTAAAAACAAGGGCCTCAATAAGCATATCCTGTGGGAGAATGCTATCACTTGATCTGCTCTTGTCATCTTTTTGCTGTATATCTTTGGTACCCTGATGGGGCTCCATCTGGTTATACTCATGATACCTCCGGTATCCATACCTTGATTTAGTGCATATTTTGTCCATTGGCTCCTCCTTTAGAATTTTAGGTTCATCCGTTCTAGGAAGAATCTTTATTACCGATTTTTCTAAAGTCTTATTTCAGGAGGTTTTCCCTTATTATTATTCTTTTTCCCCGACGATCTACATTGGGGTTTTTTTAATTTTATTTGTTTATTCCCTCATTTTTGTCCCGAAAACCACTCGGGTCTCCCTCGGAAGTCGCTTTAATCCTTCCTTTGTGTCTATGCGGGTCACAACCCCTTTTGATGATCCCGCCCACCCTCCACATCACCCGTTGACGTGCTTTTTCCTTGTTTTGCCAGCGGCCACCTGATTGGATGCCTTCCACCTATCCCGAGCTCCTTTAAAAATGACTCCGCTTGTTCATCAATTTCTTGCAGCCGTAGCTGACGCTGACACTGCAGTTCATCTAGCCACGCTCACCATTTGGACCCGGGTAAGTCTTACGTTATCTGTTTAGGTGCCTGTGTATGGACAAGGTTGATGCATCGACCTTTAGCCTAACAGCCTTTTCCCTTCCATTTTCAGATTGGATGCGTGTAAGCACCCACCCTCGGAGGACTTGGACTGAGCCTCCTCGAGCACTTGACGCCTTTGCATGAATTTGAGTTCACCACGTGACAGTGACCCCACTTATTCTACTTACCCTTATCACCAGCTTTTGGGTAATCGTTTTTGCGAAATCCCTTTACCTCCCGCTATCCTTTTTAGTGGTCATTCTTTGTTAGTTGAGATCCATAACCCTGGATTTCTCGTTTCTTCCTCCATTTACCCCAGTGACCGGCACCTCTTGGAGTCGAGCCACTCCCCGAACATCCGGATATCTGATTTTCCCAACCTCTTGAGCACCCGCCTATTCTACACACCACGTTTATTGATTTGTCCCAATCCATACCCTCCTTCTGGTAAGAAGCGCTAGACTCAGAAGACCCTGTTGACAATGGTTTTGTGTTAACCTGCATTGTGTTCTAATATTCCATCTTATTATCCACAGATAATAAGATGCTCGATCATTCTGCAGCCCAAACTGCCCGCAGCTGAAACCTCTTTAATCATCGACCTCCCGACTGCACCTGATATCGCAGCCTCAGGCAACACAATCGCGCTGTGAAGCCCTCACTCTTGAAGCGCTCTAATAACTTAAGTATCATCTGCCTCGCGCTCTCTGCATAATCGCGCTGGGAAGCCCTCACTCTTGAAGCGCTATAAAAACTTAAGCATTATCTGCCTCGCGCTCTGTGCATAGTCGCGCTTTGAAGCTCTCGCTCATTTACATTTACATTGCAGCGCCTTGGATACTGTTGCGCTTTGAAGATCTTTATCGTGTAGCACCTAGGAAATCCAATTGTGCTTATTTATTAGCGCTGTGTATTCATTCATCGCCTAGACTTCTGTGTTTGTGTAACACTGCGTGCAGCTTTTAGGTGCCTTAGATAGATTGCTGGAGAACATTGCACTGTGCCTTCGGTGTTTGTGTTTACTTTCATTCCTCCATTTTGTGTTTGGCTCTCCCCTGACCCGCCTCTCTGATCCCGCCTCCGTGCTGACCCTCCCACGCTCCGCCCCCTCCACTGTCCATTAATGTCAGATGTCCCAACGCGCAGCGTCCACGCGCTTCGGCCTCGCCGAAGGTGCGCCAAAGGTAAGCCCGTCTACGCCCGTCCGCGCCTGGACCGCGCCCAGCGCCAGACCCCCTGTCCCTCGTCCCTCCCAGCCCCCCCGCATTTCCTACGATGCCGCCACCCTCCTAGCCCTCAACCCTGGTCGCGCCCCCAACTGCGTCCAAGCCGCTCCCGGACGCACCCATGGACCGTTCTCCTGCTTCTCCTGCAAATTCCGCGGCACAGACAACATCTCTGCTACGACCACACCACAGATTCCCGACCCCAACCACCTAGAATGCATCCTTCTCAACACCCGCTCGGTCCACAGGCACGCCATTGACCTTTGGAACCTACTAGACACCATCTCTCCTGACGTCGCCTTCCTAACGGAAACATGGATGAACGCTTCCTCCGCCCCTGACATCGCCATCGCTATCCCTGATGACTATAAGATCACACGCAAGGACCGCACCGACCATACAGGAGGCGGAATAGCTATCGTCCATAAGAAATCAATCCGCATCTCAACCAGCTCTGACGCCAACCTCGCTAACTCCGAACACCTCCACTTCCAGATCCACATCGACCCCAAGACAACTCTTAGAGGCACCCTCCTCTACAGACCACCAGGACCCCGCGCAAAATTCAGTGAAGACATCACGGGCTTCATCACCCCACACGCGCTCCCCTCCAAAGACTACATCCTCCTGGGAGACCTCAACTTCCACCTCGAAAAGATCAACGACCGCAACACCGCCACCCTCTTAGACAACCTCGCCAACCTCGGACTTAAACAACTGGTCACCTCCCCCACCCACATCGCAGGTCACACACTCGACCCTATCTTCACCTCCAGCAACCATGTCTCCTTCAGCCACACTACGGATCTCCTCTGGACTGACCACAGCTGCGTTCACTTCACCTACAATAAGCCGAAACCCATCAACCACCCCCAACCAACTCTGCAAAGAAACTGGAACAAAATCACCTTCGACCAGATCTCCTCATCGCTTCTTCTAAACCCTCCAGCCCTCTCTTCTAACGCCAACGAAGCCGCCTCCAACCTCACCCTTTGGTTATCCAACACCGCCGACACCTTAGCACCACTGAAAAAACGTCATCACAAACTTGGCAACAAGAAGGCCTCATGGTTCAACGATGACCTCAAGAAATCCAAGAAACTGTGCCGCTCCCTTGAAAAGGCCTGGAAAAAAGACCCATCCACCAACAACAAGGATGCCTTCAAAAGCGCCATTCGTACTCACCACCAACTGATCCGAAAAGCCAAGAAAACAGCATTCAAGGACCGACTTGACAACAACGCCCACAACAGCAAGGAACTTTTCAACATCGTCAAGGAATTTTCCAACCCCTCGGCCAACTCCAACGACATCACCCCCTCTCAAACCCTCTGCGACTCCCTAGCCTCTTTCTTCCACAACAAGATTGCTGACATCCACAACAGCTTCGACAACCAACCCGGAAGCCAACCCACCCTACCATCTGCTGACCATCTTCCCCCCGTTAACACCCTTAACGCCTGGAACCCAATCTCCACTGAGGACACCATCCGCCTGATGAACTCCATCCACTCTGGATCCCCCACAGACCCATGCCCTCACCACATCTTCAACAAAGCAGACTCAGTCATAGCTCCGCACCTCCGAGACGTCATCAACTGCTCCTTCAACTCTGCCACCTTCCCGGAAGACTGGAAACACGCTGAACTCACCGCCCTTCTGAAAAAACCAACAGCAGACCCCACCGAACTCAAAAACTACCGCCCCATCTCGCTTCTTCCATTCCCGGCCAAAGTCATCGAGAAAGCTGTCAACAACCAGCTCGCCGCCTTCCTCGAAGCCAACAAATCACTCGACCCCTCACAATCTGGCTTCCGAGCCAAACACAGCACAGAGACCGCCCTCATCGCAGCAACAGACGACATTCGAACTCTACTGGACAACGGAGACACAGTCGCCCTCATCCTCCTCGACCTCTCTGCAGCCTTCGACACAGTCTGCCACAGCACCCTTTTACAACGCCTCAGAAACATCGGAATCCAAGGAAAAGCACTAGAATGGATCACCTCGTTCCTCACCGGAAGAACCCAGAGAGTCCGCCTCCCACCATTCAAGTCCGAGGCCTCTGAAATCATCTGCGGCGTACCACAAGGATCCTCACTCAGCCCCACCCTCTTCAACGTATACATGAGCCCCCTTGCGGCCATCGCTCGCCAACACAATCTCAACATCATCTCCTACGCGGATGACACTCAACTGATCCTTTCTCTCACCAGGGATCCCAGCACCGCCAAAACTAACCTACACGAAGGAATGAAAGAAGTCGCAGAATGGATGAAACAAAGCCGTCTGAAACTGAACTCAGACAAAACAGAAGTCCTCATCTTAGGTACATCCCCCTCTGCTTGGGACGACTCCTGGTGGCCGGAAGCCCTCGGAAAAGCACCCATCCCGACAGACCACGCACGGAACCTAGGCGTCATCCTGGACTCTTCACTCTCAATGAACAGACAAGTCAACGCCGTATCCTCTTCCTGCTTTAACATCCTTCGCATGCTCAGAAAAACATTCCACTGGATCCCCTCCGAAACAAGGAAAACAGTCACCCATGCTCTGGTCACGAGCCGACTGGACTATGGAAACACCCTCTACGCAGGCACCACCGCTAAACTCCAGAAGAAACTCCAACGAATCCAAAACGCCTCAGCCAGGCTCATATTAGACATCCCATGCAACGAACACATCTCGGGTCACCTTAGAGACCTCCACTGGCTACCCGTCAATAAGAGGATCACTTTCCGACTGCTTACCCACGCACACAAATCACTCTACGACATCGGACCAGATTGCCTCAACTCTCGACTATCCTTCTACACCCCCTCCCGCCAACTTCGCTCTTCCAGCCAAGCCTTCGCCACTGTACCTCGCATCAACAAGACCACCATGGGAGGCAGATCCTTTTCATACCTGGCTGCCAAAACATGGAACTCACTCCCCGCTTACCTTCGCCTCACCCAGAATCACCTAGCGTTCAGAAAGCAGCTTAAAACGTGGATATTTGACAAATAATCCTCCTCCCCTTTCCTTAGCGCCTTGAAACCCTCTGGGTATGTAGCGCGCTATACAAATTTTTTGACTTGACTTGACTTGACTCCTAGTGTCCAGGTATGGCCATATGCTTTAGATAACCTCCTCAATGGGACCTTCAACTTGCGTCATCGTTCTTTCGCATTTTCCTTAAATGGCTCGCCTTCTTTTCTACCGTAAACCCGTCTACCCGTGTGGGAGCATGAAATCCTCTTGTCCAACTGTGAGCACATTCTCTCTTTTCAGTGGGGTAACCTTGGATAACTTGGGGAGAGCACGAATTTCTCCTTACTTTTCCGAGCACATCTTTGTTTTGAGTTTGGTACCTTCCTTTACTTGTTTCTTACCGTTAAAAACTAGCACATCTGTTCTTATTGTTCTAGCTGATGCTTACTAAAATTCTGCACTATGGTCTATTGTTTTATTGGTTCCACCAGCCTATTCTTCTCCCTCCCGTGTAGGATCAACACTGTGATTTCTCACTATCAGGTAGCTTAAATACAATACGGCTTCTATTTTTCAACTGTTATACATGCATTTGCTTATCCCCATACAGATACCCCCACCTCTGTCTCCAAGGCGACACGTGCCCTGATGAAGGTGAGACCTACAGTAGGTCACACACCAAAACGTATGTCGGCACCACTACAATAACCTGGCAAAGCCTTTTTGAACTGTTCATCTATTCATCGTTTGCATTTGGATCATCAACTGAAACCCTTACTGTTTAATATTGTAATATATATTCTTTGATAGCATATTTTTTTTGTAATTTTGGATTTTTACCCACTTGGAGACACAAAAACACTGTACCCAGTAGGATGCCCTAGTCTCCTGTTTTTGTTCTCCTCAGACCTATAGGTCTTCGCCCTTTGTATTTTTAAATATTTTTACTACATTTGAATGAGTGGATTCTCTAGGATCAGGACGAATGGGATTGAATGAGTATGTGTTGGAGTGATTGTATGAATGATTGTGTTCCGTGGGGGTATACAATTTTCCTCTTATTGTTTTTTTACTGATATAACATTTATTGAAACTAATGAACTGTTTACTTATGAATATTGATTAAAACTTATTCATGGATTTATATCCTATCTTGGTTTGTTGATCTACTTTCTCCTGGGAGGGAGTTTGCATTTATAGTGACTTTATTAGCACTTGTTGATTAAGTACAGGTGGTTTTTTTTGTTGTTTCATTATATTGTCCCTCTCCCCTGCATCTCCACCTTTAGCATTTTTCAGGGGCTCCCTTGATTTATTGGATGGTTACTGTACGTGGTCGTGCTGGGGTAGTGTTCTAGAATAGTGCAGTAATGATTATGTAGTATAGGAGATTATGCTAGGGATAGTGTTTTAGAGTTTAAGGTAGTGCAGTGGTGTTAATATACTGTAGGGGGTAGTGCCGGGGTAGTGTTCTAGGGTAGTGCAGTGATGTTTGGGTAGTGTAGGAGGTCATGCTGGAGTAAGTTTAAGGTTTAGAGTAGTACAATGGTATTTGGGTTGTATAGAGGGTCGGGCTGGGGTAATATTTTAGTGTTTAGAATAGTGTCGTGGCGTTTGTGCAGTGTAGGGGTCATGCTGTGATACTGTTTTAAAGCAGTGCAGTAGTGTTTGAATAGTGTAGGGGTCGATCTGGGGTAGTGTTTTAGGGTTTAGGGTAGTGCAGTGGTGAATGGGTAGTGTAAGGGGTCGTGCTGGGGTAGATTTAAGGTTTACAGTACTGCAATGGTGTTTAGGTAGTGTAGGGGGTTGTGCTGGGTAGTGTTTTAATGGTTAAGGTACTACAGTACTGTTTATGTAGTGTAGGGGGTCATACTTAGGGTCGATTTAGAGTTTAGGATTGTGCACTGGTGTGTGTGTAGTGTAGAGGGTCGTGCTGTGCTAGTGTTTTAGGGTAGTGTACTAGTGTTTAGGTGGTGTAGGAGATCATGCTGGGGTAGATTTAAGGTTTAGAGTAGAGCAATGGTGTTTGGGTAGTGTAGGAGATCGTGCTCGGGTACTGTTTTAGGGTTAAGGGTAGTGCAGTAGTGTTTATGTAGTGTAGGGGGTCGTACTGGCGGTAAGTTTAGAATTTAGGCTAGTCCACTACTGTTTGTGTAGTATAGGGGGTTGTACTGAGGTACTCTTTTAGGCTACTAGAGTGGTCTTTGAGTAGTGCAAGGGGTTGTGCTAGGGTAGCTTTAAGGTTTAGGGTAGTGCAATAGTATTTGGGTAGTGTAGAAGGTCGTGTTTTAGGGTTCAGGCTAGTGCAGTGATATTTGCGTAGTGTAGAGGATTGTGCTGGGGTAGTGTTTTAGGGTTTAGGGTAGTGGTTTTTGGTAGTGTAAGGGGTCATGCTACAGGTAGTGTCACTGAGAGATCACATGTACTTATATGTCTACAAACTTATAAAACAACCACATTATTCTCTCTCAATTTTCCCAAATAGACACTGACTTACAGTGTGATTCTAGACAAATAACAGTAGTTCGTATAAATGGAGTATATAGGTACTAACTGGAAAAATGTAAGCCAGAAACACAAGTGTGAAGGTGGTTAGACTACTACATGCATAGTACATAGGAGTTTCAAGCACTGCGTACCCTAAAGCCTGTCTCACTGCAACAGTACATGTACTTATTTGCCTACAAACACATCAAGCTACCTTTCCACATATTATATAACTGCATTTTACTATTACAGATAAACTCATTTTTGAAACACATAACCAATGACTATTTCCTAATTCTACAAAAATGTAAGAACACAATACGTTTTTAATCAATTACATGTCAAGAAACACATGAAGTACCAAAATGCTTAGTGTAGAAACTTGACTCATTTTGCAAATACATAACATATGACTGGTTTCTAATTCTACCAAAACATGAAAACAGCATAGTTATTTATCTGCAAACACATGAAATACACAAATGCTTATATCAGAATGATTTATAAATGCACACACACTCACAATAAAATTCAATCGAAAAAAAAGTACTCCCTGCACTTTAGCAGGAGAAACACATTACAAAAGGAATACCCTATGCACACACATGAAAATACATTAAGTCGTATATGAGTCAATATACAATGCAAAAAGCAACAAAGCAACAGGAAATTTTGGGATCTCCTGTAAGGTGACAGTCCGATGAAATTCTTTTATTTTGTAAAACAGCCAGCCGACACTTGTTTTATCGCTAATGCGAATCCTCAGGGCTATACGTGGCTGTGTCTAGCATGGAGGTCGCTCAGCCGGTGATATTTCCGACCCGGCCGGGCCCGTGACCTTTACGATGATTGGCAAGGATGTGGAATCAGCCCCCTATGTTGAGGAGTAGGCTTTCTTAGTATGGAGTCTCAGGGATTACATGAGTCAATAGCAAGGATTACGTGTGTGTTCCTCGCGATTCTATAATGAAAAATTTTTTCAGTTGGTTGGTGGACCTGTTTACCAACCTTTGAATGGTTCAAAGGGGTTTCCCACTAACCCAGTTGCACCACTTATACGTAACACGCCACATTACATATGCGCCTACTGATGGTAGAGCGCCCATTGCTTATCTGACACTAAAAACCTTTCAGGATTAGCTACAGGAGAAACTCATTAGTCTGATTAAAATCAAAATGCACCACATACATCCCCTCACAAATTAATAACTCACCTCTCAAATTAATTGTACAATAATAAGTATGTCAGGCACACACCAGATTTTCTTATACAGAATCTCTCTTCTATACACCTCTCAGCAGAACCAAAGAATGGCAAAGTTTCCCTCCCATTTTGAACACATGTACACCTGAACATCAAATCACATTGCTTCCCATATTAATTCAAAAGCAAACACACATTGCTATTGGTTACACATTTCAACCCTTTTCAATTGACATGAATTTGAACACTACCCCCAATCTGCCTTCTGCCTGTTACCATAGAAGCAGTTCATGGAACACTTAACTAAGCACACAGGTCAAAAGTTCATCACCCAATGTTGTTAATCAAAACAGCAAGTGTGCTTGACTTTCAACATATCAGCTTATCCTACCTAATATTCTTTTCAATCAGATTTTGTTAACCAATAAGAATCATGCTTTTAAAAAACAGAAACATGCACCCTAGTTTTCAGTGTAGAATGTTGTCAAACAACCTATCATTTCTTTTCTTTTTTCAAAACTGCATCTTATCCACCATTTTAGAAAAATCTTAGGGCCAGATGTAGGTAAGTATATTTTACCGACTCATAAATACCGAATTTTACCGATTCGGTATTTATGAATCGGTAAAATTGAAGCAGGGAGATTTAGGTAAATTCAGTAATTGAATTACCGAATCTGTAAAAATCGGTATTTACCGAATCGGTAAATACCGATTCGTAATGCCCATTGATTCCTATGGGGCCTTGAAGCCCATAGGAATCAATGGGCATTACCGAATCGGTATTTACCGATTCGGTAAATACCGAATCCTGCAAGGGTGCAGGGGGTGTCACTTTGACACCCTCTAGTACCCGAAATACACGCATGTGTGCCATGTGGCACACAGACATGCCCTAAGGGCATGTCTGTCTGTCACATGGCATAGGTGTGTATGCACACATGTGCATGCACACCTGGATTCGGTATTTTACCACCCAATTGGATTAGGTGGTAAAATACCGAAGCTGTAAAGCCTTTGGGACTCAGAAGAGTCCCACCTACATCAGGAAGTTACCGAATAGGTAAAAATACCGCTTCGGTATTTTACCGATTCGGTAAATTTACCTAATCGGTAAAATAGGGCCCCTACATCACAAATACCCATTTACCGGTCGGTAACGGCTGAAACCGGCTGTTACCGGCGGTAAATGGCCTCCTACATCTGGCCCTTAGTTTACAAACTGTCATTTCATTTACAGAGACCATCTGAGCGCATCCAGACCTCCCTTCAAGATGCTTAGAGCGTAGATTGTGTGACACAGCTTTATTTTCTGGAGCCAAAGTTATGCAGAACACAAAGGATTTCACAAAGACCTAAATTACCAAATATAGACATTAAATGGATTGGACAGAGAGGGTTAAAGTGGCACCAATTGATGCCATTGGTTAAATCCTTTTTGCAACTACAACAACCTGACCTCATAATTGTGCACTGTGGAGGAAATGACCTAGGCACTTTGACTGGGGTAGGTCTGGAAATGCTTATGAAGTACACCTTTGCAGAACTGATGTCACTTTTCCCCAAAACTGCATTTGTCTATTCTAACATGTGCCAAAGGCAGAAATGGAACTGGTCCAATCTATTGTGTTCACAGATTGAGAAAGGTAGGAAACATGAATAAATCTGTTTCTGCTTTTCTCCTAGACTATAGAATGGGGTCAATTTACCACAACAATCTCCGCTTTAATATGGATTGCATCCATAGGAGAGATGGTGTACATTTTACAGATGAAGGTAACAGAGTATTCCTCTTGAACTTTAGACTCTGCATAGGTACTTACTTGTAGGTACCAACATCTCTAAATAAACACAAGGGCTCTTTTCTAGAGCCACCTAAGAACTAAACACATAAACTTTAAGTATATCTGAAAAAAATGTTTGCTTAGAGTTGCGCACCCAACGGGTTAGAGTCGTGCACTCAGCGCGTAGAAGTCGTGCAGCAAACACTCCCGCCCTCTCATAGCAAACAACAGTGACCTGGGGGTTGGCACCACAAGACACTGCAGGAGTCACCCTGGGGGATGGCGGTCCCCAGGACCCTCGATGACTCCAGGAGAGGGGCCATGCAGCCCCCTCCCACAATACACAAAGCGCCGAGGGCTAGTGGTCCCCGGAGCTTGAGGGGCCGTTAGCCCTGGGGTTTGGTGGTCCCTGGGGCTGTTGGGGCCCTTCTGTGGCCCATTTAAATTTATTAATTTTCCCCCGGGGTTTGGCCTCCCCGGGGACAAATATAAAACAAGTTGCATTTTTTTTATCACAGAGTCCACGCACCCTACACGCACCTGCCGGTTTTAAAAGATATATATACATATATATATATAGGCCCTGGGGATCCTTCTGGGACCCCTAAGCAGGTCTAGAAGGTAAAATTATTTCTACCCTGCTCCCTTTCTACGTTTTGCACACATATTCCACTGACTTCCTAAGCCTCGTTTCTACCGAGGCACAAAATGGCTGCCAACAGTTCCTGGTTTCGAACGTTTACAACCGCTTGACAGCCAATTACCATTGATCGGGACGGTGCGCTTATGATACGATGACAATCCTCGCACAATCCGCGGATCCACTGCGGCCATTGATACATAAATGACTTTAACCATAATTTTCTCAGGAACTACTGAACATATTAACACCATTTAAGAACAAGGCACAAGTCTGAACTGAGGACTACCTCTTTGCCAAATTTGGTGTAATTCCGTTCAGCCTTTCGGGCTGTAGCCGTGGCTAAAGGTCCTATGGGAAATTGCATGGGGAAAACATGTTTTGGAACCCCCTTTTAAAGTTATAAAATATAAAAATATTAGTACAACTAACTATAACAGAGGAATTTCAATGGTTTTGTACGAGTAAAATGTCCAGCTAACTATAACACCCCAAAAAACTATGGTTTTTTTCAGTGAAAAAAAAATAGAAAAAAATATATATATATAGGTATCGATCAACGCGTTCCTGGTGTCCGGTTCCGGCGAGGAGCTTCGCAACCCGGGAGGTCGGCGGACTTTCCGTGGTTTTGGAAGTGGAAACTGGTAGGGCACCAGTGGTGCGTTTGTTTACCTGTTCCAAAAAACTGAACTTTTAGCGGGTTGGGGCTATTTCTCCTTTCACTGAAGCCAGCTAGCAGTAAAGCGGCATATTGCTTTAACCGCGAAATAACCTTGCAGAAAATAATGTTTTCCACGGAGGCGCTGAGGAGTAGGGAGTCAGCGGCAGAGGCTCTTTATGGTAACTTGCCGACCACTTCCAGAGAAACCGCCCAAGAGACTCGTATTGCAAGCACCAACAGCAATACCAAAGAACTCTTAAAAACGCTGGAAAAACTGCTTCGAAGTGAGTTATCGAAGTGGTGGGAAAAAAAGTCACTGGAGAAGTATGTTGAGGCTAACCGAGTTCCTCGTGGTTTGAGAATATTGATTGTTCCTACCTACGAAAATCCGAACCCCAAAATGCTTCAGGAGTGGGCAGACAACAGCCTAGAATCTTCCAAAAAGATGTTGGAAATCCTGATAAATTACGCCCACACAGACAGAGAAGCGTTACTGTTGGAAATTGACAGAATCAACAACTTACTGGAAGCCACTGGTGAAACGAATTTAATCACTGCTACCAGGAAGGAAATAGATCTACGTCTAGCAAAACTGGAACAAACTATTCAAGAACGCAAAATTCATAAGTTCGCAAGAGACAAACAGGACTACGCCACAGGGCGCATTTTTACCTTCTCTCGTAAGTACGATTCTTATAAGAGAAAGGCAATGTCTCTTCAGCAAAGACCAAGTGCTGCTCCAGGTTCCACTGCACAAATCGCTGCCACTGCCGGTGCAGGTGAGGACAATGTATCTGTTTCCTCTTTTACTGGATCCGAAGATAGTACGCTGTCCACTGACACTGGATCAACTGTTCCAACATCCTTTACAGTGATTGATGAACTGAATTTTGTGAGCGAGGACCGGAGGTATTCCCTGCGCCCACGGTCCAACCCTCCCCAAGCAGGCAAACCAGCAGCCAAAAACGTCGGCGAAGAAAAAGAGCTGCCAAAAAGCGGTGGAGGGAGGGGCAAAACGCGCAGGAACTGGAACAAGTAATTGAAAATCAAGATAACACCGTGATAAATCTGACTGACTTTGTATTGACTAAAGCAGAAGAGCAACTTTTATCCTTAGGTCTCTCTTATTGCCCACCGAATAATTTCTCTTATGTGCAGGCAAGAATCGATGTATTCAAATTTATAAGGAAAATAAAGTTACAGAAATATTTCCTTTTACATCCTGAGAAACCAGGGGATACTAGACAACAAGCTGATCCTTCCACAAATGCGGCTCTTTCAGTCAGAAACTTGCAGGGATTACAAACCCTCATTTCTCTGGCCCATGAAAACAGCTCACAAGAGGAACCTACAGTCAGTCAGGTTGTCACAGTAAATCGCTCACCATCTACAGAATTTCGGGGAAAGTCTACGTTCATGCCCTTAATGCCGAAGGACGCTGTTGATGTTTTCAGCGATAGGGTCACCACGGAGCTCAAGACTTTAAACAAGAACATACTGGGAAAGAAAAAACAGTGTGACTACAACAATTCCCAATATACCAAATTGGTGAAAAAAATCCAAGGCAACAACCAGATAATTGTGAAAAGTGCGGACAAAGGGGGGAATACAGTTCTTTGGGCTAAAGACGACTATGTGATAGAAGCAAATCGTCAGCTAAATGACCCCCTTTGTTATTCTAAATCAACCAAATTTGTGATGCAGAACAGCCATGCTAAAACAAGAAAGGACATTAACACCTGGTCCAAAAATGGCCTTCTAACCAAAGAAGAATCTAAATTCTTAAATGTTTTGCACCCTATCACGCCTTTGTTTTATTTGTTGCCTAAAATACACAAATGCACTACCCCAGTCCCAGGTCGCCCTATTATTTCAGCACAGGGAAGCATGAACGAGAATATTTCTAAGTATGTTGACTTTTTTTTACAACCCCACATGAGTTCTCTCCCTTCCTTTTTGAAAGACACTACTGATTTTTTGGGGAAGTTGAGTTGTATCACTTGGGGTCCTGATTTATGTTTTCTGGTGATGGACATTGAATCACTGTATACCAGCATCAATCACCACCAGGGTTTGGAAGCAGTCCAGTATTTTTTGGATTCCCGTGAGGCAATCATGAGGGATCATAACCAAATGTTATTGGATATGATCCGCATATGCCTTCATAACAACTATTTCCAATTTGGCAAGGAGATATATCACCAGGAGCGTGGGGTGGCAATGGGTTCATGTTTCTCCCCCAGCTACTCATGCTTGCATGTTGGCTGGTGGGAGGAGCATGTGCTCGGCGGCACCCATGCTCACTGGCTTCCTCACTTGCTGGCATATTGGCGGTTCATAGACGATATTTTTATCGTCTGGAAAGGATCGCAAACCTTGGCTGCTGAATTTGTTAATGAGATCAATGTGAACACCAGAAACCTCAAATTCACTGCCACAATCACCGAGACATCTGCTGAATTTCTGGATGTGGTAGTTTACATTGAGGATAACAGAATTCAATCCAAGTTATTCAGGAAGAGCACTGCGGGCAATTCCATCTTACATGCCCGTAGTGCTCATCCCCGCCACACGATCAACAGCATACCCCTGGGTGAATTTATCAGGATTAAGCGCATTTGTAGTGACCCAGTTGTCACTGAACAATGTCTTACAGAATCTAGAGATAGATTTCTTCGTAGGGGTTACAAAAAAGCAGTTTTAGACAGGGCCCTCAATTCAGTGTCAACACGTACACGGGAATCACTGCTGACCCCTAAGACAACAGTTGACATTGATGTTAATAGATCCACTACTGCTAGATTCATCACTACTTTTTGTGCTCAAAGTTCCAAGCTTAGCCAGATTATTAGATCTGAATGGCCAATTGTTTTAACCGATGTGATTCTGGCTCCCTTTTTGCCTAAATCTCCTGCAATAACTTTCAGGAGGGCTCCCTCTATGAAAGATTCCCTGGACCGTGCACAACCAGAAAACCAATCTAAACCACCTTGGTTCCATAAACCTGGTTTTTTCAGATGCACTTCATGTCGTGCCTGCACATTTGCAGTCAACAGCACTGAATATACATCTGCATTCAATAATCGGCCTATACCAATCAGGGAACACTTGACATGTCGCAGTGATTTCGTCGTATACAAACTGACCTGCACATGCGCACTATCATATATAGGGAGCACTAAGTTGCAAGCAAATCAACGTATCTTACAACACATTCGGGCAATAGTAAATTCGGACATGAATTACCCGGTTGCTCGCCATTTTAAAACTGTTCATGACAAGAAACTGAAAGACCTCACATATACCTTGTTGTGCTCAGTGGCTAATCCAGTTAGGGGGGGTGATCGAGAGAGACTTCTCCGGCAAAGAGAGGCCTATTTCATTGCCCTGCTTGATACCAGGTCCCCTAACGGTTTGAATGCTTTTGATGAATTGCACCATTACCTATAATTTTCAGTATGTTTTCTTTGATGCATATTATGAAATGTGTAATTTTGGTTATCTTTGAAGAGGGAGGGATGTTTGTAGTCTTTTTCAATTTTTTCGGATATTCTTAAAATGAAATAACAGCTGGGCTCAGTATAGTCAAGAATTCTGAAGTGTGTTTTGTGTCAAACTTCCATGAATGGAAGTCTTTGCCGCCATATGTGTCCCCATGTATATAACATCTTGAAGAATTTCTTTTGGTCTAAATTCAGTTGACTTGTATATATTGGCAACGTGAGATGAACTGTTGATGATGGCGAAGAACATGATGAATTTACATATCTTTAGGGAAAATTATCTCACTTTTTTTGCATTGCACAGTGATTTAGTGGTTTCATTTCCTTCATGAACATTTGTAAATTTTTCCTTAAAGTAGTTATGCTATATTATTTGTGATCGCCTATGAGCACTATGCTCTGATTTTGCTGCGAACGTTCCATTTAATTGTGGAAGTTGTTTGTGTATGTATAGAACATCTCGCACATTATATTGCCAATTAATGTCGTTATTTTACCCTTACAACCTGTTTCTTTAGGTGTTTGGGCTTTTAATTGTATTTAACCCACCGCCCACTCCTGGCGCGTCATGTGACCAAGCCCCGTCCGCGGGGCGAAACGCGTCATGGAGGGCACTTGCTCTGCACTTTTCACTGCTAATTAAAAATGCACTGCAACAACTAACAACGTTGGTGTCTGGCTCATCTATTACCTGATTGCAGATTAAGGAGTCGTTTGAGGTCTGCGCTCGCCAAGTACTGCGACCATAGCAGTTGGGAGTCTGCTTTCTTCATATATATATATATATATATATATATATATATATATATATATATATATATATATATATATATATATATATATTCACTGAAAAAACCATAGGTTTCACACCAGTTATAGTTAGGAATTAGCATTTAAAAAACCTATTAAATTCACTGAAAAAACCATAGGTTTCACACCAGTTATAGTTAGCTGGAAATTTTACTGATATAAAACCATTGAAATTCCCACGTTATAGTTAGTCGGACTCACTATAACTTGCGCGTGCAATGCACTGCTGATGACATCACATATTACATCACTCATGACATGGTCAGTGACATCACTCATGACACCATCCTTGTGACATAGTGACAGACCTCCTTTCACTATAATGTAACCCTTGAGACACATATTCAAAAATAGAAACTGAAATTTTTTAAAAAATGGAGATACCTATATCAGTTACAACAAGCAATTCAGTAATTCCACTATCTATATACACATCCACTCATTCACCAATAGTTCTATATAGTCACTCATACATATACTCACTCATCATATGAAGTGATACACCTATACATCCTGTTACACACCGACATTCATCCAAAAGTTACTCACACACATATTCACACGTGCAAATAAACTATTGGACATCCATTTATTTGAATATAGAGTTATACACACACTTCCACCTTACTTCTATTTAAAATTACACATATTTATTCTCTTAAACAATCACTTATAGAAACACATACTTATTTAAACAGGAACTCTTACAATCTCTTACTCTCACATATACTCACTTATATACATCAATATTCATATATACTAGATTAAAACATATGTAGTTACTGATAAAGACACTAGTGAGACAGTCATTCACTCACTAACAAACACATATAGACACTCATCCACCCATACAGTCCTGTACATATGTTGTCTTCAAAACACATACAAACAAAGAGTCAGTCACTCATGCATCTATGTGCTAAGTAATACCCCCACCAAACCATATAGACACTCATACTGATACTAATAAAAATATCTAATAACCCATATACATACACATGAGTGGATGTGTATTAGATGGTGATATTACTGAATTGGTTGTTGTAACTGGTATGGGTATATCCACTTTTTTGAAAATATTAGTTTCTATTTTTGAATATGTGTTTCATGGGTTACATTACACTGAAAGGAGGTCTGTCACTGTGTCACAAGGATGGTGTCATCAGTGATGTCATGAGTGATGTCACTGACCATGTCATGAGTGATGTAATATGTGATGTCATCAGCAGTGCATTGCACGCGCAAGTTATAGTGAGTCCGACTAACTATAACGTGGGAATTTCAATGGTTTTATATCAGTAAAATTTCCAGCTAACTATAACTGGTGTGAAACCTATGGTTTTTTCAGTGAATTTAATAGGTTTTTTAAATGCTAATTCCTAACTATAACTGGTGTGAAACCTATGGTTTTTTCAGTGAATTTCATAGGTTTTTTAAATGCTAATTCCTAACTATAACTGGTGTGAAACCTATGGTTTTTTCAGTGAATTTCATAGGTTTTTTAAATGCTAATTCCTTTGTATATCGAGTTTCTAACCTTTTTTTTTTTTACAATTTGCTGTTTTTTTTTAAGTATTCATTTTTTCTTATAATTTTTTTCTTTTGCGCTCTGGGTGCGCGCTCCGGGAAGCTTTCAGCTAAGCTCTCCTGTAAGCTTCTCCGAGAGCTCATCTGAAAGCGCACCCAGAGCGCAACTGTCGTTCGTGAAAAAAAAATATGAATGAAAAGTTAATAATAATGCAAAACATTTCGTACCATACAAATAAAATTAGTTTTTTTTAATATGGAAAATGATTATGCATTTCTATAAAAGATTGATGACGTCACTTCGGCGCGCAACGTAAGTGCCCTCGGAAGCGCATACGTGCGCGGCGCATAAACGCACGGAAAAGCGCCTACGATCGCGCCACGTTTGCGCCCCGGAAGCGCCTACGATCGCGCTGCGTAAACGCACCCGGAAGTGCTCCGGAGCGCGCAGCGTAAACGCGTCGGGTCATGTGACCCTCAAATAACACTTTTCATTGGTTGCTAACAGTTTTTTTTTACAATGAATGAAATCCCCACCCATTTCCTTCACTTCTTCTTTCACTTTTGTGACTGAAAGACCTGCCTTTTTTGCTGCTCCATATTCCTGGATTCATCATGGCTGCCAGACCATCCAGCAGTGAAGATGACTTCATTGATGAAGAGCCTCCTACCCCAAAGGTGAAGGAACATTTCATTTGGAAATTTTTTAAGTTTCCAGAAGGCCAGAAGAAGGTGAATGCACCAAAAGTAGAGTGCAGGATCTGCAAACAGGTCCTGTCACGGGGTAACCCCCAAAAAAAATACTCTTTTGGGAACTTTACGATGATCCGACATGTGGAGAGGAGGCACCCCCAGAATTTTGCCCGGGAAAGTGTCAGGGCTCTGGCACAGGAGGTTCCCAGAGATGGGGCCTCTACATCAACAGGAGGAGCAACTTCTTCTGGAAGAGACCAATCTCAGGGGCAGGTAGCCAACATCCAACCTGCATTCAACCATGGGCTCGTCAGATGCAGATACTGCAATCAACTCCTCACCTATGGGGAGCAAAGTGTCCAGCTCATGGTTCGGGCATTAGAGAACCATCACTGCCCTTCCCACCCCTAATTTTTTTCTTTTCTTTTTGCTCCTGTTGAGCAGTTTCTATTCCCTGTTTTTGTTCCTCTTCAGTTAAAAGAAGAAAACCAAAAGTTCTTTTCAGAACTACCTCCAATTCTCATCAAAGAGCTATAATCTTAAAAAATGAAGAGTAAGTGAAATATAGTGCATTGATAATTGAAAGGAGAATGAGTAAGAAAGAACAGAAAGGTATGAGAGGTGAAAGGAAGTGAAGTAGGAGGAATGAAAGAAGGTGAGTGTTAGAAAAGAAAGTTATGACACAGTGAATAAACTGGAGTATTTCTGACATATCTGTAAACACAAAAGTAACGCATTGCAGGAGTGCGTCACAAAAGTGACGCAACTCCAGTAATGTGTCCTTTCACATGGAAAAAGCACCATGTGAAAGGTTTGCTGTGAAGCAGGCGCAAGATTTTGGCGCAACTGCATCCTAAAAGTGACGCACTGCGTCATTATTACCAAGCTTTTTTGCAAGGAACACCCCCTCTGCATGCATTATACCTGACACTATGATTCGTCATACATTAAATATGACACATCTGGAATGTCATAAGGACTGTGGACAGAAAAGTGACGCATCACACCAGCAGTGTAATAAAATGTGCCTCGTTGCACTATATTTAAAGGATGCAACAGCATCCTAAAAGTGACGCAGTGAAATCTCAAACATTTCACTGCGTCGCTATTACAAAGCTTTTAGTGGGAGAACACCCCCTCTGCATGCATTATACCTCACGCAGATATAATGTGGCGCTTGATTTTAAAAAGTGACCCATCTACCTAGATACCTCACTTTTTAAATATAACGCAACGCGGCACATTTTTTTACACTACTGGTGCAATGCGTCACTTTTCTGTGCGCACTCCTTATGACATTCCAAGTAACGCATTGCTGGAGTGCGTCACAAAAGTGACGCAACTCCAGTAATGTGTCCTTTCAAATGGGGAAAGCAGCATATGAAAGGTCTTGCCTCAGTCTAACACCTGCTGTAAAGCAGGCACAAGATTTTGACGCAACAGCATCCTAAAACTGACGCAGTGAAATCTGAAAGATTTCACTGCGTCGCTATTACAAAGCTTTTTGCGGGAGAACACCCCCTCTGCATGCATTATACCTGACGCTATTTTTAAAAAGTGACGCATCTAGGTACATGGGTCACTTTTTAAAACTCTGCGCCATATTGTATCTGCAACATGATTCGTCATACATTAAATATGACACATCTGGAATGTCATAAGGAGTGCGCACAGAAAAGTGACGCATAACACCAGCAGTGTAATAAAATGTACCTCGTTGCACTATATTTAAAAAGTGACGCATCTAGATAGATGCGTCACTTTTTAAATATTGCATAACAATGCGCATTTTTTTACACCGCTGGTGCGTCACAAAAATTGACGCACAGGAAGCGCAAAACTAACAGCGCAAGGCCTTCATAAATATAATCCTGGATTTTCCCCGTGCTTCGCCGGTGCGCGTACCATGCGCTTCCCCCGCGCAAAACGAAAAAAAAATTTTAATGCCCTGCAGGACCCTATTTTAGTCCCTACATCAAACCTAGGGGGTCAGAGGGGGTCTACTCTTCCCCCTTATGGTCATTTGCCCCTTTTTTTTTCAAACCCCTTGTGTCTCGATTTTACCGAGACACAAGATGGCGGCCGCTCCGGACTGTTTAGAATGTTTACAGACAACTGAGAGCCAATCAGCTTCCTGCGCGCAAGTCGCGTGTCGCGCCGGGAGCGCTCACGGGTGCGCGCACGGGAGAGCGCCTATAGATATATATATTTTTTTGAACCTAAATTACTCAAAATCCACTGGAGCACATATCTTGAGACATAGCAAAGGCACATCGGGCTACCAGTCCCTACAATTTTGCCAAGTTTGGTGGAAATCCATTCAGCCGTTCGGGCTAAAAGTGAAATCGACCGCCCTATGGAAATTAACATGGGGAAAACGCGTTTTGGGACCCCCCTTTTATCTCGGCCCCCGCTTGACGAATCCCCCCCAAACTTTCAGGGAAGGACCGGACCGCCATGAGACCATTTTCCTGAAAATTTCAGGCAGATTCGTCAACCGGCGCCAAAGTTATTCAAAATAGAATGTTGAGATTTAACATTGAAAATTATCCTAACTATAACTACCTACTGGCGACTGCCAGTAGGTAATATATATATATATATATATATATTACCTACTGGCAGTCGCCAGTAGGTATATATAGTTAGGATTTTTTCTCTATGGGATTTTTGAAAATTCTATGTCTAATAACTTTGGCGTTTGTGGACGGAATTGGCTGACATTTTCAGGAAAATGGAACATTTTGTTTCTGACCATCACCTGACAATTTGGGGGGGTTTCATCAAGGGGGGGCCAAGAAAAAAGGGGGGTCCCAAAACGCGTTTTTCCCATGTTAATTTCCATAGTGCGGTTGGCCTCACTTTTAGCTCGAACGGCTGAATGGATTTGCACGAAACTTGGCAAAATTGTAGGGACTGTTAGCCCGATGTGCCTTTGCTAGGTCTCAATATATGTGCTCCAGTGGATTTTGAGTAATTTAGGTTCAAAAAAAGATATATATCTGGGCGGAGCCTAACCACACATCTGATCTGATTGGCTGTCAGCACTTCATCCAAGAAGTGTTGGCAGCCATCTTGGGACCAATATACATGATAGCACCTCATTAAAAAGCATTGTAGTTAATAGAGGGTTTTAGGACTTTAGTTACATTATAAATCATTTGTTGATGGTACCATACTCGTTTTAGGAATTGTGGTGGGTTCTAAGGTGATTTTACCATGTGAAAAAACCTTCTGCTGTGATATCATGAATATTGTTTGAAAGAAAACTAATATCTCATGATTTTCCCACAGTGGTTTGGAAGGGGATTTATAAGCTAAACTGAAAGCATATTTTCTGTAAATTCACATTATCTTTCTCAGTCATGTGAAAATGAAGTCTGACATTCTCAGTAAAACATGTACATCCAACAAGGACAGAGACTGTCAGTTGATTCCTTTGTGTTCTACTGCAGCCTCCTAGAGTGTTCTAAAGAACAACTAGAGCGCTAACAGTCCTACTTATTACAAAGGTATGGCACACCTGAAGCCATCTTGATTGGAATAAAGTGGTAACTCTTAAAACATTTAATTTAAAAAGAAACAACATGAGGGGGTATATTTTGCCATAGAAAGTATGATTAGTGCTGCAGAATGAAAAATTAGGGCACATTTTGAGTGACTTCTCAAATCCTTTTCTATTTCATTAAAACATTCTGACATGCAGTCTCCCAAAATGGCCACCAGAGACAAAAGAGCCCAAATGTAGCCCAAATATCACCCAGATGCAGCCCAAGTATAGCCCAATGACAGAATGTCCCAGAGTGTTCTAAAGAACAACTAGAGCGCTAACAGTCCTACTTATTACAAAGGTATGGCACACCTGAAGCCATCTTGATTGGAATAAAGTGGTAACTCTTAAAACATTTAATTTAAAAAGAAACAACATGAGGGGGTATATTTTGCCATAGAAAGTATGATTAGTGCTGCAGAATGAAAAATTAGGGCACATTTTGAGTGACTTCTCAAATCCTTTTCTATTTCATTAAAACATTCTGACATGCAGTCTCCCAAAATGGCCACCAGAGACAAAAGAGCCCAAATGTAGCCCAAATATCACCCAGATGTAGCCCAAGTATAGCCCAATGACAGAATGTCCCAGAGTGTTCTAAAGAACAACTAGAGCGCTAACAGTCCTACTTATTACAAAGGTATAGCACACCTGGAGCCATCGTGATGGGAATAAAGTGGTAACTCTTAAAACATTTAATTTAAAAAGGAACAAAATGAGGGGGTATATTATGCAATAGAAGGTATTATTAGTGCTGCAGAAAGAAAAATTAGGGCACATTTTGAGTGACTTTTCAAATCCTCTTCTATTTCATTAAAAAATTCTGACATGCAGTCTCCCAAAATGGCCACCAGAGACAAAAGAGCCCAAATGTAGCCCAAATATCACCCAGATGTAGCCCAAGTATAGCCCAATGACAGAATGTCCCAGAGTGTTCTAAGGAACAACTAGAGCGCTAACAGTCCTACTTATTACAAAGGTATGGCACACCTGAAGCCATCTTGATTGGAATAAAGTGGTAACTCTTAAAACATTTAATTTAAAAAGGAACAAAATGAGGGGGTATATTTTGCCATATGAATTATGATTAGTGCTGCAGAAAGAAAAATTAGGGCACATTTTGAGTGACTTCTCAAACCCTCTTCAATTTCATTAAAAAATTCTGACATACAGTCTCCCAAGATGGCCACCAGAGACAAAAGAGCCTAAATGTAGCCCAAATATCACCCAGATGTACCCCAAGTATAGCCCAATGACAGAATGTCCCAGAGTGTTCTAAAGAACAACTAGAGCGCTAACAGTCTTACTTATGACAAAAGTATGGCACACCAGAAGCCATCTTGATTGGAATGAAGTGGTAAGTCTGAAAACACTCAATTTAAAAAGGAACAACATGAGGGGGTTAATTTTGCCATAGAAAGTATGATTAGTGCTTCAGAAAGAAAAATTAGGGATCATTTTGAGTGACTTCTCAAATCCTCTTCTATTTCATTAAAAAAATTCTGACATGCAGACTGAAACATGCACTTTGAATACCAGCAGCAGACGTCCCTGGTGAGCAGTAGCTTTACTACAGTGATCTAATGTGCAACTAGAGTGCTAACATTCAGAATTTATGGCAAATGTGTGACACATCTGAATGCCTTCTTGATGGAACCAAAGTAAACAAGCATTGAAAATGCAATAGATCTCGCCCTCGTTTAAGTTAAAGCCATTCTGTTTGTAATGAGGTGGCTTTTTAGCTTTGCTTTTATTAGTGTTTTTTCAACTTTCATGTAAATAACATGCATCTGTATGCATATAAGTATATGTATGCATGCATTTATGTTTGTATTTATATAGATATACAGATGATATATGTTTATATATGTATGTATATATATATATATTCACTGAAAAAACCATAGGCTATAGACCATATATAGTTAGGAATTAGCATTTACAAAACCTTGAAAATTCACTGAAAAAAACATAGGTTATAGACCATATATAGTTAGGAATTAGCATTTACAAAACCTTGAAAATTCACTGAAAAAACCATAGGTTATAGACCATATATAGTTAGGAATTCGCATTTACAAAACCTTATTTTACTCACACAAAACCATTGAAATTCCATATATAGTTAGTTGCACTAACTATGTATCGCGCACCCGCAATCCACTGCTGATGATGTCACATATTACATCATTCATGACATGGTCAGTGACATCACTGATGACATCACTGATGACATCTCAAATGATATCACTGATGACATCACTGATGACAACATCCAGTAACTGTATGTTTCTGTAAAGTTAAAATATGTCCTACATATTGAAGAATGAGTGGATGTATAAGTGTCTGGATGAAGCATTTAGTAGGTGCATGACTGACTGTATGAGTGAGTGATTAAATGTGTCTCACTGAGTGCATGGGTTAGTGACTAAACTGTCTTAATGTGTGCATCATTATGTCTGTTGTTCTGTAAACTGTTGCATGTGTTGATAAGTAGCTATATGAGTAACTATATGGGTTATTGATTGGTTGACCAAGTATTTTTATGGGAGACTGAGTGTGTGTGTGGGTGGCTGGGAGGTGTATGACTCTGTGCATAGATGTGTGAGCAGTTGATTCACTAGATGTATGGTTTCAAAAGTGCATGTGGAAACAGCTGTATGGGCGGTTGACTGTGTGCATGAGTGTATTGGTGAGTGAATGGATATCTCAGTGCTACATGTCAAAGTAAGTACATATGTAAAACACAGTACATGTGAGAGTTGACATATATAAATAACTGTGCATAAGAGCCAGTGAATGTGTGAGTGGCTGTATGGATCATTGTGAACTTGTATCAGGGATTGTATAAGAGAGTAAATATGTGTTAGTATATGTTTGAATAAGTAAAGTTTGTATAACTGTATAGTTGAGGAAATGGAGGTGTGATTGATTCTTTGCATGACTGACTAGGTGTGTGAGTAACTCCATGGATGAGTAACAGTCTGTGAGTGTCTGTTTACACTGATTGTATCTTAGGTTATATTAGAGTCTGAAGAGGTTCATCGTATTATCACATGAATGATATCATCAGTGATGTGATCAGTAATGTCAAATGAGATGTCATCAGTGATGTCATCAGTGATGTCATTTGAGATGTCATCAGTGATGTCATTTGAGATGTCATCAGTGATGTCATCAGTGATGTCACTGACCATGTCATGAATGATGTAATATGTGACATCATCAGCAGTGGATTGCGGGTGCGCGATATATAGTTAGTGCAACTAACTATATATGGAATTTCAATGGTTTTGTGTGAGTAAAATAAGGTTTTGTAAATGCGAATTCCTAACTATATATGGTCTATAACCTATGGTTTTTTCAGTGAATATATATATATATATATACATTACCTACTGGCGGTCGCCAGTAGGTATATATAGTTAGGATTTTTTCCCTATGGGATTTCTGAAAATTCTATGTCTAATAACTTTGGCGTTTGTGGATGGAATTGGCTGAAATTTTCAGGAAAATGGCACATTTTGTTTCTGAGCAGCTCCTGGAAATTTGGGGGGGGGTTCGTCAAGGGGGGCCGAGAAAAAAGGGGGGTCCCAAAACGTGTTTTTCCCATGTTAATTTCCATAGGGCGGTTGGACTCACTTTTAGCCCGAACGGCTGAATGGATTTCCACGAAACTTGGCAAAATTGTAGGGACTGTTAGCCCGATGTGCCTTTGCTAGGTCTCAATATATGTGCTTCAGTGGATTTTGAGAAATTAACGTTTAAATCAAGATATATATCTGTAACAGCGCTCCGGGCAGCGATCCCGTTCGCGTACTTTTCGCGTTTCGGAACTTTGCGCACGGAAAGCTGATTGGCTTTTCGGTGTCTGTCAACATTCTAAACAGTCCGGTGCGGCCGCCATCTTGTCTCTCGGTAGGATCGAGAGACAAGAGGAGGCCAAAACAAAGGGGGAAATTTCGATAAGGGGGCATAGTAGATCCTCCCTGACCCCCTAGGTTTTATGTGGAGGTTGTAAAAGGTCCCAGCAGGGCAAAAAAAAAAAAAAAAAAAATTATTTTTGCGTGGTGAGCGCCTAGTACGCGAACCGGAAAGCGTTCTGGGCAGCGTACTATAAGGATAAAAGAATGGTAGACTTTTCTAATACTGTATGTTAATTATTTGTTGTTTTTGTTGTTTTTTTTTGTTTTCTTTATTTTTTTTATTTTTATTTTGATTGTGCTTCATACTTCATTAAACTTTCTAACATTTCAGTGTCAGAAATGTCAAAATTGAATATAGGGTGTAACATTTTTTCATTTTGAAGCAGGTTATCCACTGCTTCAACACATTGTAGAAGTTCGTGGTCTCTACTTTGATCCATAAAATCATCAATTTTGTCTTGGCTGCTCTCCTTCAGTTCAATTGAAAATGTAACTTGTTGCTCGCCTTCCATTTTGCCTGAAATTTTGAATAAAAAAATATATATTAATAGAGATAGGGCACTGTTGGGATTAATTTTAGATAGGCAGTTTTTATCAGTGAATTTTTCTTTTGGCAGTGTATAGTATCAGAGTGGAAATAGGACTATAAAAAAGTGTATGTAATTTAACGAAGAGAAGCCTAACTCCATTCATAACTATAACAGAGAAGTCTATCTAAATTCATAACTACTACAGAGGGATAGTGTATATCTATCAGAAAAAGTCTACCATATCAAGTTATAGTGCACAATATACTTCAGTTTTAAAAATAACAACTTACCTTTAGAAACAAGTTGAAGTGTTAGGTAACTATTGAAATGTGACGTACAACAAGAAGTAGTAGTCAAAATGGCTGTGTTTTCTTGTCTTCCTTTATATATATTCAGGTATATAACCAATCAAAGATCAGGTAATAAAAGTAGAAAATGAAAGTAACATTTTCATTGGTTGTCAATTCCAACACTTCAGATGTGTTTTATGAAGTAATTTACCTCAAGGTATTTAGAGAGGTCTACAGGCTTAATGGCTAAATGGAATTTCAATCAAATTTGTGAAAATGAAAGGGATTGTTATGTAGTATGAGCTAATCTATATTTGGTGAGAGTGTCTCCAGTCGTTTTTCTGTGAATTACTTTCCCACCTTTTTTTTGGACCGCTTCCCGGGAAGCGGTTTGGTCCGCGAACTAGGAGCGTAACGGGAGTCCACCATTTTGTGTTTCGGTCGAATTAAGATATAAAATGGAGGGTAAATAATGTTCAGAAAGGGTAGAAGGGGACACGGTACAAGTATTTTGACCCCCCAGGTTTTCTGAGGGTGGCTGAGGAGGACCATATGTGCGGAGAAAAAACATTTTTTTAAAAATTTTGCGCGGTTAGCTTCCAGTTCGCGTACCGGGTAGCGCTCTTTGAGCGTAGTTTGTTGAAAATTACAGAAATAAGTTAGAGAAAAGTATTAATTGTGAGTGATCAGATGAAGGGTAGCTCTGAGAAGAGCTTTTGGGTTTATGGTACATTTAGGTACTTATAAGTAGGTACCAATGCACAGTCTTAAATTCAGAATGAAAATTCTGTTGCCCTCATCTGAGAAGTGAACTCCATCTCCTCTGTAGATATCTTGCATGTAGTAACGCAAGTTATTGTTGTACAAGGAGCCCATTCCATGGTCTCTCATGAAAGCTGAAACAGATTTGTTTACATGCTTCCTCGCTTTTTCAATTTGTGGACAAAATTGGTTGGACCACCTCCATTTCTGTCTTTGGCATATATTGGAATATACCAAGGCAGTTTGAGGAAAAAGTGCCATTAATTGCTCAAAGGTGTCCTTTAAAAGCATTTCCAGACCTACCCCAGTCAAAGTGCCCAAATCATTACCTCCACAGTGCACTATTAACAGGTCAGGTTTTGGCAAATGCATAAAAGTTTTCACCATTGGTATCAATTGGTGACATTTTAATCCTCTTTGGCCCAACCACTTAATTTCCACATCTTGTAAATTGAGGTTGTGTAAATTTCTGTTCTCAGCATACCTTTGAGCCCAGTGGATGTAACTATGTCCAACAATCCAGACCTTAAACATGGTGGGAGAAGGTTGGGCTGCAGTCAGATGAAGTGTGGTAATGAAAGGGCAGTTGAAACAGTAGGAGTTTGTAAAGAAAAAAAACTGTGGATTTCCAATGCTAATGATTCATTAGCAGTGATTGGTGCATTTCCATTTCTAAAAACAGAAAGTTAGGGTGCATCGATGTGTTCTTTGAAAGATGTAATTTGAATGGTCAAGGAAGAAACATTTAATGAAAGATTGCACTGGATACGCAGGTGCACTGAGAGTTCAGAGTTCAATTGAAACATTGTTGTGTGAATTTGCAAACATGAGAGGTCTTCCAGGAGGTCGTTGCTATGGAAAAAAGGCAGAGAGGGCAGAGGGAGGAAGGGTTTTGATTTGAAAAAAGTGAGGGAAGAGTTATGATTGGCTAATATGAGAGATATGTGAAATGAATATCTGTATTTCTGTGCTTTCAATAGCTGCAGCCTCTGGAGTGCATCCTTTTTCTTCTGCTGAAGACAATTTGGTGTATTTCTGAGACTGTTTTCAAAACTCTTAAAGTATTTGCTAAGGTGAGAAAAGATTTATTTATTTTAGATAGAGAATAGTATGAATTAAGGAGAAAATGATGAAGAAAGCTGTGTTTTTAAACTGTGGCTTTGTCTGTAGTGATATAGAAATAGATTTTGTTACTTTGAGAAATTGTAATTGCATATTCGGTGTAGCATTCTGGCATGCAGTAACACAAGTTATTGTTGTATATGAAGCCCATTCCATGGTCTCTTATGTAAGCTGAAACAGATATGTTGTTTTTAAAAACCATTTTTGAAATCAATTACATTTCTGGATATGTACTGCTAGAGCTTCATAGGTTGTTTTGGGTCATATTTATAAGGCATTTGAGTGTCTTTCATGTTATTTTTTCCTTTTTAAATGGAAAGCATTCCTCATGGGGCAAATGTCTTGTAAATACGGTCCCACCGGCGCTTGGCAAATTTAGATTTTGATTATGGTAGTTACATAGCCATGTTAATAATGTCGAAAAAATGGTGCTAGGGCATTCCAGAAAACGCTTTCATGTGTCTCAAGGACATTTTCAGTCATTTCCTCTTGAATGCAGGTATACAATTGATTTATATGCTGTGTTTAAAAACGATTCTTTTCTATGATGTTATTTTTTCCTTTTTAAATGGAAAGCGTTCCTCATGGGGCCCTGAGCAGTTCTTAGTCATGTTATTTAATGGGAGGTGGATAACATGGCTAAGAGCATTTGCTGGATAATGCATGAATATCGCTGACTTTTCAGCAATATTCATGCATTGCGGCCATTTTTTTTTGCATTTGCGAGCAGTTCTTAGCTATGTTATCCAATGGGAGGTGGAAAACATGGCTAAGAGCATTTGCTGGATAATGCATGAATATCGCTGACTTTTCAGCGAGATATTCATGCATTGCGGCCGTTTTTTATCGCATTTGCGATAAACCTTGCTAAGGAGAAAATGATGAAGAAAGCTGTGTTTTTAAACTGTGGCTTTGTCTGTAGTGATATAGAAATAGATTTTGTTACTTTGAGAAATTGTAATTGCATATTCGGTGTAGCATTCTGGCATGCAGTAACACAAGTTATTGTTGTATATGAAGCCCATTCCATGGTCTCTTATGTAAGCTGAAACAGATATGTTGTTTTTAAAAACCATTTTTGAAATCAATTACATTTCTGGATATGTACTGCTAGAGCTTCATAGGTTGTTTTGGGTCATATTTATAAGGCATTTGAGTGTCTTTGATGTTATTTTTTCCTTTTTAAATAGAAAGCATTCCTCATGGGGCAAGTGTCTTGTAAATACGCTCCCACCTGCGCTTGGCAAATTTAGATTTTGATTATGGGAGTTACATAGCCATGTTAATAATGTCCAAAAAATGGTGCTAGGGCATTCCAGAAAACGCTTTCATGTGTCTCAAGGACATTTTCAGTCATTTCCTCTTGAATGCAAGTATACAATTGATTTATATGTTGTGTTTAAAAACGATTCTTTTCTATGATGTTATTTTTTCCTTTTTAAATGGAAAGCGTTCCTCATGGGGCCCTGAGCAGTTCTTAGCCATGTTATCCAATGGGGGGTGGATAACATGGCTAAGAGCATTTGCTGGATAATGCATGAATATCGCTGACTTTTCAGCGATATTCATGCATTGCGGCCGTTTTTTATCGCATTTGCGATAAACCTTGCTAATAGCAAGGTTTATCTGCGATAAAAATCGCCGATGTGCGGCGATAATTTTTGTCTCTAAACAAGTTATCGCTAGTTGTTGGTAATATGCCCCCGGGTTTTTGTTTGCAGGAATCGGGAGGCGGGAGAGTAGCACTGAAATCAGTAGTCTGACGCCTGAATCGGGAGGGTTGGCATGTCTGGATTCTCTACAGCTAGGGCCATAAACTACATCCGCAGGGCTAGGTGATAGCCTGGGATCGGCCTGGTATGTAAAATGGCTGCCGTGCACGACAAAATTGTGGCATTGTAAAAAAGGCAAGATGGCGCAGACAATGTTTATCAATAAGGATTCATTTATAACAAAATATTTTATCGCACTGACAAATTGGTGGTCAACACTTCCTGATTTCCTTCGAATCGAACGTTAACAGACGTCACGCAGCAAAAAAAAGAAAAAAGCTCACGTACAGCCGCTGGAACACATGTATCAACATATATGAGCCTCCTCAGCCACCCTCAGAAAATATAAGGGATTAGGATACGTCTCCCGCACCCCCTTATACCTAGTAATTTAATTAAAACGAAGCACAAAATGGTCTCCCGCACCCCCTTATACCTAGTAATTTAATTAAAATGAAGCACAAAATGGCGAATTCCCGTTTCGCCAGCAGTTTGTGGCCCAGTTCGGTGTTTGGGAAGCGCTTCTACCGTGAAAAATATATTTTTTTTATTTTCCCCACGGGACCCTTTAAAAACCCCAACAACATTCCTAGGGGGTCAAGAGGGGTATACCTTGCCCCCTTTCATTAAATTCCCCCTTCGTTTTTCACCTCTTCTTCTCTCTCGATCCTACCGAGAGATAAGATGGCGGCCGCTCCGGACTGTTTAGAATGTTGACAGACACAGGGGAGCCAATCAGCTTCGCATCGCAAAGTTCCGTTTCGCAGGTGGGAGCGTATTTACAAGAAACTTGCACCATGAAGAACGCTTTCCATTTAAAAAGGAAAAATAACATCATACACACTCATATGCCTTATAAATATAACCCAAAACAACCTAAGAAGCTTTAGCAGTACATATCCAGAAATGTAATTGATTTCAAATAATGACTTACTTCATTGGTAGGCCTTCACATGTATTATTTCCTTTGTTTTCTTAAGTGAAAATCTTATCTGCAACCATGTGTTGGCCTTACCTCAAATAAACAAAACAGGCGATGGACTGAATGAGGATCAATGACACACTTTCACCCCAGTCCAAAGATCTGGGCCTAAACAAACCTTTAGATAGGCCACACCTTATCGTCATTCTGAATTAATCATTTAAAATATTAGGGAGAGATTTATGATTGTTGTATGCCTGTTTTGTAGCACTGTGTGTCATTTTTGAGATGCAGTGCTGGTGCAAAAGTTTTGCTATGTTAAATAATAAGTAGGGCATTAAGTTTTTGATGACTGTTATTCATTTACTGTTTGGTAATAGTGGTTATTAACATTTTTTATTATATTTTTCCACAGATTCAACTGCAGATTTTGTCATAGTTTGAAAAATGCCTACGAAAAATCGAATTAGAAAGGCTAGAAAACGTCAAAGACAGCAGGATGATGTTTTATTGCAGCAGTCCTCTTCCCCAAATACTTATCAAAACACCAAGAAAGCTCCGGGTAAGAGCACAAAATCATTCTTAAAAAATATTTTTAGTAAAAAAAGTATTTATCGCAAACATGTTTCAGTTCAGAAAAAGAAGAGTAATTTAAATGGAAAGGAAAGACCCATCAAAAATGTTACTGGTAGAGGAAGAGATAACTCTGTGCATGATAGTAGAAGGAAAGAACAGTTTAGGGACATTCGAAAACGAATGTTCCGTAACAGGATAATAGTTAATTTATTAAAAAATATTAAGAAATGCAAACAGAAAGTGGCATTTTATAAGAAGAAGAAAAATGTAGAGAAAATTATTGATCATGCTTTTGAAATTAAGCGAAAGTTGTTTATTTTGGTAATCAATAGAATTAGGAAACTAAGCAAGGTAATTTCTAATTTCAAAACAAACAGTAGATGGAAGAGAGTAGTAAATCGTAGTAACTTTTGTGAAGTTTTTTCCGGAGAATGGATGCATAGTTCAAGTTCTGAGGCATTTTTTAATGAGGAGAGTTATTTTCAGGATAATGATTTGGTGTTTGCAGTTGACACCAGTGGTCGAGCTTATGAAGTGAAGGATGGTTGTCCAGTTGAAAAAGAAAAACTTGTGACAACAGAGACAGAAGAGGCGCTAAGTGATGAGGTTTTAGGAAGACGTCCTAAGGGTCCTGTGTACATTTGGAAGTGTAGTTCTATTTGCAGTGTGCGACAGGTTTCCATCAATTTGCTTTGTGATTTTATACGGACATTTAATAAGAAAAGTTTGAAGCAGAAAATGAAGTTGTTGCAAGATTTAGATCCTTGCAGAGTGAGACAAATGACAGGTTTGCGTGGTCATTCACTGGCTTGTCTTTCCAGGAGAGTATGCCAGAGTGTTTTTCATCATTTCAGGATGCTAGCAGTGCATCATAATACAGTGAGAAAATTAGTGAGAATGTTGTATTATGCTAAGAGTACAGCAATTATGCTTAAACAATTATGTGCTGCTCTTTTGCATGGTTCTGAAATAGATGTGAAGAATATTTGTGAAGAAATTGAGTTTTGTTACTTTAGTAGTAAAGATGAGAATGTTCAAATTGACCCTGAAGTAGAGGGTAATGTTGAAGATAATGTACAGGTTTCCAGTACAGATAATTTTCAGAAGGAAATTGCCACGTTTCAGATGAAATCAAGTGAGAGGCCTAATTTCACTTGTGTATGTTGTCGACGCACTTATTATAAGAATCAGACTAAGGTAGTGGATTTATATGCAAAAAGTGAAAGGGAAAATAATAGTGAATGGAAGGATTTTGCCACATACTTGATGGTAGAAAATTATTTTGATTTGGGATCGGATCAACGTGTGTGTACTTATTGTTGTAATAAATTAAACCAAAACCAGATGCCTGCTAGGGCAGTTCATAATAATCTGGAATTGGTTGAGATTCCTTCTGAATTGAAGGATTTAAATACTTATGAATCTATTTTGATTCAAAGTATCCATCCCTTTCAGGCTATTGTAAGAATGGAGCCAAAGACAGGGAAGTTGCCTCCAGCAGATTTACAGAGAGGATTAAAGGGAAGAGTTGTTTATTTGCCTCTAGATTTGAACAAAAACATTAACACAATTGGAGTAGAAAAAGTGGAAGAGGAACCTCTGGTTATCTTGGTTAATGGGGTTCCGACAAAGAATAAGAAAATATGGCAAGATTTAGTGGATGTTAGGAAAGTCAAAAAGGCAACAGTGTATTTGAAGAAAAATAATAAGTACTATAAGAATGTATATGTTGCAGAAGAGGAAGTAAGTGATGAAGAGGATAGCGATTTGTGTGCTGGCCAAATTGAGAAAGTAGAGGCCTCTAAAAGTGAAGAAATATATGAACATTATAGTGTTCATCCTTTGCATTCCAAGGAAGTCATGGGGAATGCTATTGAGTTGTTTCAAATGAAACAAGCCAAAGGGAGTCCCATTAGTGTTTAGGAGGAAAGTTTGGAAGCTCGGTGTTTCCCACAGCTATTTCCCACAGGTCGAGGAGGAAGATATGATGAGCGATCTCATCAAATTCCTGCGTCTGAATACCGGACTTTACGATTGTATGCAGAAGATCCTAGGTTTCGTCAATGCATTCCCTATTTGTTTCATCTCCTGTTTGAAAGCGATCTGTCTGGACTGTCATATGCAGTGAACCACATCTTAAAAAGTGGTATACAGATGCAAAATATCTCGGCAAGGGACTTTATGCATAAAGTCAATGTCCAAGACAGTATTTTGGATTCTCACTTAATTAATCTCATGGCGTGTCAGCGTGGTACTAATGAGTACTGGTACCGTCGTCATGGTGATTTAAAATGTATGCTGAGGAACTTAGGAACTCCGACATGGTTCCTCACTCTGAGCTGTGCCGAGTATGGCTGGGAAGACTTACTTGAATTTCTACGAGAGGCAAATGGAAATATTGAAAACATTGAATTCAAGACACCTGGAGAACTGTGTTCTTTGGATCCTGTGAATGTATGCAGGTACTTCAATCATAGATTTGAAGCTATGATGTCTTTCATCACAAATAAGAAGAATCCACCTCTTGGAGAGGTGTTAGATTTCTTCTGGAGAAAGGAGTACCAAGCAAGAGGTGCTCCTCATATACATATGTTGTTGTGGATCAAGGATGCACCTAAATTTGGAACAGATCCGGATGACTTAGTGATGAATTTCATAGAACAGTATTCTACGTGTGCTGTTCCAAACGCAACGGAGAAGAAAAGCCTAAGAGAACAAGTTCTACGTTTCCAAAGCCATCGTTGTGGAAAGTACTGTCATCGTAAATTCAGAAACAAGGACAAGTTCTACACCAAATGTCGTTTCAACTTTCCACGACCGGTGATTTCTAAAGGAAGAGTGAACAGTTTGAGGTCTTCTCTGCGACATAATGTGACGAGGAAATCACCCAAAAATACATACAATTTGAAAAGGAACGAAGAGTCCAAGTACATCAACGACTACAATCCAGTGATTTTGTCCATGTGGAATGCTAACATGGATATACAGTTTGTGGGTGACAACTGTATGGCTGTGGCTCGGTATGTGACATCTTACATCACCAAAAAAGAAAAGACAGAACTGAAGGATATGTGGGAGGACATTTCCCATGAAAAGAGCCTCAGCAAGAAGTTGTACAGTTTTAGTCTGAAGATGTTGTCGCATCGAGAAATCGGAGCTTACGAATGTTCAGATCGATTGTCTTCAGCAAGTCTTTATGCCAAATCCAGGAGTATTGTTTGGGCGAGTCTTGGTCTTGCTGCAACGCGAAATCGAGTTCTAAAACCTGTCCGGGAAATTGAATATTTGGCAGAAAAGGAACCGAACAGTACCGACATTTTGAAGACCAACATGTTGGATACATATTATCCAAATCGAAGCAGTCACCTAGAGAATGTTTGTCTATATGAGGTTCTACAAAATTATATATTCAAGAGGAACATCAAAGAAGATATTGAGAAAGGAGTGTATGCTGTAATTGGAAGTGAGGGATGCCTGGTCAAGCAAAGAAAATGCCAATTAGTAAACCATCGAAAATTGAGTGGCGAATCTTCAGAAAAAAAGGAGTTTTTCTATTTAGCACTTTTGCAACTTTTCAAGCCTTGGCGTGCAGAAGAGGAACTGCTTGGAGATTTCCTCTGTTACGAAGACTCTTTCACTGCTGCTAAGGAGACCATAGAATGTCCTGCTTTTCCCAAATATCAAGAAATGCTAACTTTGGAAATTGAGCAGGAAGCAACGATTGCAGCCGAGATTGCCAGAGACAGTTCTCAGGATAGTCAGAGTTCTGTTTCATTGAGTCAAGATCCACTTGGAGGACCTATTATCGAAAATGAAGCTGCCACTGCTATGAATGAAGTGGAAAGAGCCATGGCACATGCTCAGGAGGATTCAGTTAACTTAGAAGACTTGGAAAAACAACTCAACGTTGAGCAGAGGAAAATATATGATGAAGTTACCAAGCAAATTGAGCATGGATTAAGTCATGAGAAGAAAGAGTGCTCATGTACATCATTGAAGCCTGTCCGACTGTATGTGAGTGGAGAAGCGGGAACTGGAAAAAGTTTCCTCGTTAAAGCAATTTCATGCTATCTGCAGGAAAGGACTGAGTCATCGCTGGCTTGTGTTGTCACCGCTCCTACTGGACTTGCAGCACATAACATTAAAGGTATTACTTTGCATCGTCTACTGATGCTGCCGGTGGAGCATGACAACAAATTACAATACCACAAGTTATCTGGGGATGCTTGCTGTGAAGTTTCAAGAGTCTTGAGGAAAATGAAACTACTTATCATTGACGAAGTAAGCATGGTTTCCAATGTCATGCTTGCCTTTGTGCATTTGAGAATGCAAGAAGTACTTAAAACTGAATATGATGTGTTATTTGGTGGCAAACACATCATTGTTTTCGGAGATCTTCTGCAGCTGACACCAGTAAAAGGACAACCTGTGTTCAAAATACTCACGCATGAAGATACCAGGAAGTGCCTAGGGAGCATTGGCAACGTCAATATATGGTTAAACTTCAATTATGCTGAATTGCATGAAAATATGTGTCAGGCAAAAGATGAAGATTACAAGAATATTCTACAAGATATTAGAATTGGAAAAGTGACCGAGCATGGAAAAGAAGCTTTAAATGCACGATTACTTTCAAATTTATATCCCGAACAAGAGATTGTGGCAGAGAATATTTTTCAGAAAATTACTGAGAAGAAATCCGGAATATGTTTGATGCCAACTCTTGCAGAATGTGCCATCTTCAACAACAAAATGTTGAATTTAGAAAAGCAAGAGATTGTGAAACTTGAAGCTATTGACAAAATAGAGCATATGGGATCAACAATTATTTTGTCAGAGAATTTGAAATCAAAATTGGATTCATTAGAGAAGACTATATCTAAAACAGCGGGTTTTGAAAAGACTTTGAATGTGTGTTTAAATTGCCGAATCATTTTGAGAAGGAATTTACATGTTGAAAGAGGTCTGGTAAATGGATCAATGGGTAATGTTGTTGATTTTGAGAAATACAGAAATAGAGATGGAATAGAATTTTTAAAAATTAAATTTGATGGCATTGAGGAAGTACAGCTAATTGGTCGTTGTTCTGCTAGGTTTTTGCTTGTTAAAGACTTATATGTTCGCCGTAAACAGTTTCCTGTTTGCTTGGCATATGCGGTGACAATTCATAAATCGCAAGGTTTAAGTGTAGACAGTGCATTGGTGAATATTGGCAGTTCTGTGTTCAAGGAGGGTATGGCATATGTGGCATTGTCACGAGTTAGAACTTTATCGGGATTGTACTTGATTGACTGTGATGTGACAAACATTTGTGCGGATCTAGATTGTGTTAAGGAATACAATAGGTTAAGAAGAGAGTATGCGCCACATTTGCCTCAATATCCTTTGTTTGAGAAATGTGTGGTAGGCCGGAAACGTAGAAATATCAGTAATAGTAGGGAGGTTGTAGCAAAAAGACCAAAAGTCGATGAACCAAAAATTGTTAGCAGAAAGAAAGTGGATTCTGTTGAAGATGTTGTCGGTTTTCAATTTGAAAACAGTTCTGGTGTCAACTGCTATGCAAATGTAGTGGTTAATGTTCTCTTTTCACTAGAGAGTTTAAAAGAACAGATTCTGTTGAATTCAGAACAAATTTTATGCTGTTTGTTGAATTCTGTTTTCGAGAAATGTAGCACTGATCGAACAAAAGTAGAAAGTGTGTCTGAAGTTCGTTATCTGTTAGATGAATGTTCAGGTCAAACAGACTTCTCTGAAAATAATCAGCAAGATTGTCAAGAGTTTTTAATGTATATGCTTGATGTATTGCAAGATGAGGGTGTAGATGTAGATCACCTGTTTGGGCTTTCTTATCAATGGCAGCATGACTGCGAGAACTGTATGGTATCAAGTACTACTAGTGTAGACTCAGAAAGATTTATATATTTAACTTTGCCAGACAGTAAATCAGTCTCCTTTAATAAGCTAGTAAATGCAGAGGATCACAACATGGAGTGTAGCCAATGTAAATCTGAAATGATGTCAACATTATTTATACGTAGATATGGCCAGTATGTCATTTTAATGATCCAACGATGTAGGCCTGATGGATCAAAATTGTCAACTTTAATAAAAAATTTTGTGGCTTCTCAGCTGTCAATATCAGGAAGGACTTTTGTAACTGTAGCAATTATCTATCACGATGGTCCTTCAACAACATCAGGACATTATACAGCTTATTTAAAGTCTCGAAACGGCTGGTCATTCTGCAATGATTCCGTTGTAACTTTCAAAAAAAAATTGCCGTTTGACCTTAAAAATTCTTACCTGGTGTTTTTAAAACCAAAATTTTAAAGAAAGAATCTCGGGATTTCCTGTGAGGAATTGCAAAAGGTTCATCAAGTAGAGGGAATGTAAGTCTGCAATGCTGTCTAGATTATTGGTCCAAAACTTTTAATTATAATGTCAATTTAAAAATCCAACTATATAAACCTGATGCAAGTAAGTCTGCTTCATAGTAAGCAGTATCAGTGTCATAGGAAAAGGAGAACATGAGTGACAAAGAAGGGTAAGATATTAGTAGTCCAGGATTGTGAAAATAATCTCAAATGTTTTCTTTTTGAAAGTTGCGAAAATAGAAAATGACGGGATTTGATTGGAAGAATTACAAGAGTTGCGAATCGCTGCAACATGATTTGGCCTAGTGGAAACATGTGGTAGAATGTGAGAAGTCGTTTCTTGTATGTAACATATTTTTCGAAACGATCGAGGTTTTCTTTCAGAAAGTGGCGGGCTGAAAATATTTATAGCACAACAGAGTGGACGCTGTTCATAGGAGATCCTTCGACGTCATTGAAAGTAAGTTAATTTTAAGGAGTTTTGAATTCAGATTTCTTACGTTGTATGGGTTTTTTAAACACAATCATTTTGATTGTGTTTTTTTTTCCCGCTGTTACATGATGAATACCTTCAAGTCACTGATTTAAGTGAAATTTGATACATTCTGAGAACAGCAAAAATAAACCATTTAACATGTATAATTAATGTTCTGATTTTTGTACTTATGATATACATTTAGAAATGTGAGGTAGATATGGAGAAACTGAGTCTTCTGTAAGTGTCAATTTTAATGCTTACAGTGCTGTACTTCGGGGTACTGTTTTTTTAAAAAAAAAAAGGAATAGGCCTCACCTCAAAGAAAGCTCTTGAAAGCACACATCTTATTTGCATCCTGAAACAATCATTTAAAATGTTAGACACAATTTTATGATGGCTTTACATCTCTTTTGCGCTGCTATTGCATCACTATTGTGAGACATCAGCAGTGCAAAAGAAGCACCATGTTCCAAAATAGGCCTCATTTCATCAGCATGAAGATACTGTTTGTTTAAAATAAATATCTTTAGGATTTTTTCCTGGTCGTAGAGAAGCAGAGGCTTCTGTAAGTGTCAAAGTTGTTTAAAAACTGTTTCTTCTTGAACCTTTTCCCTTCTTTTTTCTAATTTTTAAAAACATGTTTTAATATTTTTGGAAATGTTTGTTATCTCTTTTACAGATTGAAAGTATGAAAAATTTTCTTTAAAAATTAACAAGAATTATAAGGTAAATGTTTTCTACTTTTTTAACCCGCATTCCACTGCTGATGATGTCACTGACTATGTTATGAATGATGTAATAAGTGGGCATGTTTTACCTCAATGGTAGGTCTTCACATCTATTATCTCCTCTGTATTATCAACAAGCATAAATTTGATATGCAACCCTGAGTACGGTTCACCTTAAACAAACTTTTAGAGAGGACACACCATATCGTCACCCTCAATTAATCATTTACTCTATCACATTTAACATCTATTAGTTCTACTGCTTCATTTCTTTAATCTTTACTTTCCTGTGTTTGCTACTTCTCTCATTCCTTTCTCTATTACTTAATTATTCTACTCCTTCCAGTATTTTTCTCACTCCCTCTCTTCTCATACTTCTTCATTATTATTCACTCATTCTGTCTCTATTAATGTTACTGTTTCTGAATGATCTCCAAACATTTTTAAAACAAGAACAGTAAGTATAAGGATAGGAAACAGACATTTATGTTACAAGAAAGACAGCTATAGGAAGTAAACAAAAGATACTGTTACTCGCAATCCACTGCTGATGATGTCACTGACCATGTCAAAAATTATGTAATATATGACATGATCAGAAGTGAATTGCGGGTAACAGTATCTTTTCTTGACTCCCTATAGCTGTCTTTCTTGTAACATAACTGTCTGTTTCCTTTCCTTATACTTACTGTTCTTTTTTTAAAAAAATTTTTTGGGTTCGCTCCTGGTTCGCGTACCAGAGTGCGAACTGGGAGCGAACTAAAAGAAATAGAGCTTGGCAGAGTTCCAAAAATTCTGCCAATTTTTTTTATAATGGGGAGGTAGTTCTGAAAAGAACTTTTTTCTTGTTTTTGTTGTTTTAAATTTTTTTAATTATTTTTCTGAACATTTTTTATATTTTTTTGTTTTTTTCTGAACATTTTGTATTTTTTTTTATTTTTTGGGGGGAGGGGGGAAACAAAAATGATTCATTGAAGAGGGCTCAACAGGAGCAACAAAAAAAAGAAGAATTTATTTTTTGGGGCATTTTGGACATACATGATTTTTGATTGCTCTCATTATAAGAGTAATGCTACTTTCTCGGTAGCATAATATTTGATTGCACCACACGCACAATTGTTTCACTTCCCCCATGTCCATTTGAAATATTTGGGATCAACTCCCTTGCCTCTGGTCCCGTTACTTCTGGCACGACAGATCTTCTTGCTATTGCCGGGGGATTTTGTTGTTCGTTGCGAAGCTGAGCAGCACTATAATTATTTGGGTGCCACCTACTCATGTGCCTGTGCATTGTAAAATTTCCAAAACTATATTTTTTGTCCGTCCCCCTTGAAAGGGTTTCATCACAGATACGGCAAAAGACATATCTCGCATTGACTTTCTTTTGCCCTGGTGGAAATTAAAAAAATTGCCAGATGAAATTTTCCGTTCTGTTGTACCTCCTGGGCTCCTCAGGCAAAAAATCAGGCTCTTCCTCCTCTTCCTGATCTTCCTCTTCTTCAAAGATTGGTTGAGTAAGTGGTCCTTTTTTTCCATGATGAGGTGGAGGTGGTGGTGGGGGAACACTACCAGAAGCAACAACTGAAGCCATTTCTCTAGAATGTAAAAGGGTCTTTCTCTCACCAAGATGAAAGTCAGAGTGAGCAAAGAAGGAGGGGTTTTCATCATTTGGGAAAAGCAAAAGTTCTAAACCAATGAAAAGTGTTAATTTTAGATCACATGACCTACTATTACATCATTAGGAAACCAAAAGTGAAATGAACAAATGGAAAGTGTTATTACTGAGTCACATGACCTGCTGTCTTTACGTTTCGCGCTTTGCGCCGCTTTCCGGTCCGCTTCCGGGTCCGCAAACTTGCCGCGTCGGATAACGTATTACGCGACAACGCAAAACGTCATGATAACGTAACAGTTACGCTAAAGGAACGATTACCGGTTCGCGCACCAAGTCGCGGCTTTAAATTGAGCTAACGGGAAGCTGACCGGTTCGCGGACTAGGAGCGCAACAACATTTTTAAAAAAAAAAAAAGTATAAAAAACATGTAAAATATTTTTTAAGATTTAAAGAAGAATACATTTTACAGATACAGATATTAGCTTTCAAAAAACCATTGAAATTCAATGAAAAAACCATAGGTTATAGTCCATATATAGTTAGGAATTTGCATTTACAAAACCTTGAAAATTCAATGAAAAAACCATTGGTTATAGAACATATAGAGTTAGGAATTTGCATTTACAAAACCTTATTTTACTCGCATAAAACCATTGAAATTCCATATATAGTTAGATGCGCTAACTATATATCGCGCACCCGCAATCCACTGCTGATGATGTCACATATTACATCATTCATGACATGGTCAGTGACATCACTGATGACATCACTGATGACAACATCCAGTGACTGTATGTTTCTGTAAAGTTAAAATATGTCTTACATATTGAAGAATGAGTGGATGTATAAGTGTCTGGATGAAGGATTTAGTAGGTGCATGACTGACTGTATGAGTGAGTGATTAAATGTGTCTCACTGAGTGCATGGGTTAGTGACTAAACTGTCTTAATTTGTGCATCATTATGTCTGTTGTTCTACAAACTGCTGCATATGTTGATAAGTAGCTATATGAGTAACTATATGGGTTATTGATTGGTTGCCCAAGTATTTGTATGGGAGACTGAGTGTGTGTGTGGGTGGCTGGCAGGTGTATGACTCTGTGCATAGATGTGTGAGCAGTTGATTCACTAGATGTATGGTTTCAAAAGTGCATGTGGAAACAGCTGTATGGGCGGTTGACTGTGTGTATGAGTGTATTGGTGAGTGAATGGATATCTCAGTGCTACATGTCAAAGTAAGTACATATGTAAAAGACAGTACATGTGAGAGTTGACATATATAAATAACTGTGCATAAGAGCCAGTGAATGTGTGAGTGGCTGTATGGATCATTGTGAACTTGTATCAGGGATTGTATAAGAGAGAAAATACGTGTTAGTATATGTTTGAATAAGTAAAGTTTGTATAACTGTATAGTTCAGGAAATTGAGGTGTGATTGATTGTTTGCATGACTGACTAGTTGTGTGAGTAACTCCATGGATGAGTGACAGTCTGTGAGTGTCTGTTTACACTGATTGTATCTAAGGTTATATTAGAGTCTGAAGAGGTTCATGGTATTATCACATGAATGATATCATGAGTGATGTCACCAGTCATGTCATTTGAGATGTCATCAGTGATGTCATCAGTGATGTCATTTGAGATGTCATTTGAGATGTCATCAGTGATGTCATTTGAGATGTCATCAGTGATGTCATCAGTGATGTCACTGACCATGTCATGAATGATGTAATATGTGACATCATCAGCAGTGGATTGCGGGTGCGCGATATATAGTTAGTGCAACTAACTATATATGGAATTTCAATGGTTTTGTGTGAGTAAAATAAGGTTTTGTAAATGCGAATTCCTAACTATATATGGTCTATAACCTATGGTTTTTTCAGTGAATATATATATATATATATACATTACCTACTGGCGGTCGCCAGTAGGTATATATAGTTAGGATTTTTTCCCTATGGGATTTCTGAAAATTCTATGTCTAATAACTTTGGCGTTTGTGGATGAAATTGGCTGAAATTTTCAGGAAAATGGCACATTTTGTTTCTGAGCAGCTCCTGGAAATTTGGGGGGGGTTCGTCAAGGGGGGGCCGAGAAAAAAGGGGGGTCCCAAAACGTGTTTTTCCCATGTTAATTTCCATAGGGCGGTTGGACTCACTTTTAGCCCGAACGGCTGAATGGATTTCCACGAAACTTGGCAAAATTGTAGGGACTGTTAGCCCGATGTGCCTTTGCTAGGTCTCAATATATGTGCTTCAGTGGATTTTGAGAAATTAACGTTTAAATCAAGATATATATCTGTAACAGCGCTCCGGGCAGCGATCCCGTTCGCGTACTTTTCGCGTTTCGGAACTTTGCGCACGGAAAGCTGATTGGCTTTTCGGTGTCTGTCAACATTCTAAACAGTCCGGTGCGGCCGCCATCTTGTCTCTCGGTAGGATCGAGAGACAAGAGGAGGCCAAAACAAAGGGGGAAATTTCGATAAGGGGGCATAGTAGATCCTCCCTGACCCCCTAGGTTTTATGTGGAGGTTGTAAAAGGTCCCAGCAGGGCAAAAAAAAATTAAAAAAAATTATTTTTGCGTGGTGAGCGCCTAGTACGCGAACCGGAAAGCGTTCTGGGCAGCGTACTATAAGGATAAAAGAATGGTAGACTTTTCTAATACTGTATGTTAATTATTTGTTGTTTTTGTTGTTTTTTTTTGTTTTCTTTATTTTTTTTATTTTTATTTTGATTGTGCTTCATACTTCATTAAACTTTCTAACATTTCAGTGTCAGAAATGTCAAAATTGAATATAGGGTGTAACATTTTTTCATTTTGAAGCAGGTTATCCACTGCTTCAACACATTGTAGAAGTTCGTGGTCTCTACTTTGATCCATAAAATCATCAATTTGATGACAGGTGTTACCTCGAAACCGGTCCGGTCCTCGGATGCTTGATTCCGTTCTGGGAAGGACTAGCTTTTGTAGTTCGGACTGGACTGTTCCCATGGGGCAACAGGGTAAGAGCTGATTTGCATATCGCCATTGTCTAACCCAGGGTGGTGTGGAGTGCAAAAAAACAATGGATTTGGGCCCAGATCTTTTGACTGGGGGAATGTGTGACATTGATCCACATTCGGTCCATCACTTGTTGTTTTTGCAATTGCCGCCCTAAGTGCGCTGGGGATGCCCAGACGTGGGTCCCAGGCACTCCACACCACTTGGAGTCAAGCTAGCCGGGCTGATGAGAGGTGTTACCTCGAAACCGGTCCGGTCCTCGGTTGCTTGATTCCGTTCTCGGAAGGACATGGCTTTTGTAGTTCGGACTGGACTGTTCCCATGGGGCAACAGGGTCAGAGCTGATTTGCATATTGCCATTGTCTAACACAGGGTGGTGTGGAGTGCAAAAAAACGATGGGTTTGGGCCCAGATCTTTTGACTGGGGGAATGTGTGACATTGATCCACATTCGGTCCATCACTTGTTGTTTTTGCAATTGCCGCCCTAAGTGCGCTGGGGATGCCCAGACGTGGGTCCCAGGCACTCCACACCACTGGGAGTCAAGCTAGCCGGGCTGATGAGAGGTGTTACCTCGAAACCGGTCCGGTCCTCGGATGCTTGATTCTGTTCTCGGAAGGACATGGCTTTTGTAGTTCGGACTGGACTGTTCCCAGGGGGCAACAGGGTCAGAGCTGATTTGCATATCGCCATTGTCTAACCCAGGGTGGTGTGGAGTGCAAAAAAACGATGGATTTGGGCCCAGATCTTTTGACTGGGGGAATGTGTGACATTGATCCACATTCAGTCCATCACTAGTTGTTTTTGCAATTGCCGCCCTAAGTGCGCTGGGGATGCGCAGACGTGGGTCCCAGGCACTCCACACCACTTGGAGTCAAGCTAGCCGGGCTGATGAGAGGTGTTACCTCGAAACCGGTCCGGTCCTCGGATGCTTGATTCCGTTCTCGGAAGGACATGGCTTTTGTAGTTCAGACTGGACTGTTCCCATGGGGCAACAGGGTCAGAGCTGATTTGCATATCGCCATTGTCTAACGCAGGGTGGTGTGGAGTGCAAAAAAACGATGGATTTGGGCCCAGATCTTTTGACTGGGGGAATGTGTGACATTGATCCACATTAAGTCCATCACTTGTTGTTTTTGCAATTGCCGCCCTAAGTGCGCTGGGGATGCCCAGACGTGGGTCCCAGGCACTCCACACCACTTGGAGTCAAGCTAGCCGGGCTGATGAGAGGTGTTACCTCGAAACCGGTCCGGTCCTCGGATGCTTGATTCCGTTCTGGGAAGGAGAAGGCTTTTGTAGTTCGGACTGGACTGTTCCCATGGGGCAACAGGGTCAGAGCTGATTTGCATATCGCCATTGTCTAACCCAGGGTGGTGTGGAGTGCAAAAAAACGATGGATTTGGGCCCAGATCTTTTGACTGGGGGAATGTGTGACATTGATCCACATTCGGTCCATCACTTGTTGTTTTTGCAATTGCCGCCCTAAGTGCGCTGGGGATGCCCAGACGTGGGTCCCAGGCACTCCACACCACTTGAAGTCAAGCTAGCCGGGCTGATGAGAGGTGTTACCTCGAAACCGGTCCGGTCCTCGGATGCTTGATTCCGTTCTCGGAAGGACATGGCTTTTGTAGTTCGGACTGGACTGTTCCCATGGGGCAACAGGGTCAGAGCTGATTTGCATATCGCCATTGTCTAACCCAGGGTGGTGTGGAGTGCAAAAAAACGATGGATTTGGGCCCAGATCTTTTGACTGGGGGAATGTGTGACATTGATCCACATTCGGTCCATCACTTGTTGTTTTCACATTTTGTTTCTGAGCAGCCGCTGAAAATTTGGGGGGGGTTTCAACAAGGGGGGGCCGAGAAAAAAGGGGGGTCCCAAAACGCATTTTTAACATTGAGTTTTCCATAGGGCATTTGGCCTCACTTTTAGCTCGAACGGCTGAATGGATTTGCACGAAACTTGGCAAAATTGTAGGGACTGTTAGCCCGATGTGCCTTTGCTGGGTCTCAATATATGTGCTCCAGTGGATTTTGAGAAATTAACGTTTTAAAAAACAGATATATCTGTGACAGCCTCCCGGGTAGCGCTCCGGTTCGCAAACTTTTTGCATAACGGAACTTTGCGAAGTGAAGCTGATTGGCTCTGCGGTGTCTGTCAACATTCTAAACAGTCCGGAGCGGCCGCCATCTTGTCTCTCGGTAGGATCGATAGACAAGAGGAGGAGAAAAACGAAGGGGGAATTTAATGAAAGGGGGCAAGGTAGACCCTTCTTGACCCCCTAGGAATGATGTTGGGGTTATTAAAGGGTCCCGTGGGGCAAATAAAAAAAAATTAGATTTTTTGCGGTAGAAGCGCTTTCCGGTTCGCGAACCGGGTAGCGAACCGGGACGCGAAATGGGAATTCGCCATTTTGTGTTTCGTTTTAACTAAATTACAAGATGGAGGAAAACAATGTGAGAAATGGTTATAAGGGGGTACGGGAGACGTATCCTGACCCCCTATGTTTTCTGCGGGTGGCTGAGGATGCTCATATATGTTGATACTTGTCTTCCAGCAACTGCGCGTGAGCGTTTTTTTTTTTTTTTTTTTTGCTGCGTGACATCTGTTAACGTTCGATTCGCAGGAAATCAGGAAGTGTTGACCGCCATTTTGACACTGCGAGTAAATATATTGTTAAAAATAATTGTTATAAATTAATCCGTATTGATAAACATTGTCTGCGCCATCTTGCTTTTTTTCCAATGCCACACTTTTGTCGTGCACGGCAGCCATTTTAGATGCCTTGACCAGACCCACTCTCTGCACGCCGCCGATCGTGACGTCTGTTAACGTTCGATTCGAAGGAAATCAGGAAGTGTTGACCGCCATTTTGGCACTGCGAGTAAATATATTGTTCAAAATAATTGTTATAAATTAATCCGTATTGATAAACATTGTCTGCGCCATCTTGCTTTTTTTCCAATGCCACACTTTTGTCGTGCACGGCAGCCATTTTAGATGCCTTGACCAGACCCACTCTCTGCACGCCGCCGATCCTCAGCATGGCTCCCCACCCTCGCAAGCATCTCCCCCACACACTGGTCACCCCCGCTCTCTCTCTTATGCATGGGCCATAAACCTCCCCCCATCTGCGCTGCTCTTCCCTGAGAATCACACCCTGTGCCCGCCCGACACCTCCCTTTCACCCTATTCACTACCGCACCCTCTGACACTCCTCTTCCTTTGTGTCTGATTGTCCAGGCCGGTCCCAGGCTATCACCTAGCCCTGCGGATGTAGTTTATGGCCTCAACTGTAAAGAATCATCCCTCTTCAAAGGAGTTACAGTAGATCAAGGCCCCCACCCCATGAGATCCGTCACAGCACACGCGTTCCTACTATCTGATAACGATCCTGTATTGTGATTGGGGAGGGGATTCTCACTGTGAGGGTGTGTGGTACCGAGCCTGAAGCGGAAGATTCCAGGGATGCCTTTTTGTACATCAAAGTCTTCACAATTATGTGTCACATTAAAAATATATAGCACTCCAACAAAGTAGTAGGATTATAACACTTTAATAACTTATAAATATATACAACGCACCAAAAACAGTAAACACGTTAAAAAAAAAAAAATTTAAACAAAGGAACAATGGGCTGCTGTGAGGTGGCGTCAGTAGCGGTCTGTTGTGCGAATAGTCCGAAGGCAGCATAACGCGCTGAGATCTGGACGGCACCCAGGTGATGTCCTTTACTTGCCGCACTGGTCTTGGCATCCTACAATGCTGCGCCGAAAAACAGCGTGGGGCGCTCCCAAGGGGGGGGGGGGGGCGGCGTGAACGGGCCTCCCCAGGTGGAGGCTTGTCTGCTGTAGTGGGGCGCCCTTTTACCGTTTCAGTTGCCATTCAGCGGTTTTCGGCCCGCTTTTGCTACACTGTGCCTCATCCGCCATTCAGCTGTTTACCGCCCGCTCTTGCGGCTACAGCGTCTCGTCCACCATCCAGTTGAGTTGCGCCCGCTCTTGCGGCTACAGCGTCTCGCACACCATCCAGTTGAATTGCGCCCACTCTTGCGGTGCAGCGATAGGCGGCTGCCACAGGACTCTTAAAATGGCGGCCGGGTCTTCGGATTTGGGCCTGGTCCACTAAAATGTCCCTGGGACACATTTGAACTCGGACATTTGCCTGCTAGGGCTTGGGCCCCATTCTCGAAAGCGTCCCCTCAGCCTTGAAGATTCTACAAAAGTCATCGGGGCCCCCGACTCCCGCAGGCTTCCGGTGGGGAGCGGCTGCCATGATTGCTTGCGGAATGGCCACGACGGAGCTACGAGATGGTGGTGCTCTCATGCTGACGCCAGCTTCAGTCTGAAACATCCAGAAACACTGTAGACTATGAATTCGATGACTTCCGGTGGAGCCCCAACGTGACCCGGTAGGGAAGAACTTGCCCGCCCCTTTTTTGACTGATGGTTCTTGTTGCCTGTCCCCTCTGTTGTCATCTAATGGAACCTTTTTGGATTGCCGATTGAGAAAAAAAAAGGTGGGGCTTTCATCGTTTGGGAAAAAAAAATGTTTCAATCCAATGGAAAGTGTTATTTTTAGGTCATATGATCGAGCATTTCATCATTAGGAAACCAAAAGCAAAATGAACCAATGAAAAGTTTTATAAACAAGTCACATGACCTGTTATGCGGCTTTGGGCTATAAAAAGCCTACAAAATCCGTTGGCCTGTGAGGCGGCGTCAGTAGCGGAACGATGTGCGAATAGGCCGAAGGCAGCACAACGCGTCGAGATCCGGATGGCACCGAGATGGTGTCCAGCAAGTTGCCGCACTGGTATGGCTATCCTACAATGCTGCGCCGAAAGACGGCGTGGGGTGCCCGGGGGGGGGGGAGGCGGCGCAAACGGCCCTCTCCCGCCTCCCCAGGTGGAGGCACCTCATCTGCAGTGGGGCGCCCCTTACTGCTTCACTCGCCGTTCAGCAGAGTTGCGCCCGCTCTTGCGGCACAGTGCCTCACCCTCCATCCAGCTGAGTTTCGCCCGCTCTTGCGGTACAGTGACTCACCCGCCATCCAGCTGAATTTCACCCACTCTTGCGGCACAGTGACTCGAACGCGCCGAGATCCGGATGGCACCGAGGTGGTGTACAGCAAGTTTCACTGGTGTGGCCATCCTACAATGCTGCGCCGAAAGACGGCGTGGGGTGCCCGCGGGGGGTGGGGAGGGGGGGAGGCGGCGCAAACGGGCCTCTCTCGCCTCCCCAGGTGGAGGCACCTCATCTGCAGTGGGGCGCCTCTTAGCGTTTCACTCGCCTTCCAGCTGAGTTCCGCCCGCTCTTGCGGCACAGTGCCTCACCCCCCATCCAGCTGAGTTCCGCCCGCTCTTGCGGTACAGTGACTCACCCGCCATCTAGCTGAATTGCGGTTACTCTTGTGGTGCAGCGATAGCCGGCTGCAACAGGACTCTCAAAATGGTGGCAAGCTCTTTGGATTTGGGCCTGGTCCACTAAAATGGCCCTGGGACACCTTGGAACTCGGACGCTTGCCTGCTAGGGCATGGGCCCCATTCACGAAAGCGTCCCCTCTTTTGACTGATTGTTCTTGTTGCCTATTTCTTCTGTCGTCATTTAACGGAACCTTTTTGGACTGCCGAAAGGGGTTCTGGTCCGACCGCTGGTTGGTGGAGACATTTTGACTATATCCTGGACCTGCCCGGCCTCGCACAAAATGGCGCCGGTATAAATGGGACTCGTAACTCCTTGTTGTGTACTGGTTGCCCAACCTTGATATAACAAGATGCGTATGCAGTTTTGAAGCACATGGCGGGCGGGGACGGGAATTGATTGAACATTTGGACATCCCTATTGATATTAAGTTCTGATGTGTTATTGATTACTGTACTATTGAAAGTTCGAATTAACGTCACCCATGGTACTTGCCCGCAAATGTATATCTAGATAATTTTATTGTAACTGGCCCTGTCGTACTTTAATTATAAAATGTACGTCCACCGATTCCGCAACTGTTAGACACCTTAGTTCTTGCAACCTAATGGCCCGCCAGTTACGTTCTTCTACAGTGTAAATGTCCCCTCATCATATACGATTCCATTTTGCTCCGTGGCCGGCCCACGTGGTTATAGGCCCGTATTTGTATACTGACATTTTCACAATAAAGGTTTTGAAAACAAAACATGGTAGTAGTACCTTTTTTGGTATAGTTTTGAATTATTATAGCCAATGTTTTCGAATCAGTAAAAGGCAAGTGAAATAAAGCAGCCCGATTACATGACGGTTAAAAGGTATAATACGCAGGAACGCAGTAAAGATAAATGGTCAAGGGCTATTGTGTTTTCCACTCCTGCAACATAAAGTGATCGATAAGAATCCGATATTCATGCCTATCAGTGACTAAGACAGCAGGCCGAGCCTCTTTTGCTCAACGGCTCCCTCATGGGACGAAGAAACGCCCTTTTTCTCGAAATAGGAATATTTTACTTGCAGGACAGTTGTAAATTTCCCGGGAAAATACATTAGCCTAGAACATTGTTAGAGATAAACTGTAAATGCATCTGGGTCCTTTGCTTTACAAGTCAGAGTGAGAAAAAAAAAGGTGGGGCTTTCATGATTTGGGCAAAAAAAATGTTCGAAAGCAATGAAAAGTGTTATTTTTAGGTCATATGACCAAGCCTTTCATCATTAGAATAACAAAAGTAAAATGAACCAATGAAAAGTTTTATTAACAAGTCACATGATCTGTTATGCTTACGTTACGCGCTGCGCGCCGCGCTCTGGATCGTTTCCGGGAAGCTGCGCCTCGCTCACCGGAGCACTTCCGGGTGCGCTAATGCGGCGCGTCATATGACGCATTATGCGACAACGCAGGTCCAGAATATAGTCAAAATGTCTCCACCAACCAGCGGTCGGAACACAACCCCTTTCAGCAGTCCAAAAAGTTCTGTTAAATGACAAGAGAAGGGACAGGCAACAAGAACCATCAGTCAAAGAGGGGAGGGCAAGTTCTTCTCTACCGGGTCACGTTGAGGCTCCACCGGAACTGATCGAATTGGTAGTCTACAGTGTTTCTGGATGTTTCAGACTGAAGCTGGCGTCAGCATGAGAGCACCACCATCTCGTGGCTACGTCGTGGCCATTCCGCGAGCAATCATGGCAGTCGCTCCCCACCGGAAGTCTACGGGAGTCGGGGGTCTCGGTGACTGTTGTAGAATCTTCAAGGCTGAGGGGACTCTTTTGGGAATGGGGCCCATGCCCTAGCAGTCAAGCGTCCGAGTTCCACGGTTGCCCAGAGCCATCCTTGCAGGCCAGGCCCAAGTCTGTGGAGCCGACCGCCATTTCGTGAGCTCCGTAGCAGCCGCCTGTCACTGTACCGCAAGATTGGGTGCAATTCCGTTGGATGGCGGGTGAGACGTTGTAATAGCAAGAGCAGGCGCAATTCAGCTGGCCGAGCGAGGCACTGTGTCGCAAGAGCGGGCGCAAGTCAGCTGGTCGAGTGAAGCGCTGGGGTGTGGCTGAGAAACCTCCACCTGGGGAGGTGGGGGAGGCTCGTTCGCGCCGCCTCTCCCTTCTACTGCACCCCACGCCGTCTCCTGGCGCAGGTATATGTGATGGTCGGACCAGGGCACCGCAGGACGTGTCTTCAGGTCAAACGGATTGTGGGACAAGGTGTGGAGCAGGCGCAATTATCTCAGGGGCCTCCGTCAAGCGGTTCAGGGAGGCACCACATCACATTGTTTTCCAATGCAGTCAGGTCCACAAACATCCCCCACTTACTTTGAGAATAGTGAAGCTGCAGCAGGTGCAAATAAGCTTCAGACAGTGTTACAAGCGCTGCTCCGAACCCTCAACTATGGCACCCAACATCCAGGACTTATGCCATTTGTGCAAGGCAGTGACATCGAAGCATCTCAGGGACCAAGCAACATACCATATCCAGAGTCCTTCCCACAACCTCTACCTTCCTTCTTACCTAGTTATTGTTCTTTCACTCCCACTCTAGGCTTTTAGTCTGTGGATGGAAAACCATGAACCTACACTCACCTATGAAAATCTTACTATTGATGGTTTATTTTGAGCCCAAAATACAAAGGCTTGTTTGGATCGATGTTGCAGCAGGCTGCCATGTAAATAGTTATTTAATAAAACGTTTTACCATGTTACTTTGCTGGTGTGTTGTATATATTTATAATATTTGCATAGTGTTTGTCGTTATTTTGAGTGGGGTGGGCGGCGGAGCCGAGCTGTCTTGCAGCCATCATGGTGTCGAGCTCAGTTCCTCTCACTAGTTTCGTATTTGTCATGAGGGGTTGTTCATAATGTTTCTATTTTAGCGAGGTCAAATAGAGATCTCATTAGTGGCCTACTGAGTTTGCTTGATTCCTTTTGTTTTTTTAACGATTTTTCACTATCTGCAAAGACTAAACAGAGTATTGCGACTCTGTGCTTGTTTGTAAATAGAGAATGAACCAAAGAGAACCAATTCCAAAACAATAAATGCTTGGATAACAATCAATCAAATGGAGAGGGAAGCAGGCACGACGGATTACAACGGGGGCAAAGGCCTGTGTTACCTACTCTTCACTATCTGCAAAGAGAGAATACTCCTAAAAGAAAAGAGGAGGGGGGGCAGCGTTCAAAGCACATCAGCGTGCATAAATACGAAAATGTTTTTATCTACCACGTACTTGACATTTTACAGCTTTTGATATTTGCTATTAAAAAACCATTGAAATTCACTGAAAAAACCATAGGTTATAGACCATATATAGTTAGGGATTAGCATTTACAAAACCTTGAAAATTCACTGAAAAAACCATAGGTTATAGACCATATATAGTTAGGGATTAGCATTTACAAAACCTTAATTTACTCGCACAAAACCATTGAAATTCGCATATATAGTTAGTTGCACTAACTATATATCGCGCACCCGCAATCCACTGCTGATGATGTCACATATTACATCATTCATGACATGGTCAGTGACATCACTGATGACATCACTGATGACATCTCAAATGACATCACTGATGACATCACTGATGACATCTCAAATGACATCACTGATGACATCACTGATGACATCTCAAATGACATCACTGATGACATCACTGATGACATCTCATTTGACATTACTGATCACATCACTGATTATATCATTCATGTGATAATACGATGAACCTCTTCCGACTCTAATATAACCTTAGATACAATCAGTGTAAACAGACACTCACAGACTGTCACTTATCCATGGAGTTACTCACACACCTAGTCAGTCATGCAAAGAATCAATCACACCTCAATTTTCTCAACTATACAGTTATACACACCTTACTTATTCAAACATATACTAACACATATTTACTCTCTTATACAATCCCTGATACATGTTCACAATGATCCATACAGCCACTCACACATTCACTGGCTCTTATGCACAGTTGTTTATATATGTCAACTCTCACATGTACTGTGTTTTACATATGTACTTACTTTGACATGTAGCACTGAGATATCCATTCACTCACCAATACACTCATGCACACAGTCAACCGCCCATACAGCTGTTTCCACATGCACTTTTGAAACCATACATCTAGTGAATCAACTGCTCACACATCTATGCACAGAGTCATACACCTCTCAGCCATCAGTGATGTGATCAGTAATGTCAAATGAGATGTCATCAGTGATGTCATCAGTGATGTCATTTGAGATGTCATCAGTGATGTCACTGACCATGTCATGAATGATGTAATATGTGACATCATCAGCAGTGGATTGCGGGTGCGCGATATATAGTTAGTGCAACTAACTATATATGGAATTTCAATAGTTTTGTGTGAGTAAAATAAGGTTTGGTAAATGCGAATTCCTAACTATATATGGTCTATAACCTATGGTTTTTTCAGGGAATATATATATATTTCCAAAATCGCATCCAAGCGTTTCCCTGTTAACGGAGCTCATGGCCCTTCAGGGCGGCCTCACAAAAGGGCACAGGGCAGCCCCTTATCACCTTCCTGGCAGGGCGGCCTCACAAAAGGGCACAGGGCAGCCCCTTATCACCTTCCTGGCAGAACAAACAAGGTGAGGCCCAGTGCAGTAGTAACAAGCTTTATTTCCAAAGTTTTAAAAGCGCCTGCTTCTATGAGTCCCATAAGTCAACGTTTCGGCGTCATGCCTTTTTCACAGACTGGACTTGCAAGCGCCCAGGTGTATTCGAGCTCAATTTAAATTGGTACATCACGTGACTGCAATCACGAACTACTGCTCCCAGTGTACATTGTGCATGCTGTAATATATGTGTGAGCTGGTGCTTTTCCTTCGAGTGGCTTTCTGCAATAAAGAAACTCTCTGGAAATACTTACCTGAAGTATTGCCCCGGTGCTTTTAGCATCCCTTCAAGTCCGTCTTATGGCCGACCTGCGTTTGGTACAGGTGCCAGTATTGCAGAAACAAAATATGCAACTTGAATGACTTTGTTCACAGCCACCAATCCACTTGGATAACAAGCGCACATTTCGAAGCAGGGTGTGAGGCTGCCCACGAGGGAAACACAACGTGCTCTACATTTACCAGGAGGCCATCGTGATGGCCACGCCCACTGAGGCGGGGCAAATGGAACACTTTAGATGCCGCCGAAAAGTGCCTCCCCTTTGACTTCTTAGCCCAGAGCCCCTGAGGAAGTGTTTTTCAACATGAAATGCGTAGGTCTGGACATTCATTTCGTTTGAGCTGGTGCTTTTCCTTCGAGTGGCTTTCTGCAATAAAGAAACTCTCTGGCAATACTTATCTGAAGTGTGGCTTCTTCTACAACAGGCATACCTTCTCTTGGATGTTTTGCGGCTTGTGCCTGAGCCGCGGAGGATTGCCCCGGTGCTTTTAGCATCCCTGCAAGTCCGTCTTATGGCCGACCTGCATTTGGTACAGGTCAAAGTATTGCAGAAACAAAATATGCAAATTGAATGACTTTGTTCACAGCCACCAATCCACTTTGATAATAAGCACACATTTTGAAGCAGGGTGTGAGGCTGCCCACGAGGGAAACACAACGTGCACTACATTTACCAGGAGGCCATCGTGATGGCCACGCCCACTGAGGTGGGGCAAATGGAACACTTTAGATGCCGCCGAAAAGGGCCTCCCCTTTGACTTCTTAGCCCAGAGCCCCTGAGGAAGTGTTTTTCAACATGAAAGGCGTAGGGATGGACATTTATTTCGTGTGAGCTGGTGCTTTTTTATGAGTGGATTTCTGCAATAAAGAAACTCTCTGGTAATACTTACCTGAAGTGTGGCTTCTTCTACAACAGGCATACCTTCTCTTGGATATATATATATATAAATATATATATATATATATATATATATATATATATATATATATATATATATATATATATATGAAGAAAGGTTCCTCCCCAGCCTGCTCTGCGTTCGCAGACACCGCCTCCACGCCAACAAGGAAGAGGACCGGACCAGCCAATTCAGCAAGATGGTATTTTATTTCAAGATTAAAACAGAACCAGCGACGCGTTTCGGGCGGGAAGCCCTTGATCACGCTGCAACATGTTTACAATCAATTACGCTTTTTTATATGTGTATGCAGTGAAATAGACGCCACCCCCCTGGTGACGCCCACCATGATCATGTGATTAGTAATAAACAGTGACAACGCACTACCGCTGATACATAGTTGCCATTGCTGAATGAGAATACAAAAATTCATTACTGGTTAAATCCAGGAAACCATCCGAATACATAAACACATTTTCAAAGATAATGATATTTCCGTGCAATACTTCAATATGAAATTCGAATGAAGAAATATATATCCATTGTGTGCAAATAAGGAATCTAGTACATTTAGCAGCAAGACTATAAAGTGCGTGTACAGAAAAGTGCATAAGTGATGAAAAAATTGTGATAAAGTGCAAGAGTTAGCGGAAACATGGAACTACCACTGGAGCAGTGATCAATAATAAGGCATCATCTCTCGATGTTTATATACATAAATTCATCTAAATCATCCTAATCCATAATTATTTCTATTTAAAAAGTCAAATAGAAAAAGAAGAACCATTTTTTCAAGAAGCTAAAAATGACAATATGTATAAATAGATTTCTAATTCATATATATACATACCTACACACACCCACTCTCATACCCAACACCCCAAATACCTAGCCCGTTATATCAATGTGATTATTTCGATGGATTGCAAATCACCATGTGCTAGTAAAGAACAATACAAAACAATACAAATGGCATTACCTATGTACACACCCAACTCAAAAACCCTCACATAAATATTTACACATGTGCATATCTGTACGATTCCATATTTACACATCTTTGTGCAACACTAAGCCCAAGGTCAAAACAATATCAAAATTCTATACATGATATCCACATGATAATAAAATCACTGTATAATTAAAAGATATTACAAAATTGACTATCATTAAGATATTGTACTTGATATGTAAATAGGACTGTATAAAAAAATGTATGTATAATGATGCCTAGTGCCTAATAATTGCCAAGTAAAGTGCATAAATTATGTCCCCATAGGTGAGAATCGATGTAAACTTCACCAGTTGTAATTGCAGAGTGTGGGACAAATATAAGGGACTTCTAATAGGGAACCTAACTAGAAGAACCAAAAACTGGAACACAGATTAAGATAGAATCAGAAGCTGGCATAGCCAAATATCTACAAAAAGTGATGCATCTCCTCAATATTATTGAGCCCGTTAGGCCAACGGCTATCGAGCTCCAATATATATTTAGACTCCATTTTTCTGAGTTGAGACTCACGATCACCTCCTCGTCTTGATAGTGGGACTGCCCCTATCACAAAATAACTTAAACAACTAAGGTCTTTGTTGTGCACTCGTTTAAAGTGACGGGCGACAGGGTAAGAGGGGTCACTATGAAGAATAGCCCTTAGATGCTGTAGAATCCGGGCGTGCACCTGGAGCTTAGTGCTTCCAACATATCTAAGCCCACAGGTGCACGTCAGAACGTACACAGCATGATCAGTTTTACAGTTGTAGTTGCCATTGATGGTTTTGGCAACTTTACTGAACGGGGTGTTATAATGGGTAGTAGTGACACCAAACTTACAAGCCCTACAACTGGAGCATTTAAAGAAACCTCTGGCCGGGCGAAGCCATGGGACTTTGGATTTTAATTCAGGTTCTGCTTTGTCCAGATGGTTGCCCATGGTTCTGGCGCGTCTGAACGTCACCGTAGGAGAAGGGGGCAACCTGGTGTTAAGAATGTGGTCACTCATGATAATCGGCCAGTGTTTGTTTAAAATTGACCTGATTTTCCTGTCTTCTCTACTGAAAGTAGTGATCAGACGTGGGCACTCCAGTTGGGGTGTAGTAATGAGAGGAGGTTCGGTTTCCAAAATAGGGTCAGGGAAGAGACTCTCCCTAGATCTAGACAAAGATTTGTTAACTGCTGTATTTAACATCTGCTCCGAGTAACCTCTAGCCCTCAATCTGGCCAAGAGTTCTTCCAAGCAGGTATTAAAATCTGAGGGAGAGCTGCAAATTCTTTTTAATCTAAGGATTTCCCCGTAGGGGATTCCTGAGATTGTGTGTTTAGGATGCATGCTGGAGGCATGCAATGTGGCGTTGCCAGCAGTCTGTTTTCTATGGAGGGGGGTGTTTACTGTTCCATTAGAGACATACACCTCCACATCCAAAAATTGGATACGATTTTCACTGATATGAGCCGTAAAGTGAAGATTAAGCGAATTATCATTGATGTCATCAATAAATCGCAAAGCTTCCTGTTTGCTGCCCTTCCAGATGATGAAGACATCATCTATATATCTTAAGAAGCACCTGACGTGCTTGTCCATCCATGTCTTGTGGCGAACTCTGAGGACCCGCTCCTCCCACCAGCCAACGTGCAAGCACGCATAGCTGGGAGAGAAGCAGGCCCCCATCGCCACGCCCCTTAGTTGTTTGTAAATTTCATTTCCGAATGAAAAGAAGTTGTTATGGAGGCACCATGTTATTAACCCCACAATCACCTTATTGTGTTCATAGTACTGGATGGGTCTACTGGAAAGGTAGTGTTGTACAGCAGATAACCCCTTATCGTGATCTATGCTGGTATACAGCGATTCAACGTCAAGCGAGATCAATAGCATATCATTTTCCCATTCAAGCGTAGATATTTTAGATATAAAATCACTAGTGTCTCGAGTGAAGCTGGGAAGTTGCTTAACAAAGTCTTGTAAAAAGTAATCAATATACTCTCCCGCTTTCTCTCCCGCACTTCCAATGGCCCAGACTATCGGCCTGCCTGGTATTGGTTGTATGGATTTGTGCACTTTCGGGATGAGATAAAGAGAGGGTAGAATAGGAAAGTTTACATACATATATTTGTGTTCCTCTGATGAGATGAGACCTTCCCTCTTCCATTGATTTAAAGACTTGTGTAAATTGGATATTGCTTTGTCATATTCTTTTTGGGTGCTTTTTATATAACAAGTGGGGGCTTCTAGTTGGCGTTTGGCTTCATTGATATAATCTTTTTTGGGCCAAATTACCAAATTGCCCCCCTTGTCAGACCTTTTGATCACTATGTCCGGGTTATCTTCAAGCTTCTTCATTAGTTTGTTATAGGCCATCCTGGTGTATGTCTCTTTTTTACCACGTTTGTTGTTGGTTTCCGTGTACAGTTTTTTAATGTCATTTGTGACACAATCGTGAAAGATGTAGATCGCGTCCCTTGGCATTAGTGGTACGAACTTTGATTTGCTTATGAAAGGGCTCAAACCTGCACCTTTAGGAAGAATAGGAATTTGTCTGAGACGATCTTGAGTAGAGGTCTCTGCTTCAAGTTCTAAATCGTCATTTGTGTTCAGTAAATCATTAGCATCAAGTAAAACATGTGTATCAGATGCCCTTAATGATATAATATCATTTTCTCTCACAGTTTCATCTTGGGCATCCAAATCTTTAGCTTTTTGTAAAGCAAAGTGCTTCTTCAGTTTCAGTTTCCTTATAAAGCAGAAGACATCCACCCTAGTGGTAGTGTAATCAAAGTGTTGAATTGGTGAAAAGTTTAAACCTAATGCTAGTAATATATATATATATATATATATATATATATATTCCAAAGCATTCTCCTTCGTAGGAAGTAGAAGAGGCGGCACAAAGGTACGTTTGAAATCCATTTATTCAACACATTTGCATGACGCGTTTCGGTTACTACCTTCTTCTGATGCTTTGTGTCGACATAGTTCCACTGGTGCCATTAGCTTCTGTCTCTAACTCAACCACTGAAGTAGTGTTGACGGTGTCTGCAAAACATGGCACGGATTGCACCAGAGTTCCTTTTCATAGAACTACGTTACCCAGCAGGCATTGTTCCACACTTACTGGTCGGTGGTCCGTTTACTCGCTTGCACTACATTGTCCCAACGTGCAGCCGAGTAGCAATGTTCGCTGACTTGATTTGAAGCCATGGCACTGAAAATTGTCCTCGGAAACAGAGTTCATTTCCCTCGCTCTCATGCCTCACATTGTCAACGGCTCGCAGGCTCGGGGACCTCGATGAAGTAAGGAGACCCCTCCATGAAGTATGAACTGCGCTTGACAGCGTCGTCATGCGGCCATTGATATGTGCCGGCGGTCCGGGTCACTCCCATTATCACCCTTCCTTTAAGCATTCACTGCCTTAAGACGCTCTCTGAGAGGTGCCATCCCCGCGTGTAATGGGTTTCACGCATTGTATTCCAAAGCATTCTCCTTCGTAGGAAGTAGAAGAGGCGGCACAAAGGTACGTTTGAAATCCATTTATTCAACACATTTGCATGACGCGTTTCGGTTACTACCTTCTTCTGATGCTTTGTGTCGACATAGTTCCACTGGTGCCATTAGATTCTGTCTCTAACTCAACCACTGAAGTAGTGTTGACGGTGTCTGCAAAACATGGCACGGATTGCACCAGAGTTCCTTTTCATAGAACTACGTTACCCAGCAGGCATTGTTCCACACTTACTGGTCGGTGGTCCGTTTACTCGCTTGCACTACATTGTCCCAACGTGCAGCCGAGTAGCAATGTTCGCTGACTTGATTTGAAGCCATGGCACTGAAAATTGTCCTCGGAAACAGAGTTCATTTCCCTCGCTCTCATGCCTCACATTGTCAACGGCTCGCAGGCTCGGGGACCTCGATGAAGTAAGGAGACCCCTCCATGAAGTATGAACTGCGCTTGACAGCGTCGTCATGCGGCCATTGATATGTGCCGGCGGTCCGGGTCACTCCCATTATCACCCTTCCTTTAAGCATTCACTGCCTTAAGACGCTCGCTGAGAGGTGCCATCCCCGCGTGTAATGGGTTTCACGCATTGTATTCCAAAGCATTCTCCTTCGTAGGAAGTAGAAGAGGCGGCACAAAGGTACGTTTGAAATCCATTTATTCAACACATTTGCATGACGCGTTTCGGTTACTACCTTCTTCTGATGCTTTCTGTCGACATAGTTCCACTGGTGCCATTAGCTTCTGCCTCTAACTCAACCACTGAAGTAGTGTTGACGGTGTCTGCAAAACATGGCACGGATTGCACCAGAGTTCCTTTTCATAGAACTACATTACCCAGCAGGCATTGTTCCACACTTACTGGTCGGTGGTCCGTTTACTCGCTTGCACTACATTGTCCCAACGTGCAGCCGAGTAGCAATGTTCGCTGACTTGATTTGAAGCCATGGCACTGAAAATTGTCCTCGGAAACAGAGTTCATTTCCCTCGCTCTCATGCCTCACATTGTCAACGGCTCGCAGGCTCGGGGACCTCGATGAAGTAAGGAGACCCCTCCATGAAGTATGAACTGCGCTTGACAGCGTCGTCATGCGGCCATTGATATGTGCCGGCGGTCCGGGTCACTCCCATTATCACCCTTCCTTTAAGCATTCACTGCCTTAAGACGCTCGCTGAGAGGTGCCATCCCCGCGTGTAATGGGTTTCATGCATTGTACTCCAAAGCATTCTCTTTCGTAGGAAGTAGAAGAGGCGGCACAAAGGTACGTTTGAAATCCATTTATTCAACACATTTGCATGACGCGTTTCGGTTACTACCTTCTTCTGATGCTTTGTGTCGACATAGTTCCACTGGTGCCATTAGCTTCTGTCTCTAACTCAACCACTGAAGTAGTGTTGACGGTGTCTGCAAAACATGGCACGGCTTGCACCAGAGTTCCTTTTCATAGAACTACGTTACCCAGCAGGCATTGTTCCACACTTACTGGTCGGTGGTCCGTTTACTCGCTTGCACTACATTGTCCCAACGTGCAGCCGAGTAGCAATGTTCGCTGACTTGATTTGAAGCCATGGCACTGAAAATTGTCCTCGGAAACAGAGTTCATTTCCCTCGCTCTCATGCCTCACATTGTCAACGGCTCGCAGGCTCGGGGACCTCGATGAAGTAAGGAGACCCCTCCATGAAGTATGAACTGCGCTTGACAGCGTCGTCATGCGGCCATTGATATGTGCCGGCGGTCCGGGTCACTCCCATTATCACCCTTCCTTTAAGCATTCACTGCCTTAAGACGCTCGCTGAGAGGTGCCATCCCCGCGTGTAATGGGTTTCACGCATTGTATTCCAAAGCATTCTCCTTCGTAGGAAGTAGAAGAGGCGGCACAAAGGTACGTTTGAAATCCATTTATTCAACACATTTGCATGACGCGTTTCGGTTACTACCTTCTTCTGATGCTTTGTGTCGACATAGTTCCACTGGTGCCATTAGCTTCTGTCTCTAACTCAACCACTGAAGTAGTGTTGACGGTGTCTGCAAAACATGGCACGGATTGCACCAGAGTTCCTTTTCATAGAACTACGTTACCCAGCAGGCATTGTTCCACACTTACTGGTCGGTGGTCCGTTTACTCGCTTGCACTACATTGTCCCAACGTGCAGCCGAGTAGCAATGTTCGCTGACTTGATTTGAAGCCATGGCACTGAAAATTGTCCTCGGAAACAGAGTTCATTTCCCTCGCTCTCATGCCTCACATTGTCAACGGCTCGCAGGCTCGGGGACCTCGATGAAGTAAGGAGACCCCTCCATGAAGTATGAACTGCGCTTGACAGCGTCGTCATGCGGCCATTAATATGTGCCGGCGGTCCGGGTCACTCCCATGATCACCCTTCCTTTAAGCATTCACTGCCTTAAGACGCTCGCTGAGAGGTGCCATCCCCGCGTGTAATGGGTTTCACGCATTGTATTCCAAAGCATTCTCCTTCGTAGGAAGTAGAAGAGGCGGCACAAAGGTACGTTTGAAATTCATTTATTCAACACATTTGCATGACGCGTTTCGGTTACTACCTTCTTCTGATGCTTTCTGTCGACATAGTTCCACTGGTGCCATTAGCTTCTGTCTCTAACTCAACCACTGAAGTAGTGTTGACGGTGTCTGCAAAACATGGCACGGATTGCACCAGAGTTCCTTTTCATAGAACTACGTTACCCAGCAGGCATTGTTCCACACTTACTGGTCGGTGGTCCGTTTACTCGCTTGCACTATATATATATATATACACAAACATACATACATATATATCTATATATATCTATATATATATATTACCTACTGGCGGTCGCCAGTAGGTATATATAGTTAGGATTTTTTCCCTATGGGATTTCTGAAAATTCTATGTCTAATAACTTTGGCGTTTGTGGACGGAATCGGCTGAAATTTTCAGGAAAATGGCACATTTTGTTTCTGAGCAGCTCCTGGAAATTTGGGGGGGGTCGTCAAGGGGGGGCCGAGAAAAAAGGGGGGTCCCAAAACGCGTTTTTCCCATGTTAATTTCCATAGGGCGGTTGGACTCACTTTTAGCCCGAACGGCTGAATGGATTTCCACGAAACTTGGCAAAATTGTAGGGACTGTTAGCCCGATGTGCCTTTGCTAGGTCTCAATATATGTGCTTTAGTGGATTTTGAGAAATTAACGTTTAAATCAAGATATATATCTGTAACAGCGCTCCGGGCAGCGATCCGGTTAGCGAACTTTTCGCGTATCGGAACTTTGCGATGCGAAGCTGATTGGCCCTCCGGTGTCTGTCAACATTCTAAACAGTCTGGAGCGGCCGCCATCTTGTCTCTCGGTAGGATCGAGAGACAAGAGGAGGCCAAAACAAAGGGGGAAATTACCATAAGGGGGCATAGTAGATCCTCGTTGACCCTCTAGGTTTTATGTGGAGGTTTTAAAAGGGCCCAGGAGGGTCAAAAAAACATTTTTTATTTTTTTTTGCGTGATAAGCGCCAAGTTCGCGAACCGGAAAGCGTTCTGGGCAGCGTACTATAAGGATAAAAGAATGATAGACTTTTCTAATACTGTATGTTAATTATATGTTGTTTTTGTTCGTTTTTTTTTAATTTATTTATTTATTTTGATTATAAAAAATTTATGGGTCAGAATTTTCATAGTTCATTAAAACTTCCAGCATTACATCATCTGGAATCTCCTCAACATGCATGTTTCTATGTCTTCTAAGCTTTCAATAAATTGTTCATCAAAAGATTCATCCATAAAATCTTCATCCAAATTTTCTTCAGGTAAAATCTCTTCTGTTGTAATGTCGAAGGAAACATTGATTTTTTCGTGCTCCCCTTCTTTTATTTTGCTGTAAATTTCATAAAAAAAATAATTATATTAGAAGATTTAGGGCACTGTTGGGTTTAAGTTCAGACATGTAGTTCTGTTTTTTTAACAGTGAAGTTAAAGTAAGTAAATTCATAATTATAGCAGAGAAGTGTAAGTCAATCAATAAATATAACAGAGGAGCTTATCTGTATCTATAACTATAGCAGGGGGACAGTAAATAATTATCAAAAAACGTTTTTACAAATTAATTTAAAGTGCCACTTACAAATTATCAATTTACTTTACAGGGAGGTGAAAAGGCTCTTGAAATGTAGTTCAGGAAGTAGCAGTGAAAATGGCTGTGTTTCCTTCTCTTCCTTTATATATATTCAGGTATATAACCAATCAAATGTCAGGTAATAAAAATTGAAAATGAAAGTAAAATTTTCATTGGTTGTCAATTCCAATACTTTAGATGTGTTTTGTGAAGTAATTTACCTCAGGGTATTTATATAGGTCTACAGGCTAAATGGCTAAATGAAATTTCAATCAAATTTGTGAGAATGAAAGGGATTGTTATGTAGTATGAGCTAATCTATATTTGGTGAGAGTGTCTCTAGTCGTTTTTCTATAAATTACTTTCCCACCTTTTTTTAGGACCGCTTTCTGGAAAGCGGCCCGGTTAGCGAACCTTAAGCGTCACGGGAGTCCACCATTTTGTGTTTCGGTCGGTTTAAGATACAAGATGGAGGGCAAATAATGTTTAGAATGGGTAGAAGGGGTCATGGTAGACTTATCTTGACCCCCTAGGTTTTCCGAGGGTGGCTGAGGAGGCTTATATGTGCGGAAAAAAAACATTTTTAAAAAAAATTCCGCGAGGTTAGCTTTCGGTTAGCGAACGGGGTAGCGCTCCAGGGAGCGTAATTTGTGGAAAATTAGTGAAAAAAGTTAGGAAAAAATTATAATTGTGAGTGATCAGATGAAGGGTAGCTCTGAGAAGAGCTTTTGGGTTTATGGTACATTTAGGTACTTATAAGTAGGTACCAATGCACAGTCTTAAATTCAGAATGAAAATTCTGTTGCCCTCATCTGAGAAGTGAACTCCATCTCCTCTGTAGATATCTTGCATGTAGTAACGCAAGTTATTGTTGTATAGGGAGCCCATTTCATGGTCTCTCATGAAAGCTGAAACAGATTTGTTTACATGCTTCCTCGCTTTCTCAATTTGTGGAGAAAATTGGTTGGACCACCTCCATTTCTGTCTTTGGCATATATTGGAATATACCAAGGCAGTTTGAGGAAAAAGTGCCATTAATTGCTCAAAGGTGTCCTTTAAAAGCATTTCCAGACCTACCCCTGTCAAAGTGCCCAAATCATTACCTCCACAGTGCACTATTAACAGGTCAGGTTTTGGCAAATGCATAAAGGTTTTCACCATTGGTATCAATTGGTGACATTTTAATCCTATTTGGCCCAACCACTTAATTTCCACATCTTGTAAATTGAGGTTGGGTAAATTTCTGTTCTCAGCATACCTTTGAGCCCAGTGGATGTAACTATGTCCAACAATCCAGACGTTAAACATGGTGGGAGAAGGTTGGGCTGCAGTCAGATGAAGTGTGGTAATGAAAGGGCAGTTGAAACAGTAGGAGTTTGTAAAGAAAAAAAACTGTGGATTTCCAATGCTAATGATTCATTAGCAGTGATTGGTGCATTTCCATTTCTGAAAACAGAAAGTTAGGGTGCATGGATGTGTTCTTCGAAAGATGTAATTTGAATGGTCAAGGAAGAAACTTTTAATGAAAGATTGCACTGGATACGCAGGTGCACTGAGAGTTCAGAGTTCAATTGAAACATTGTTGTGTGAATTTGCAAACATGAGAGGTCTTCCAGGAGGTCGTTGCTATGGAAAAAAGGCAGAGAGGGCAGAGGGGGGAAGGGTTTTGATTTGAAAAAAGTGAGGGAAGAGTTATGATTGGCTAATATGAGAGATATGTGAAATGAATATCTGTATTTCTGTGCTTTCAATAGCTGCAGACTCTGGAGTGCATCCTTTTTCTTCTGCTGAAGACAATTTGGTGTATTTCTGAGACTGTTTTCAAAACTCAAAAAGTATTTGCTAAGGTGAGAAAAGATTTATTTATTTTAGATAGAGAATAGTATGAATTAAGGAGAAAATGATGAAGAAAGCTGTGTTTTTAAACTGTGGCTTTGTCTGTAGTGATATAGAAATAGATTTTGTTACTTTGAGAAATTGTAATTGCATATTCGGTGTAGCATTCTGGAATACAGTAATACAAGTTATTGTTGTATATGAAGCCCATTCCATGGTCTTTTATGTAAGCTGAAACAGATATGTTGTTTTTAAAAACCATTTTTGAAATCAATTACATTTCTGGATATGTACTGCTAGAGCTTCATAGGTTGTTTTGGGTCATATTTATAAGGCATTTGAGTGTCTTTGATGTTATTTTTTCCTTTTTAAATGGAAAGCATTCCTCATGGGGCAAGTGTCTTGTAAATACGCTCCCACCTGCGCTTGGCAAATTTAGATTTTGATTATGGGAGTTACATAGCCATGTTAATAATGTCGAATAAATGGTGCTAGGGCATTCCAGAAAACGCTTTCATGTGTCTCAAGGACATTTTCAGTCATTTCCTCTTGAATGCAGGTATACAATTGATTTATATGCTGTGTTTAAAAACGATTCTTTTCTATGATGTTCTTTTTTCCTTTTTAAATGGAAAGCGTTCCTCATGGGGCCCTGAGCAGTTCTTAGTCATGTTATTTAATGGGAGGTGGATAACATGGCTAAGAGCATTTGCAGGATAATGCATGAATATCGCTGACTTTTCAGCGATATTCATGCATTGCGACCGTTTTTTTTCGCATTTGCGAGCAGTTCTTAGCCATGTTATCCAATGGGAGGTGGATAATATGGCTAAGAGCATTTGCTGGATAATGCATGAATATCGCTGACTTTTCAGCGATATTCAGGGCCGGACTGACTACCGGGCAGTTTGGAATGCTGCCGAGCTGGGGGCTCATTTGACAGCGGTGGGGGCTGATTTCGTTCATGGAAACCTGCGTGTGCTTTCGAAATAATGAAAGCAAAACGAATTTTGTTTAGTACACGCAGGCCCCCATCAGCGAAATCAGTCCCCAGCTCAGCAGCATTCCAAACTGCCCGGTAGCTAGTCCGGCCCTGGTGATATTCATGCATTGCGGCCGTTTTTTATCGCATTTGCGATAAACCTTGCTAAGGAGAAAATGATGAAGAAAGCTGTGTTTTTAAACTGTGGCTTTGTCTGTAGTGATATAGAAATAGATTTTGTTACTTTGAAAAATTGTAATTGCATATTCGGTGTAGCATTCTGGCATGCAGTAACACAAGTTATTGTTGTATATGAAGCCCATTCCATGGTCTCTTATGTAAGCTGAAACAGATATGTTGTTTTTAAAAACCATTTTTGAAATCAATTACATTTCTGGATATGAACTGCTAGAGCTTCATAGGTTGTTTTGGGTCATATTTATAAGGCATTTGAGTGTCTTTGATGTTATTTTTTCCTTTTTAAATGGAAAGCGTTCCTCATGGGGCAAGTGTCTTGTAAATACGCTCCCACCTGCGCTTGGCAAATTTAGATTTTGATTATGGGAGTTACATAGCCATGTTAATAATGTCCAAAAAATGGTGCTAGGGCATTCCAGAAAACGCTTTCATGTGTCTCAAGGACATTTTCAGTCATTTCCTCTTGAATGCAGGTATACAATTGATTTATATGTTGTGTTTAAAAACGATTCTTTTCTATGATGTTATTTTTTCCTTTTTAAATGGAAAGCGTTCCTCATGGGGCCCTGAGCAGTTCTTAGCCATGTTATCCAATGGGAGGTGGATAACATGGCTAAGAGCATTTGCAGGATAATGCATGAATATCGCTGACTTTTCAGCGATATTGATGCATTGCGGCCGTTTTTTATCGCATTTGCGAGCAGTTCTTAGCCATGTTATCCAATGGGAGGTGGATAACATGGCTAAGAGCATTTGCTGGATAATGCATGAATATCGCTGACTTTTCAGCGATATTCATGCATTTGGGCCGTTTTTTATCGCATTTGCGATAAACCTTGCTAATAGCAAGGTTTATCTGCGATAAAAATCGCCGATGTGCGGCGATAATTTTTGTCTCTAAACAAGTTATCGCTAGTTGTTGGTAATATGCCCCCGGGTTTTTGTTTGCAGGAATCGGGAGGCGGGAGAGTAGCACTGAAATCAGTAGTCTGACGCCTGAATCGGGAGGGTTGGCATGTCTGGATTCTCTACAGCTGGGGCCATAAACTACATCCGCAGGGCTAGGTGATAGCCTGGGACCGGCCTGGCATGTAAAATGGCTGCCGTGCACGACAAAATTGTGGCATTGTAAAAAAGGCAAGATGGCGCAGACAATGTTTATCAATAAGGATTCATTTATAACAAAATATTTTATCGCACTGACAAATTGGTGGTCAACACTTCCTGATTTCCTTCGAATCGAACGTTAACAGACGTCACGCTGCAAAAAAAAAAACAAAGCTCACGCACAGCCGCTGGAACACATGTATCAACATATATGAGCCTCCTCAGCCACCCTCAGAAAATATAAGGGATTAGGATACGTCTCCCGCACCCCCTTATACCTAGTAATTTCATTAAAACGAAGCACAAAATGGCGAATTCCCGTTTCGCCAGCAGTTTGCGGCCCAGTTCGGTGTTTGGGAAGCGCTTCTACCGTGAAAAATATATTTTTTTTATTTTCCCCACGGGACCCTTTAAAAACCCCAACAACATTCCTAGGGGGTCAACAGGGGTATACCTTGCCCCCTTTCATTAAATTCCCCCTTCGTTTTTCACCTCTTCTTCTCTCTCGATCCTACCAAGAGATAAGATGGCGGCCGCTCCGGACTGTTTAGAATGTTGACAGACACCGGGGAGCCAATCAGCTTCGCATCGCAAAGTTCCGTTTCGCAGGTGGGAGCGTATTTACAAGAAACTTGCACCATGAAGAACGCTTTCCATTTAAAAAGGAAAAATAACATCATACACACTCATATGCCTTATAAATATGACCCAAAACAACCTAAGAAGCTTTAGCAGTACATATCCAGAAATGTAATTGATTTCAAATAATGACTTACTTCATTGGTAGGCCTTCACATGTATTATCTCCTTTGTTTTGTTAAGTGAAAATCTTATCTGCAACCATGTGTTGGCCTCACCTTAAATAAACAAAACAGGCGATGGACTGAATTAGGATCAATGACACACATTCAGGGCCGGACTGACTACCGGGCAGTTTGGAATGCTGCCGAGCTGGGGGCTCATTTCACAGCGGTGGGGGCTAATTTCGTTCATGGAAACCTGCGTGTGCTTTCGAAATAATGAAAGCAAAACGAATTTTGTTTAGTACACGCAGGCCCCCATCAGCGAAATCAGTCCCCAGCTCAGCAGCATTCCAAACTGCCCGGTAGCCAGTCCGGCCCTGCACACATTCACCCCAGTCCAAAGATCTGGGCCTAAACAAACCTTTAGATAGGCCACACCTTATCGTCATCCTGAATTAATCATTTAAAATATTAGGGAGTGATTTATGATTGTTGTATGCATGTTTTGTAGCACTGTGTGTCATTTTTGTGATGCAGTGCTGGTGCAAAAGATTTGCTATGTTAAATAATAAGTAGGGCATTAAGTTTTTGATGACTTTTATTCATTTACTGTTTGGTAATAGTGGTTATTAACATTTTTTATTATATTTTTCCACAGATTCAACTGCAGATTTTTTCCTATTTTGAAAAATGCCTACGAAAAATAGAATTAGAAAGGCTAGAAAATGTCAAAGACAGCAGGATGATGTTTTATTGCAGCAGTCCTCTTCCCCAAATACTTATCAAAACACCAAGAAAGCTCCGGGTAAGAGCACAAAATCATTCTTAAAAAATATTTTTAGTAAAAAAAGTATTTATCGCAAAAATGTTTCAGTTCAGAAAAAGAAGAGTAATTTAAATGGAAAGGAAAGACCCATCAAAAATGTTACTGGTAGAGGAAGAGATAACTCTGTGCATGATAGTAGAAGGAAAGAACAGTTTAGGGACATTCGAAAACGAATGTTCCATAACAGGATAATAGTTAATTTATTAAAAAATATTAAGAAATGCAAACAGAAAGTGGCATTTTATAAGAAGAAGAAAAATGTAGAGAAAATTATTGATCATGCTTTTGAAATTAAGCGAAAGTTGTTTATTTTGGTAATCAATAGAATTAGGAAACTAAGCAAGGTAATTTCTGATTTCAAAACAAACAGTAGATGGAAGAGAATAGTAAATCGTAGTAACTTTTGTGAAGTTTTTTCCGGAGAATGGATGCATAGTTCAAGTTCTGAGGCATTTTTTAATGAGGAGAGTTATTTTCAGGATAATGATTTGGTGTTTGCAGTTGACACCAGTGGTCGAGCTTATGAAGTGAAGGATGGTTGTCCAGTTGAAAAAGAAAAACTTGTGACAACAGAGACAGAAGAGGCGGTAAGTGATGAGGTTTTAGGAAGACGTCCTAAGGGTCCTGTGTACATTTGGAAGTGTAGTTCTATTTGCAGTGTGCGACAGGTTTCCATCAATTTGCTTTGTGATTTTATACGGACATTTAATAAGAAAAGTTTGAAGCAGAAAATGAAGTTGTTGCAAGATTTAGATCCTTGCAGAGTGAGACAAATGACAGGTTTGCATGGTCAGTCACTGGCTTGTCTTTCCAGGAGAGTATGCCAGAGTGTTTTTCATCATTTCAGGATGCTAGCAGTGCATCATAATAAAGTGAGAAAATTAGTGAGAATGTTGTATTATGCTAAGAGTACAGCAATTATGCTTAAACAATTATGTGCTGCTCTTTTGCATGGTTCTGAAATAGATGTGAAGAATATTTGTGAAGAAATTGAGTTTTGTTACTTTAGTAGTAAAGATGAGAAGGTTCAAATTGACCCTGAAGTAGAGGGTAATGTTGAAGATAATGTACAGGTTTCCAGTACAGATAATTTTCAGAAGGAAATTGCCACGTTTCAGATCAAATCAAGTGAGAGGCCTAATTTCACTTGTGTATGTTGTCGACGCACTTATTATAAGAATCAGACTAAGGTAGTGGATTTATATGCAAAAAGTGAAAGGGAAAATAATAGTGAATGGAAGGATTTTGCCACATACTTGATGGTAGAAAATTATTTTGATTGGGATCGGATCAACGTGTGTGTACTTATTGTTGTAATAAATTAAACCAAAACCAGATGGCTGCTAGGGCAGTTCATAATAATCTGGAATTGGTTGAGATTCCTTCTGAATTGAAGGATTTAAATACTTATGAATCTATTTTGATTCAAAGTATCCATCCCTTTCAGGCTATTGTAAGAATGGAGCCAAAGACAGGGAAGTTGCCTCCAGCAGATTTACAGAGAGGATTAAAGGGAAGAGTTGTTTATTTGCCTCTAGATTTGAACAAAAACATTAACACAATTGGAGTAGAAAAAGTGGAAGAGGAACCTCTGGTTATCTTGGTTAATGGTGTTCCGACAAAGAATAAGAAAATATGGCAAGATTTAGTGGATGTTAGGAAAGTCAAAAAGGCAACAGTGTATTTGAAGAAAAATAATAAGTACTATAAGAATGTATATGTTGCAGAAGAGGAAGTAAGTGAAGAAGAGGACAGCGATTTGTGTGCTGGCCAAATTGAGAAAGTAGAGGCCTCTAAAAGTGAAGAAATATATGAACATTATAGTGTTCATCCTTTGCATTCCAAGGAAGTCATGGGGAATGCTATTGAGTTGTTTCAAATGAAACAAGCCAAAGGGAGTCCCATTAGTGTTTAGGAGGAAAGTTTGGAAGCTCGGTGTTTCCCACAGCTATTTCCCACAGGTCGAGGAGGAAGATATGATGAGCGATCTCATCAAATTCCTGCGTCTGAATACCGGACTTTACGATTGTATGCAGAAGATCCTAGGTTTCGTCAATGCATTCCCTATTTGTTTCATCTCCTGTTTGAAAGCAATCTGTCTGGACTGTCATATGCAGTGAACCACATCTTAAAAAGTGGTATACAGATGCAAAATATCTCGGCAAGGGACTTTATGCATAAAGTCAATGTCCAAGACAGTATTTTGGATTCTCACTTAATTAATCTCATGGCGTGTCAGCGTGGTACTAATGAGTACTGGTACCATCGTCATGGTGATTTAAAATGTATGCTGAGGAACTTAGGAACTCCGACATGGTTCCTCACTCTGAGCTGTGCCGAGTATGGCTGGGAAGACTTACTTGAATTTCTACGAGAGGCAAATGGAAATATTGAAAACATTGAATTCAAGACACCTGGAGAACTGTGTTCTTTGGATCCTGTGAATGTATGCAGGTACTTCAATCATAGATTTGAAGCTATGATGTCTTTCATCACAAATAAGAAGAATCCACCTCTTGGAGAGGTGTTGGATTTCTTCTGGAGAAAGGAGTACCAAGTAAGAGGTGCTCCTCATATACATATGTTGTTGTGGATCAAGGATGCACCTAAATTTGGAACAGATCCGGATGACTTAGTGATGAATTTCATAGAACAGTATTCTACGTGTGCTGTTCCAAACGCAACGGAGAAGAAAAGCCTAAGAGAACAAGTTCTACGTTTCCAAAGCCATCGTTGTGGAAAGTACTGTCGTCGTAAATTCAGAAACAAGGACAAGTTCTACACCAAATGTCGTTTCAACTTTCCACGACCGGTGATTTCTAAAGGAAAAGTGAACAGTTTGATGTCTTCACTGCGACATAATGTGACGAGGAAATCACCCAAAAATACATACAATTTGAAAAGGAACGAAGAGTCCAAGTACATCAACGACTACAACCCAGTGATTTTGTCCATGTGGAATGCTAACATGGATATACAGTTTGTGGGTGACAACTGTATGGCTGTGGCTCGGTATGTGACATCTTACATCACCAAAAAAGAAAAGACAGAACTGAAGGATATGTGGGAGGACATTTCCCATGAAAAGAGCCTCAGCAAGAATTTGTACAGTTTCAGTCTGAAGATGTTGTCGCATCGAGAAATCGGAGCTTACGAATGTTCAGATCGATTGTCTTCAGCAAGTCTCTATGCCAAATCCAGGAGTATCGTTTGGGCGAGTCTTGGTCTTGCTGCAACGTGAAATCGGGTTCTAAAACCTGTCCGGGAAATTGAATATTTGGCAGAAAAGGAACCAAACAGTACCGACATTTTGAAGACCAACATGTTGGATACATATTATCCAAATCGAAGCAGTCACCTTGAGAATGTTTGTCTATATGAGGTTCTACAAAATTATATATTCAAGAGGAACATAAAAGAAGATATTGAGAAAGGAGTGTATGCTGTAATTGGAAGTGAGGGATGCCTGGTCAAGCAAAGAAAATGCCAATTAGTAAACCATCGAAAATTGAGTGGCGAATCTCCAGAAAAAAAGGAGTTTTTCTATTTAGCACTTTTGCAACTTTTCAAGCCTTGGCGTGCAGAAGAGGAACTGCTTGGAGATTTCCTCTGTTACGAAGACTCTTTCACTGCTGCTAAGGAGACCATAGAATGTCCTGCTTTTCCCAAATATCAAGAAATGCTAACTTTGGAAATTGAGCAGGAAGCAACGATTGCAGCCGAGATTGCCAGAGACAGTTCTCAGGACAGTCAGAGTTCTGTTTCATTGAGTCAAGATCCACTTGGAGGACCTATTATCGAAAATGAAGCTGCCACTGCTATGAATGAAGTGGAAAGAGCCATGGCACATGCTCATGAGGATTCAGTTAACTTAGAAGACTTGGAAAAACAACTCAACGTTGAGCAGAGGAAAATATATGATGAAGTTACCAAGCAAATTGAGCATGGATTAAGTCATGAGAAGAAAGAGTGCTCATGTACATCGTTGAAGCCTGTCCGACTGTATGTGAGTGGAGAAGCGGGAACTGGAAAAAGTTTCCTCATTAAAGCAATTTCATGCTATCTGCAGGAAAGGACTGAGTCATCGCTGTCTTGTGTTGTCACCGCTCCTACTGGACTTGCAGCACATAACATTAAAGGTATTACTTTGCATCGTCTACTGATGCTGCCGGTGGAGCATGACAACAAATTACAATACCACAAGTTATCTGGGGATGCTTGCTGTGAAGTTTCAAGAGTCTTGAGGAAAATGAAACTACTTATCATTGACGAAGTAAGCATGGTTTCCAATGTCATGCTTGCCTTTGTGCATTTGAGAATGCAAGAAGTACTTAAAACTGAATATGATGTGTTATTTGGTGGCAAACACATCATTGTTTTCGGAGATCTTCTGCAGCTGACACCAGTAAAAGGACAACCTGTGTTCAAAATACTCACGCATGAAGATACCAGGAAGTGCCTAGGGAGCATTGGCAACGTCAATATATGGTTAAACTTCAATTATGCTGAACTGCATGAAAATATGCGTCAGGCAAAAGATGAAGATTACAAGAATATTCTACAAGATATTAGAATTGGAAAAGTGACCGAGCATGGAAAAGAAGCTTTAAATGCACGATTACTTTCAAATTTATATCCCGAACAGGAGATTGTGGCTGAGAATATTTTTCAGAAAATTACTGAGAAGAAATTCGGAATATGTTTGATGCCAACTCTTGCAGAATGTGCCATCTTCAACAACAAAATGTTGAATTTAGAAAAGCAAGAGATTGTGAAACTTGAAGCTATTGACAAAATAGAGCATATGGGATCAACAATTATTTTGTCAGAGAATTTGAAATCAAAATTGGATTCATTAGAGAAGACTATATCTAAAACAGCGGGTTTTGAAAAGACTTTGAATGTGTGTTTAAATTGCCGAATCATTTTGAGAAGGAATTTACATGTTGAAAGAGGTCTGGTAAATGGATCAATGGGTAATGTTGTTGATTTTGAGAAGTACAGAAATAGAGATGGAATAGAATTTTTAAAAATTAAATTTGATGGCATTGAGGAAGTACAGCTAATTGGTCGTTGTTCTGCTAGGTTTTTGCTTGTTAAAGACTTATATGTTCGCCGTAAACAGTTTCCTGTTTGCTTGGCATATGCGGTAACAATCCATAAATCGCAAGGTTTAAGTGTAGATAGTGCATTGGTGAATATTGGCAGTTCTGTGTTCAAGGAGGGTATGGCATATGCGGCATTGTCACGAGTTAGAACTTTATCAGGATTGTACTTGATTGACTGTGATGTCACAAACATTTGTGCGGATCTAGATTGTGTTAAGGAATACAATAGGTTAAGAAGAGAGTATGCGCCACATTTGCCTCAATATCCTTTGTTTGAGAAACGTGTGGTAGGCCGGAAACGTAGAAATATCAGTAATAGTAGGGAGGTTGTTGCAAAAAGACTAAAAGTCAATGAACCGAAAATTGTTAGCAGAAAGAAAGTGGATTCTGTTGAAGATGTTGTCGGTTTTCAATTTGAAAACAGTTCTGGTGTCAACTGCTATGCAAATGTAGTGGTTAATGTTCTCTTTTCACTAGAGAGTTTGTTGAATTCTGTTGAATTCAGAACAAATTCAGAACAAATTTTATGCTGTTTGTTGAATTCTGTTTTCGAGAAATGTAGCACTGATCGAACAAAAGTAGAAAGTGTGTCTGAAGTTCGTTATCTGTTAGATGAATGTTCAGGTCAAACAGACTTCTCTGAAAATAATCAGCAAGATTGTCAGGAGTTTTTAATGTATATGCTTGATGTATTGCAAGATGAGGGTGTAGATGTAGATCACCTGTTTGGGCTTTCTTATCAATGGCAGCATGACTGCGAGAATTGTAGGGTATCAAGTACTACTAGTGTAGACTCAGAAAGATTTATATATTTAACTTTGCCAGACAGTAAATCAGTCTCCTTTAATAAGCTAGTAAATGCAGCGGATCACAACATGGAGTGTAGCCAATGTAAATCTGAAATGATGTCAACATTATTTATACGTAGATATGGACAGTATGTCATTTTAATGATCCAACGATGTAGGCCTGATGGATCAAAATTGCCAACTTTAATAAAAAAAATTGTGGCTTCTCAGCTTTCAATATCAGGAAGGACTTTTGTAACTGTAGCAATTATCTATCACGATGGTCCTTCAACAACATCAGGACATTATACAGCTTATTTAAAGTCTCGAAACGGCTGGTCATTCTGCAATGATTCCGTTGTAACTTTCAAAAAAAAATTGCCGTTTGACCTTAAAAATTCTTACCTGGTGTTTTTAAAACCAAAATTTTAATGAAAGAATCTCGGGATTTCCTGTGAAGAATTGCAAAAGGTTCATGAAGTAGAGGGAATGTAAGTCTGCAATGCTGTCTAGATTATTGGTCCAAAACTTTTAATTATAATGTCAATTTAAAAATCCAACTATATAAACCTGAAGCAAATAAGTCTGCTTCATAGTAAGCAGTATCAGTGTCATAGGAAAAGGAGAACATGAGTGACAAAGAAGGGTAAGATATTAGTAGTCCAGGATTGTGAAAATAATCTTAAATGTATTCTTTTTGAAAGTTGCGAAAATAGAAAATGTCGGGATTTGATTGGAAGAATTACAAGAGTTGCGAATCGCGGCAACATGATTTGGCCTAGTGGAAACATGTGATAGAATGAGAGAAGTCTTTTCTTGTATGTAACATATTTTTCGAATCGATGGAGGTTTTCTTTCAGAAAGTGGCGGGCTGAAAATATTTATAGCACAACAGAGTGGACGCTGTTCATAGGAGATCCTTCGACGTCATTGAAAGTAAGTTAATTTTAAGGAGTTTTGAATTCAGATTTCTTAGGTTGTATGGGTTTTTTAAACACAATCATTTTGATTGTGTTTTTTTTTCCCGGCTGTTACATGATGAATACCTTCAAGTCACTGATTTAAGTGAAATTTGATACATTCTGAGAACAGCAAAAATAAACCATTTAACATGTATAATTAATGTTCTGCTTTTTGTACTTATGATATACATTTAGAAATATGAGGTAGATATGGAGAAACTGAGTCTTCTGTAAGTGTCAATTTTAATGCTTACAGTGCTGTACTTCTGGGTACTGTTTTTTTTAAAAAAAGGAATAGGCCTCACCTCAAAGAAAGCTCTTGAAAGCACACATCTTATTTGCATCCTGAAACACTCATTTAAAATATTAGACACAATTTTATGATGGCTTTACATCTTTTTTGCGCTGCTATTGCATCACTATTGTGAGACATCAGCAGTGCAAAAGAAGTACCATGTTCCAAAATAGGTCTCAGTTCATCAGCATGAAGATACTGTTTGTTTAAAATATATATCTTTAGGATTGTGTAGGGGACGTAGAGAAGCAGAGGCTTCTGTAAATGTCAAAGTTGTTGCAAAACTGTTTCTTCTTGAACCTTTTCCCTTTTCTTTTCTAATTTTTAAATACATGTTGTAATATTTTTGGAAATGTTTGTTCTCTCTTTTACAGATTGAAATTATGAAAAATATTTAAAAAAGGTAACAAGAATTATAAGGTAAATGTTTTCTACTCTTTTTACCCGCAATGCACTGCTGATGATGTCACTGACCATGTCATGAATGATGTAATAAGAGGACATGACTTACTTCATTGGTAGGCCTTCACATGATTTATCTGCTCTGTATTCTTCAACAAGTGTAAAATTGATCTGTAACCCTGAGTAGGTCTCACCTTAAACAAACCTCAGGAGACATCACACCTTATCGTCATCCTGAATTAATAAATAGATCTATTAAACAGTATCTCTGGTTTACTCCCTATAGCTGTCTTTCTTTTTACATTACTCTCTGTTTACTTCCCTTATACTAACTCTTCTTTTTTTTTAAAAAATATTTTTTTGGTTCGCTTCAAGTTCGCGAACCGGGCAGCGAACTGGAAAGCGAACCAAAAGAAATAGAGCTTGCCAGAGTGCTAAACATTCTAGCAATTTTATTTGAAAGGGGAGGTAGTTCTGAAAAGAACTTTTTTTAATGTTTTTGTTGTTTTATTTTTATTTATTTTTTTCTGAACATTTTTTGTTTTTTTTGTATTTTTAGAACAGTTTTATGTTTTTTTTGTGTTTTTCATGGAGGGGAAACAACAAAAAAACAGGCATTGAAAAGGGCTCAACAGGAGCAAAAAAAAAATTACTGCTTGGGTGGGTTAGGGCAGTTATGGTTTTCAAACACCAAGTTGATTAAGTTCACGCTCATGTTGCCACATGAGAGCATAGCACCACAATGTATGCACGTAAACTTCATGTGCTTGAAGTTTGGCTGTATGTTTGGCACAGTTTCCTGTGCCTCTCTTGCAGTCAAAGATATATTTGATGTTGATCTGGCCACAGGAGTTGTCGGGGGATTATCTTGAAGGTCCCTTAACTCTGCCCGGCTGTAATTTAATGGATGCCACCTGACCATATGGCGATGCATAGTATAGTTGCCCATACTATACTTTTTGTCTGTGCCTCGAGATAATCTTTTTTTGCAAATTAGGCAGGTGGCATATTTGGCATTAACCTTCTTCTCCCCTCGAGGAATTGAGAAAAACTGCCATATAAAACTTGTTTTCCTTCGGGAAACAAGGGGCAACTCCTGAATAAATTCAGGTTCATCAGTGTCCTCTTCTTCTAAGTCCTCCTCTTCCTCCTCTCTGTTGGAAATGAATTGTGATGGTGGTCCTCTCTTGTCATGAGGAGGTTGAGGTGGTGGTGGGGGTCCACCAGCTGAAGCAAGGATAGAAGCCATTGTAATCAAATTGGAAAATGGTCTTTCTCTCACCAAGATGAAAGTCAGAGTGAGGAAAGAAGGAGGGGTTTTCATCATTTGGAAAAAGCTAAAGTTCTGAACAAATGAAAAGTGTTATTTTTAGGTCACATGACCTAGTCATACATCATTTGGAAACCAAAAGTGAAATGAACCAATGAAAAGTTTCATAAACAAGTCACATGACCTGTTCCGCTTACGTTACGCGGTGCGCGCCGCGTCCCGCATCGTTTTCGGTTCGCGGTCCGGAGCACTTTCGGGAGCGCTAACGCGGCGCGTCATAAGACGCATTACGCGTCAACGTGATACGTCGCGCTTCCGCGACGCGTCACAGTTCCGCTAACGAAACGTTTACCGTTTCGCGTACTAGATCGCAGCATCAAGATGAGCTAACGGAAAGCTTCCCGGTTCGCTTACCGGAAACGAAGAAAAAAAATATTTTTAAAAAAAATATCAATAAACATCTAAAATATATTTTGGGTTTTGAAGAAGAATACATTTTACAGCTACAGATGTTAGCTTTTAAAAAACCAATGAAATTCACAGAAAAAACCATAGGTTATAGACCATATATAGTTAGGAATTTTGCATTTACAAAACCTTGAAAATTCAATGAAAAAACCATAGGTTATAGACCATATATAGTTAGGAATTTGCATTTACAAAACATTATTTTACTCGCATAAAACCATTGAAATTCCATATATAGTTAGATGCGCTAACTATATATCGCGCACCCGCAATCCACTGCTGATGATGTCACATATTACATCATTCATTACATGGTTAGTGACATCACTGATGACATCACTGATGACATCTCAAATGACATCACTGATGACAACATCCAGTGACTGTATGTTTCTGTAAAGTTAAAATGTGACTTACATATTGAAGAACGAGTGGATGTATAAGTGTCTGGAAAAAGGATTTAGTAGGTGCATAACTGACTGTATGAGAGAATGATTAAATGTGTGTTAATGAGTGCATGGGTTAGTGACTAAACTATCTTAATTTGTGCATCATTATATCTGTTGTTCTACAAACTGCTGCATGTGTTGATCAGTCGCTATATGAATAACTGTATGGGTTATTGATTGGTTGTCCAAGTATTTGTATGGGACACTGAGTGAGTGTGTATGGGTAGCTGGGAGGTGTGTGACTCTGTACATAGATGTGTGAGTAGTTGATTCACTATATGTATGGGTTCAAAACTGCATGTGGAAACAGCTGTATGGGCGGATGACTGTGTGCATTAGTGTATTGGTGAGTGAATGGATATCTCAGTGCTACATGTCAAAGTAAGTACATATGTAAAACACAGTACATGTGAGAGTTGACATATATAAATAACTGTGCATAAGAGCCAGTGAATGTGTGAGTGGCTGTATGGATCATTGTGAACTTGTATCAGGGATTGTATAAGAGAGTAAATAAGTGTTAGTATATGTTTGAATAAGTAAGGTGTGTATAACTGTATAGTTGAGGAAATGGAGGTGTGATTGATTTTTTGCATAACTGACTAGGTGTGTGAGTAACTCCATGGATGAGTGACAGTCTGTGACTGTCTATTTACACTGATTGTATCTAAGGTTATATTAGAGTCTGAAGAGGTTCATGGTATTATCACATGAATGATATCATCAGTGATGTGATCAGTAATGTCAAATGAGATGTCATCAGTGATGTCATCAGTGATGTCATTTGAGATGTCATCAGTGATGTCATCAGTGATGTCACTAACCATGTCATGAATGATGTAATATGTGACATCATCAGCAGTGGATTGCGGGTGCGCGATATATAGTTAGTGCAACTAACTATATATGCAAATTTCAATGGTTTTGTGTGAGTAAATTAAGGTTTTGTAAATGCTAATCCCTAACTATATATGGTCTATAACCTATGGTATTACCTACTGGCGGTCGCCAGTAGGTATATATAGTTGGGATTTTTTCTCTATGGGATTTTTGAAAATTCTATGTCTAATAACTTTGGCGTTTGTTGACGGAATTGGCTGAAATTTTCAGGAAAATTGAACATTTTGTTTCTGAGCAGCCCCTGACAATTTGGGGGGGTTTCATCAAGGGGGGGCCGAGAAAAAAGGGGGGTCCCAAAACACGTTTTTCCCATGTTAATTTCCATAGGGCGGTTGGCCTCACTTTTAGCTCGAACGGCTGAATGGATTTGCACGAAACTTGGCAAAATTGTAGGGACTGTTAGCCCGATGTGCCTTTGCTAGGTCTCAATATATGTGCTCCAGTGGATTTTGAGTAATTTAGGTTCAAAAAAATATATATATCTGGGCGGAGCCTAACCACACATCTGATCTGATTGGCTGTCAGCACTTCATCCAAGAAGTGTTGGCAGCCATCTTGGGACCAATATACATGATAGCACCTCATTAAAAAGCATTGTAGTTAATAGAGGGTTTTAGGACTTTAGTTACATTATAAATCATTTGTTGATGGTACCATACTCGTTTTAGGAATTGTGGTGGGTTCTAAGGTGATTTTACCATGTGAAAAAACCTTCTGCTGTGATATCATGAATATTGTTTGAAAGAAAACTAATATCTCATGATTTTCCCACAGTGGTTTGGAAGGGGATCTATAAGCTAAACTGAAAGCATATTTTCTGTAAATTCACATTATCTTTCTCAGTCATGTGAAAATGAAGTCTGACATTCTCAGTAAAACATGTACATCCAACAAGGACAGAGACTGTCAGTTGATTCCTTTGTGTTCTACTGCAGCCTCCTAGAGTGTTCTAAAGAACAACTAGAGCGCTAACAGTCCTACTTATTACAAAGGTATGGCACACCTGAAGCCATCTTGATTGGAATAAAGTGGTAACTCTTAAAACATTTAATTTAAAAAGAAACAACATGAGGGGGTATATTTTGCCATAGAAAGTATGATTAGTGCTGCAGAATGAAAAATTAGGGCACATTTTGAGTGACTTCTCAAATCCTTTTCTATTTCATTAAAACATTCTGACATGCAGTCTCCCAAAATGGCCACCAGAGACAAAAGAGCCCAAATGTAGCCCAAATATCACCCAGATGTAGCCCAAGTATAGCCCAATGACAGAATGTCCCAGAGTGTTCTAAAGAACAACTAGAGCACTAACAGTCCTACTTATTACAAAGGTATGGCACACCTGAAGCCATCTTGATTGGAATAAAGTGGTAACTCTTAAAACATTTAATTTAAAAAGAAACAACATGAGGGGGTATATTTTGCCATAGAAAGTATGATTAGTGCTGCAGAATGAAAAATTAGGGCACATTTTGAGTGACTTCTCAAATCCTTTTCTATTTCATTAAAACATTCTGACATGCAGTCTCCCAAAATGGCCACCAGAGACAAAAGAGCCCAAATGTAGCCCAAATATCACCCAGATGTAGCCCAAGTATAGCCCAATGACAGAATGTCCCAGAGTGTTCTAAAGAACAACTAGAGCGCTAACAGTCCTACTTATTACAAAGGTATAGCACACCTGGAGCCATCGTGATGGGAATAAAGTGGTAACCCTTAAAACATTTAATTTAAAAAGGAACAAAATTAGGGGTATATTATGCAATAGAAGGTATTATTAGTGCTGCAGAAAGAAACATTAGGGCACATTTTGAGTGACTTTTCAAATCCTCTTCTATTTCATTAAAAAATTCTGACATGCAGTCTCCCAAAATGGCCACCAGAGACAAAAGAGCCCAAATGTAGCCCAAATATCACCCAGATGTAGCCCAAGTATAGCCCAATGACAGAATGTCCCAGAGTGTTCTAAAGAACAACTAGAGCGCTAACAGTCCTACTTATTACAAAGGTATGGCACACCTGAAGCCATCTTGATTGGAATAAAGTGGTAACTCTTAAAACATTTAATTTAAAAAGGAACAAAATGAGGGGGTATATTTTGCCATATGAATTATGATTAGTGCTGCAGAAAGAAAAATTAGGGCACATTTTGAGTGACTTCTCAAACCCTCTTCAATTTCATTAAAAAATTCTGACATACAGTCTCCCAAGATGGCAACCAGAGACAAAAGAGCCTAAATGTAGCCCAAATATCACCCAGATGTACCCCAAGTATAGCCCAATGACAGAATGTCCCAGAGTGTTCTAAAGAACAACTAGAGCACTAACAGTCTTACTTATGACAAAAGTATGGCACACCAGAAGCCATCTTGATTGGAATGAAGTGGTAAGTCTGAAAACACTCAATTTAAAAAGGAACAACATGAGGGGGTTAATTTTGCCATAGAAAGTATGATTAGTGCTTCAGAAAGAAAAATTAGGGATCATTTTGAGTGACTTCTCAAATCCTCTTCTATTTCATTAAAAAAATTCTGACATGCAGACTGAAACATGCACTTTGAATACCAGCAGCAGACGTCCCTGGTGAGCAGTAGCTTTACTACAGTGATCTAATGTGCAACTAGAGTGCTAACATTCAGAATTTATGGCAAATGTGTGACACATCTGAATGCCTTCTTGATGGAACCAAAGTAAACAAGCATTGAAAATGCAACAGATCTCGCCCTCATTTAAGTTAAAGCCATTCTGTTTGTAATGAGGTGGCTTTTTAGCTTTGCTTTATTAGTGTTTTTTCAACTTTCATGTAAATTACATGCATCTGTATGCATATAAGTATATGTATGCATGCATTTATGTTTGTATTTATATAGATATACAGATGATATATGTTTATATATGTATGTATATATATATATATTCACTGAAAAAAACATAGGTTATAGACCATATATAGCTAGGAATTAGCATTTACAAAACCTTGAAAATTCACTGAAAAAACCATAGGTTATAGACCATATATAGTTAGGAATTAGCATTTACAAAACCTTGAAAATTCACTGAAAAAACCATAGGTTATAGACCATATATAGTTAGGAATTCGCATTTACCAAACCTTATTTTACTCACACAAAACCATTGAAATTCCATATATAGTTAGTTGCACTAACTATATATCGCGCACCCGCAATCCACTGCTGATGATGTCACATATTACATCATTCATGACATGGTCAGTGACATCACTGATGACATCACTGATGACATCTCAAATGACATCACTGATGACATCACTGATGACAACATCCAGTGACTGTATGTTTCTGTAAAGTTAAAATATGTCTTACATATTGAAGAATGAGTGGATGTATAAGTGTCTGGATGAAGGATTTAGTAGGTGCATGACTGACTGTATGAGTGAGTGATTAAATGTGTCTCACTGAGTGCATGGGTTAGTGACTAAACTGTCTTAATTTGTGCATCATTATGTCTGTTGTTCTGTAAACTGTTGCATGTGTTGATAAGTAGCTATATGAGTAACTATATGGGTTATTGATTGGTTGCCCAAGTATTTGTATGGGAGACTGAGTGTGTGTGTGGGTGGCTGGGAGGTGTATGACTCTGTGCATAGATGTGTGAGCAGTTGATTCACTAGATGTATGGTTTCAAAAGTGCATGTGGAAACAGCTGTATGGGCGGTTGACTGTGTGCATGAGTGTATTGGTGAGTGAATGGATATCTCAGTGCTACATGTCAAAGTAAGTACATATGTAAAACACAGTACATGTGAGAGTTGACATATATAAACAACTGTGCATAAGAGCCAGTGAATGTGTGAGTGGCTGTATGGATCATTGTGAACTTGTATCAGGGATTGTATAAGAGAGTAAATATGTGTTAGTATATGTTTGAATAAGTAAAGTTTGTATAACTGTA